>NC_058131.1:314971469-315115679 GCF_016433145.1 Gracilinanus agilis
CAGATTGGCTAAAATGAAAGAAGGGGAGAGTAATGAATGCTGGAGGGGATGTGGCAAAACTGGGACATTAATGCATTGCTGGAGGAGTTGTGAACTGATCCAACCATTCTGGATGGCCATTTGGAACTATGCTCAAAGGGCTATAAAAGAATGCCTGCCCTTTGATCCAGCCATACCATTGTTGGGTTTGTATCCCAAAGAGATCATAGATAAACAGACTTGTAGAAAAATATTTATAGCTGTGCTTTTTGTGGTGGCAAAAACCTGGAAAATGAGTGTATGCCCTTCAATTGGGGAATGGCTGAACAAATTGTGGGATATGCTAGTGATGGAATACTATTGTGCTCAAAGAATAATAAACTGGAGGAGTTCCTGGTGAACTGGAAAGACCTCCAGGAATTGATGCTGAGTGAAAGGAGCAGAGCCAGAAGAACATTGTACACAGAGACCAATACACTGTGGTAAAGTAGAATGTAATGGACTTCTGTACTAGCAGCAATGCAATGACCCAGGACAATTCTGAGGGACTTATGGAAAAGAACGCTACCCACATTCAGAGGAAGAACTACAGGAGTGGAAACAGAAGAAAAATAACTGCTTGAACACATGGGTTGAGGCAGACACGATTGGGGATGTAGACTCGAAACTACCACACCAATGCAACTATGAATAATTTGGAAATAGGTGTTGATCAATGACACATGCTAAAACTAGTTTATATACGCATCAGCCATGGGGGCGGGGGGAGCTCAGGAAGTGAAGGAGAAAGTAAGGGCATGAATTATATAACCATATTAACTTTTCTAGAAAATAAATATTAATAAATGTTTAAAAATAAAAAATAAAAAAAATTTAAAAAAATAAGTCTATAATCTGGTCTACACCAGAGAAGGAAACAAATGGGAAAATGCACCACTGACTCAGTCTGAGCGCTCTGAGGGCATGGGATTGTCAACTGGATGTTATAATTCAGGTATATCTAGACTTCAATAAAACTGTCTCCTAACTGAACCTAAAGTTATTACATATTCAAGATATGTCTCTATCTTCTTCTGTGATTCCTTTTCTTCTTTCTTCCACCTAAATATACCAGAAGAAAAGAAGTCTAAGGAGAAAAGGTATATGAAAGATATCTTCAAATTTTTAGCACAACTCTCAAAATTCAGTGCCCAGATCTTGACATGCAACTATAAATATAGTTTGAACAATGGAGAAGACATGGGCATTTCCCTCATTCAGTACAAATAGGCTTCTATTAATATAGCTGATATTGTGTGCACTTTTGGGGAAGTCATTTTCCATAGTCATTTATCTGGCCCAAGAAACCTAAATACATTTAATTATCTTCTCATCTACACTGGGCTTCCATTTCCTCTTTATATTAGTTGTTCTGGTCTTTCAAATTTCAAGGCTATTCTGTATTATATAAAATAGAAACAAAATAGGAACTGAATAGTCAGCTCTGCCTTTACCCTGTCATCTGTTCACATGACATTCTCTTCCCTGAACAGTGACCCTAATCCTTTCTTATACTTTCTTCAAATATAATTTGAAAAGTCCTTTTAATTTTTAATGCCTCAGCTTTTTAGACTTTAGCCTTCCTTGTAATCTCTTTAAATATATAATTTTGATTTATTGGGAACTTGAATTACAGAGTAAAAATTATGTTTATAACTAATGGAGCTTTTTAAAAAACCTTTAACATATAACTATGTATAATAACTTGAATATTATTCACTCTCTCCTTCAATTCAAATTATTTCCTAAGCTTGTAATATACGAAAGACATTGGGGATCAAATGGTAAGATGAAAAACAAGCTTGGCCTTCAAGAACCTTAAATCCTGCAGGGATGATGCAATGTGTACTCAGATAAGTAAATAAAAGATAATTTGAGAAATGAAAGTGCTAACCACAAGGGGAATCAGAAAAGGCTTCCCAGAAGAGGTAACACATACCTAAGATTTCATGGAAACAAGAGACTCTAAGAGGCAGCAAAGAGAAGGCAATGAATTACAGGCATGAGGGAGGGTCTGTGAAAAAACATGGATGCAGAGATAAAGAGGATTCTGAGTTTGGGGAGCAGCAAGAAGGTCAAGACTCGGTTAGGTGTGGAATAGGCACATTAGGACATGAATGCAAATATTGAGATCTTAAAGTGCTAAATCAAGGAATCCAAAAGACAAGATCATATGAGCAATTAGTCAGATAGCATCCAAAATCCCAGGTGTCTTTTCAGTCATGGTAGAACAGATGATAGGCAGGGAAACGAATATGCAGGCATTCTATATTTTGGTGTCCATGTAAGAGGAATCAGATACAGCCACTAGGTAAATAATACAAGGCAGGAAACTCAAAGAAGAACCAATGAAATGAAAGACAGGAGTTGGAGTCAAAAAACCTGCTGTTAATTCCTAGTTCTGACACATAATAGCTACTGACAATAGGGAAGTTCCTTCCTATATCTGGCCCTTTGTCTTGCTTTGGCTGGAAGTGCAGTGGTCACTAAGAATCCAAACCCAATGCTAATGAGTATGGCAGCTTTGATTGACTCTGTTTCCAGCTTTCTCTTCCTTAGGTAGCCTCCACCACTTGGGCTCACCTATTAGTTAGTTCCAGAAAAAGTGCAGACACCCAATTGACTTTAGCTCTACTACAGTTCAGAATTCCCACACAAGTCATCCACAAGTCTCAGTCTCCAGCAATAGAGATAATAATTATATGTCATCACACCTAGTTTTTTGTTTAATTTTTATAACTGTTTTTCAATATAATTGCTTTCCTTTATAATCTTGTGTTTTATTTTATGCATTTAAAAACATTATTCTGAGAAGAGGCATAGAGTCCATCAGACTGCCAAAGGGGTTATACAAAAGTGGTTAAGAACCCCTGTTATAGAGTAAAACTCCAATGAAATCCAGAGGCACAAACACACTGCCGCTTTGACTTGTACAGGAGATGTTTTGTAGTGTTTCATACCAAAGGCTATGGAAATAGAAGGCAAACATCTGACTCTCTATAAAAGTTCTATTAAGTAAGACTTTCCCCTTCAGCTTTTCAGCCACTTTAACAGTTTTCCTACTCAAGGTGTTTTGGCGGGATATAAAGAAAGAGGCGGAGTTGGGCTGAGAAAGCCTGAAAGATGTAAGAAAACCTATTAGAAGTCTTCCAGATGTTCATAACAGAATCTTCTCTCTCCACAGAATTCCAGAATCCATCTAGTTCATCTTATACCTATAGCATAAGTCCCTGCTATAATATCTTCAACAATTAGCCATCCTGCTTCTATTTGAATACCTCTACGAATGAAGAACTCATTACATCTTAAAGAAATCTGTCCCATTTGTGTATAACTCTCAAAGAAAAATTTTCCTTATAACAACCTAAAACTTGTCTTTCTGCAATTTCTTCTCATTGCACCTAGGTCTACCATCTTGAGTTAAGCAGAACAAGTCTAGCATCCTCTTCCAAGTATGAGTACTTAAAATATGTGAAGGTCCCTTATGTATTCCCTTCTTCATGTTAAATGTTTCATGATGTAATGGCAGGTTGTGGGGAAAGCAATCACATCCTAGTCTGTGACTCCTTGCCACCCTATCTCTCTCAAATATAGCCATTATTATAACAAAATACAGCCTACAAATATGCACTAATTGCCTGTAACTTTATGGCATTGGATTGGATATTAGGGATACAAATTCAAAAACAAAACAATCTCTCTTGAAAAGTTTACCTTTGGGGAGGGCAGAAGAGGGTAGTGATATGGGCATGGTGGAGTGGGGTGAGGAAGTGGAACAACTGAGTTGGGACTCGAATTCATGTCTCTTGCTTCTCAGGTCATTCTTTCCATTATATCATGCTGCCTCTTAACATCTCAATCCCCGAAAGATGTTTGGGGTGGTTGGGAGGGAAGAGGGTTATTCTATGCCTCTGCACTCCACAAAGATTTATACAGAGTTTGCTATAGCTAGAAAGTAGCTCAGAACACAGAACATTAGAGCTGGAAAGAACTTTAGAACAATGAATATTATAGAAAGAAGGAACTGTAGAAATTATTTAATGCTACTCCCTTATTTCAGAGATGGTGAACTTGAAGATCAGAAAGTTTAAGAGAATTTCCAAATTTTTCAGAACTAGTAAATGCCAATGCACATACTAGATTAGTGAAATTCAACATTGATAAATATGAAGTCTTACATTTGGATTCCAAAAGTCAATTTCTCATGAACAAAATTGGGAAGGGATAGCTAGAAGGGATCACAATGGATTATAAGTCAATAGTGTTATATAGCAGCTAAAAACAAAGAAACAAAAACTAATACAATCAAACTGTAATTGCTGTAATCTACAGTTACTAGTTAGTAACTACATATGGAACTACATACTAGTTAGACTACATATGGGAGGGAGGGAGGGAGGAAGGAAGGATGGATGGATGAACAGATCACCTACTATATATCAAATACTGTACTTAATGAGAATCATTTGATCCCCACCAATGATCCTGGAAGGTAGGTGACATTATTATTCCCATTTTACAGTAGAAGAAATTGCTAAGTGACTTGCCAAGAATCACATAGCTAGTAAGAATCTGAGACTAGGATCACTCATGTACTTGCTGATTTTTCAGCTGATCTTTTCAACTCCATGCCATTTAAATATTCTTGAAACAAGCTTCAAGGAGGCACCAGAACACTAGTGATTGTGAGGAAAAGCTCAAATCCCATAGCCTCAGCTGGACTTCCTTTTTTGAATTAAAAGCAATTTTGCCTAGATTCACAAGCCTACACATAAATACACTCTTACTAGTCCTCATTAGATATCCCATTTCTGGCCAGTCATACATCAGTTAGCATTTATTAAATACGATAGGTCAGGTACTACCCATATAACTCAGGATGCCAAGAAAGGTGAAAATATAGTGCTTACCCTCAAGAAGTTCATATTCTAATAGCCAGAAGCACATCATTTTTATATTTGAAACCTTAGTCCAAAAATCCAAATTCTGTTCTCAGAAACCATTAATCTTCTTGAGTCATTACTTTAAGTTATTCATTTCCTCAACTTCCTTTCTTTTCTGAAGTCTTTACCTTCAGTCAGCAACAGCAATGAAAATACTATCTGTCCTTAAGATTTCTCGCCCAAGACTTCATTATCTTTGGCATACCTCTCTAATTCTTTTGGACACTATCACTATTTGAATCATGAAAAGTGGATAGAAATTGTTTGATTCACCAGATCTTAGTAGGTTTTTTCTTGCATCCTGTTTATATTTTGGGCAGACACTTCCACTGTTGTTATCAGATCAACAAATAGTTCTCATATCCTTCAGTAAAGAATCAGCCACTACTCCTGCTGACCTTTACTCCATGATACCTCCTAATTATACCACCACATCATTCCTTGGAAGACAAGGAGCTGCTTCCTCCTCAGAGAGTCCAGTTCCTGCCTCTTCAGGAAGAGCCTTCTATCGTTTAACTCCAAATTTCCAATCTTCATTCTTCTCTTTGTTCTCTGGGTCACATCCTTCCATTCCCTAATTTCCTGTCACAGATCAAGATTCCCTCCTGTCTGTTCAGATCTTTTTCTTCTTCCCACCTCTTCCCCATACTGAAGTGTTCCTTTTTTCATTTTACAAAAGGAATACCACATTCTTCCTAATAAACAAGACAGTGGAGTGGCCTTTCTCTATCTCCTTAGCTTTCTCTTCTAAGAAAGAGATTCACAGTATGTCAATTAAGTGGTTTAGTGGATAGAGAATCAGGCCTGGAGTCAGAGAACATGGGTTCAAATTTGGCCTCATATTTTTTAGCTGGGTGAGTCACCTAATATCAATTGCCCAGCTCTTATCAGGCTTATGTCTTAGAACTGATACTTAGTATTGATTTTAAGACAGGAAGGAAGGAAGGAAGGAAGGAAGGAAGGAAGGAAGGAAGGAAGGAAGGAAGGAAGGAAGAGAAAGAGATTAACTGAAAATATTATGACAGGTAACAAGCAGTCATTCAAGTACTTGTGGATTGATTATATACAGCATTGTAGCAAGACCTACTACTCACCTATCCTGTCACTATCTGTCCAGCTACCTCTTTGGCTATATCAGACTTGAGCGCTTTTTGTGAATGGGATGCTGAGAACTACAGCCTATGATTCTCATTTCTATATCAAGGAAGTCTATGGAATCTATGATAAAAGATAGGATCTCTGCACCATTAAACAAATAAAACTAGACTGTAGGCTCCTAGAGAGAAGTGATGATATCTCAAATGTGTTTTGCATCCTCCCAGAGTGTTCTAACAATACGTGATGAACCGAATCATTCGCCAGGATATTATTATTCAATATTTTACTTTTTAAAAAAAAGTCCTCTTCCCCCAGTTCCCTAATAATTTGCTTTCTGATAACAAGCAGCTAGTCCCTAGACATACTAAATTCTTTCAAAAGTAAAGCCAATTTTTGATACATTCCAAAGATTGTTGCACAGGGAACATATGACATGAGTTGTTTTTGCATTCTGACCATCTGATAATGGTTGCAGATGTCCTGTGGGAAAGTAAGCTATCACGAATGCATTGTTCAAATACATTCTTCCTTGTTCTATAAGAAAAAACTCATCTTTCACAAACCTGGTTTGATCAGCTTGTACAGGGTTGTTCTAATCAAAAGAAATTACTCTAAGACAATGTAAAGAGTTATTTTAATAGGTGTTTGTTGTTCTGTTTTGTTTTGCTTTAATGGTATCAAAATTACCATTTGAAGACAGGAAATATTCTAAATGCCCACTGTATGCAGGGCATATTTCCAAGGTCTGAGGAGACATGCAATGTTTAGATATGCCTGGGCCCTCATGGAACTTTATAGTTTAGTAGTGAGGTATAAAATCCAAACATAGATAATTATAATAGGAAGCATTTCATGGTTAAGTGCGTGAAAGAGGCACAAAACAAAATTCTGTTTTGTGAAGTGATGATTATGACATCTAAAATGATAAGACAAAGGAACAATGATGAGAGACATGAGGACTGCAGTTAGGGTGGGCCAGCCTGGCCTAAGAGGGTTCTAAGGACTCACCCATCCTGGGTAAATCCCCAAGTAGTTCAAAGGAACTTTAGGACAATTTCATAATAATAACTTCTCTTATTATGATGTTGTTCAATCATTTGCAGCCACATCTGACTCTTCATGATTTCTTTTTGGGTTTTCTTGGCAAAGTTACTGGAGTGCCATTTCCTTCTCCAATTCATTTTAAAGATGAGGAAACTGAGGCAGACAGGGTTAAGTGACTTGCTTAGAGACACACAGCTGATAAGTATCTAAGGCCAGATTTGAACTCAGGAAGAGGAATCTTCCTAACTCCAGGCCCAGCACTCTATCATCCTACTATTATAACACTTTCTTAAAGAGCTTTCCTCACAACAAACCTGTTTGGTAAACCTTAGCTTCATTTCACAGAAGAGTGTGAAAGGATTTTTTTTAATTCCCTTTGTCTAGTTTGAGTTAGTCAATCAAGAACTAAAAGTATCCCTACTTAACACTTAGTAAGTTACTTAAAAGAGTTGACAAGTCACTTACTAGAAAAAAAAAAGTTCACACCCCCAAAGGCCCCAAGTTCTCCTGAAATGGGAGAGAGATAGGAAGTAACGTGGGAAAAGGTCTATAAAAGGCAAGACTGAGGAGAAGAATGCATTCCTTCCTTGGCTCTTAGTCAGGGACTGAGTCTGACTCTCTGAGACTCACTCACTCACTCACTCACTCTCTCTCTCTCTCTCTCTCTCTCTCTCTCTCTCTCTCTCTCTCTCTCTCTCTGTAGCTAGGTGATTTTTTTCTACCTCTTTCCTATATTTCCCACTTTAATATCTCTACCTTGCTGTAAATAAAAGCTGCTAACAGTCATTTTGACTTAAGAAGTTAATTATTTTTTATAAATGGCAATCAAAATAATTTTTTTAAATTCTTATATTTGTCAATCTCACTTTTAATTATTACAAGAGGAAATAGAATAAGTGACTTAAGTGACTTGCCCAGGGTCACATGGCTAGAAAGAGATTCTAACTGAGACTCCCTCACTTCATTCCACTAGAATATGCTGTTTTATTTATTACCAACATATACTGCAAAAGTGACTATAAGCTATGAGGCAAAGATAATTTTGAAGATTTTATTTCACTATTGAAATAAATTAGAAATCACTTAAGGAATGTTATATATCTAACCCTAACCCTAATTAATTCAAACATAATATTATTTATATGGCCAAATCAATCATGCTAGAGGCCACTGCCACCTCTACTGGCTAAACCACTTTGTAAGTGGAATAATCATTTGGAGTCTTGGAGACTTGGAGTCTAAAGTCTCAGAAGACCTACTTGAGTTATGAATCTGCCAGTAATAAACTGTGTGGCCTTGGGCAAGTCATTTTCCTCTTCCAGGTTGGTTATATCACTATGTGACATGATATTAAGTAAGAAATGTCCAGTGAGAACTTTCTTAGCCATACAATGGGTTGACATGCTCTCAACCTCAACAGCAACCAGGACAAGCCTGAGACTCTGGGCAAGGCACAATTAAATGTATAATGACATTACCCTATTTTATTAGTTGGATGATGCATGTCTGTGATAGAACTAAGAAGAGGTGAATTGGTGAGGTGAGCTGTTCTTCTAAAGGTGAGGGTGTTATCACAGTCAAGGGAGAGGGAAGGCAGGAAGGCAGGACTTGCTATCAGTATCTCTGAGAGGAGCATCAATCTCCCTTCTTCTTGTAACTGCCTGCAAGTGAAAGATAATAGCAAAAAGAAACAGACTCTTTGGTCTAGTCTCCTGAAACTGGCCCTCATGAGAGATGCAGAATTGATTGTTTTGACAAGATAAAGAGCAGGTGAGTCTTTGTGACAAAGCAGGTCAACTATTTGGGATCCGTTGTTCCAATTATGTGTTAATCATATTTGCGTCCCTCCATATTGAATGCATCCCCTAAAAGAATCTTTGTCTTTTTTGCCTGGAAGTTTGCCTGGAATTACAGGTATGGAAGAAACCAAACTTAGTCAATGATGACTTTATGAGACAAGGTCATCAACTGTTGCAACCCTGAGAATCTGGGGCCACCATAATCTGTCTCCAAGCTGCTAAAAGAAGGTTTTTGTGGGAAATATATCTAACTCTGGCCACAGAAGATTGCCCTAGGATGAAAAGGGCATGCAGTAACAGAAAATATTTAACACCTTGGAACTCTGAGGTAAATGCTTTTCCCCCAACATAGCACAGCTTATTGTTATGTATATCATGTTCACAAATAAAGTGCTCGTATCTCAGGATATGCAGAGAACATCAGAACCACTGCTTGCCTTCCTACACTTTTCCACCATGGTTTCTCATTTATATGTTGACCTATCATAGGGGTATGTTTGTAAATTTTTAACAACTGGCTCTCCAAAAAAGAAAAAAAACTACAAATGACATTCTTTTAAGTTTAATCTATATCATTAGCATTTTCTCTATCTCTTTCTTAGGTCCAGACAATCAACAAAATAATCAGTCCTGCTCTGTTGTATAGCATTTTGCTGATTTCTGAGGTGCAAGTGCTCATACTGAAAATTTAACAATCATTTTTGCAAGCTGGTTTGAGGTGGCTCCAGCACACTTTGGGTTCTCTATCACTTTGGTGCATTAGTTCAGAACACATTCCTGCTTCATCTCTGTCTTTTATTCCAAGGACTAGCTCAAGCACCACTTATCCACGAAAACTTTCCTGATCCCCCCAGTTTAAAATGTTTTCCCCTGTCTCAAATGTTCCTAGAACATTTGATCTGAATCTCTCCTTTGTCTCTATAGCTTTCTCCCCTATATCTTATTAATTCAAAAATGTGAGCAAAGATAATTGTATCTATCTATCTTTGTATTCCCAATACAAAACTGGAGGCAAGCACATTTAAAATGGTTGTTGAACTAAATTAACCACACTTCCTGAGTTCTTGTGACTCTGACAGAGAAGGACCAGGACACTCTGTGGGACAGAGAAAAATGAATTGGGTCCGAAGTCTAGTTAGTTAGTATTGCTTCCCAAAACTTACAAAGCAATGCTAAACAACTGATATAAAAGTAAGTTTTATCCAAAAGTCAACTTTTTTCCACTAAAGAGAGAATTGTTCCACATATGAAAATTTAAATGTTCATGACCAATACGGGAGGAAAGCACAAGTGATGCCCAGTACTAAATAGCAAGTTTACTTTGAACTGTTATTTACAGAATTCTTCAGGATTTCTAAATCCATATGACTCAAATTTGTCATTGAATTTCTAATACCTTACTGTGTTTTAGTCTAGTCAGAAGGCAAACAAATGGGACCATTTGTAATTATAAGAGAATATGAGTGAATTTCTGACCACGTTGATGCTTATATTGCATGAATCATAAAACTATCTGGTTTTTCCTTACATTTGGATCTAATACTTTGATCAAGCAAACCAAAGTATTTACACAAAGGAGGTGTTTGCCAATGCCTCTCTGAGGTACACAGAGGACTGTGAACCTTTCCATTACATAAAAACAAAATTTTATAACCAGACATTCAGTCTAAATCTTGGCATGCAAAATCCCATAAAAAATAAAACTATTTATTTTTCAAACATTTGGGGTGGGGGGAAAATCTGTTCAACTGTCAAGTTACAAAGAGGCATGAAAATAAGTCAGGAGCTACCAGCCTGACTGCAAATATCAATAAGGGCTATGTATTTACTTAAATACTTCAAAGACTTACATTCTTTCTCCATAAGTACAGAATGGAGGGCACTCCACAACTTAAGAGTTAGTTTCATGAATGGCTACGTTGAAAAAACATCAGCCTACTGGTAAACCCTCTGGTGATGAGCCTCAGTAGACTTAGTCCAATGGATCTGCAGACCATAGGCACATAGTCCATTTCTGAGCTTGTTCTTGGAAGCTGTAAGCTGTCTATCTTGGTAGGACTTGACTGTTAAGTCAAGTCAAGTCATGTCATCAAGCATTTATTTTTTTTATATAGGCCAGGCACTGTGTTAAACACTGGGGATACAAATAAACCACTTTCCACGTTGCAAAGAAGCTCATAATCTAATGGAAGAAAAAAGTGCAAACAATATGTTCAAAGACGCTAGGAAAAAAATGGAAAATCCTCTTGCAGATATTCAGTTTTTAGCTGAGACATGAAAGAAATAATGAAGCCAGGGAGTGGAAAAAAAGGAGTGAGATCACTAAAAATAATGGAATTGGAAGATAGTGTCCTTTTTAACTTGATTACCTACTTCCCTGCATTTTTAAACCTTTCAAGAGTCCCATTGTTCTTTGTTTACAAACTCTGGTTAGTAATACTTTATAAACATATAAAACATTTAGGAATGGCATTGATGAGCTAAGGAATATCTGGAAGAAAGTGATCAGGATGATGTGTGGACTGGAAATATCATCATGAGGTTCATTGGAAGGAAATAAGGAATATTCAGCATAGAGAAGAAAAGACACAGGAAGCTCCATAATCACTGTCTTTGAATACTTGAAGGATTGCCACATACAACAGGAACTAGACTTGTTCAACCTGTCCCCACAGGACTAAATTAGGAGTAATAGATGGAAGTTATAGGAAGGCAGATTTCAGCTCATTATAATGAAAACTAAACAAGAGAACTGTCCAAAAATAGGATAGGTTTGGGGAGGTAATGAGTTCCCTGCAAATGAAGGTTTTCAATGTCGAATGATATACACATGTTAGGGACCTTGTAGAGTGAATTCCTGTTCAGGTATTGGTTAGATCAAAATCTATCACATCTTTGATAGTCTATGATTCTATAATTTAAGTTTTTATTAATGATTGAAGGTCACTTTATTTTAAAATGCTATGTACACATCATTTCCCCTCATTATCCTTTAGTAAAACCTCTGTTCTTTTTGGACTTGTCTCTTTTTCCATCAGGTTGTCTATTAAAGGAATAGACTATCACAGATGCCTCTTCTTGCCATGACTGAAGATTATCAAGCCCAAAGCTCCATGGTGATATTTCTGGCTACTTCTCTTCCCCATCCTTTCTCAGTTCCACCTTGAAGGAACTGGGAAATCCCTAGATCCGGTGAAGAGAGGTTGGTAGGCTACCCTAGTTTAGAAGTATTGGTCCCAGCCTCATTGTGAGAAGGTTGAGGGGCTGCTCAACTTTGATGGTTTCAATTCTAACCTCAGGGCTGGGAGACTTACTGAATGCCCTAGTGCCATTCCTTTGTTGTCTTTGCATCCAGTATGGGCTGCCTCATCTATTGCTTCGGTGAAGCCCTTTTATTCCTCAGCAACAGGAAGACACCTCTGCTCTACTGTAAGTACTTTGAGGATATGAGCCACGTCTTAGTCACATTTTGCATTCCCTACAATGTCAAGCACAGGAAGGTTTTCATTCAATATTTGCTAAATGAATCAAACCTAAGGAATGCTGTACTAGCACAAATGGAACATTAAAACAACAAAAATAAAGCTTGGGATCTTCTATGAATTATTTCTAAGAAGAAATGGAATAGTGATACCTAGACTTAATCTGCATTGATAAAGAAATATCCAATAAGATCAACGTTCCATTGGTATATGGAAATATAAAATAAAATTATGACTATCAAGAGGCTTCATATTTTAGTATAAAGAGCTCTGGAGCAGGATTCAGAAGACATGGATTCAAAACCCGGCTATGTGATCCTAGGTAATTCACTTAACTTCTCTGTATCTCCATTTTCTACTTTATAAAATTAGAGAGTTTGGCCCTCTGACCCTAGAGATCTCACAGTTAAGCATATACACACCGAGAAGCTCAAAGACAGAGAAAAAGGTCCCACATATCCAAAAGAATCACTGAAGCTCTTTTGTGATTACAAAGAGCCAGAAACAAATTAGGTAGTCACCAATCAAATGATGTCTAAACAAATTATAATACGTAAATATAATGAAATATTATTGGGCTCTAAGAAAAAACAAGAAGAAGAATATGGAAAAGCATGGAAAGACTGATATGACCTCATCCAAGTGAAGTAAATAGAATAAGAAAAACAATATGCAACAATGTCAACAGAAAATAAAACTGAATATTGAATAATTATAATGACCAAACCTGGATCTGGTAAGAGTTAGGGAAATGTACATCTTCCCCCTTGATTTCAAAGATGGTACATTATAGGTAAGGAATCTTAAATATGTTGTCAGACACTGTCAACCAAATAAGCAACAAATATTTATTAAGTGCCTATTATGTACCAGAGACTATGATAGATTCTAGGCATACAAATATAAAAAGAATTTAACAATACCTACTAGTAATAAGTTTACCATCTAATGAAAGAGACAACAATTATAATATTTATACAATATTATATATGATATATTATATACAATACAATATAATATACAATATAATATACAATAATATAACATAACAAAATATTATATACACAGTATTAATATAAAGTTAATATATACAAATATATTCAAAGGAAGGATTCCCGATTATCAGTTTCCTCAGTAGTCATTTGCCACTTTCTTAAAACGGTGAAGTGAAGAGTATAGAGCCACATAGCTTCTGGTTTTCCCCAAGGAGGCCAAAGGAACCATAACTAAAAGACCTATCTTCTCCTTCTGAAAAGCTGCATCTTTTATGTCATTCTCAGTATGTTTTGAATAAACCAGAAGCATGCAAAAATATATCTTGGCCAAATAGTACAATGAGCTCTTTTACTGATTCCAGCCTTCTTGTGAAATCAAAATCCCATCTTTTCAGTATTAATATTTGACTGGTATTGCTGTATGGCAGCAAGAAATGAAACACCTCTGCCACTGGAAAACTAAAGATGAGTACCCGACAGGAGGCGATGGAGAAGTTCATGGAGGACATGAGCATATTGCAACACATAACCAATGAAGAACTCCAAAGAACAGGAGAAAAGCACATCATTGAAAATTCCATGCCAAGAAGACAAGATGGGCTAGTCACAAAGCAAGAACAAGGAATGGAAGATGGAATTTGGGACTAATGCTGCCAGAATCCTGACCTGCATAATATTAATACATCATATTTCTACAATCTTTTAAGCTGCTTCCCTCACAACTACCCTGTGTAGACAGGTAGGTAGTACAGGTGTTACCATCCCATTTTACAGAGAGAAAACTGAGGTTCAAAGAAGTTAAGAAATTTATCCAATGCCACACAAGGCTCATGGCATCGAATCCACTCTTTCTTCTTCATTACACACATACACTTAGATACTTGAGATGTTAATGGCTCATTGTCATCATTAGCCATTTCTGTCCTTCTCATGTCTCTGACCTTTATTGTTTGTAAAAACCAGACATTGGGATTGTATGAAAATTCTACAGCCAAAGCTGTTCTCATTGCAAATCAAAATAGACCTAAAATATCTACAGATTAAAATACCTGCTGATAAATTTTTCCCTTAATTCATTTAATAGGAAATTCCATCAGTCAGTTATGTTTAATTTGGCTTGTATAATGGGCTGTAGTCAAACAGAGGGAAAAACAAATATATCTTTATTGTGAACTGTAGGTTTCAGGGTCCCATTACAAAAACCAGACTGTTGTCATTCCCCTATAAAGAAGAAGGAATGGCACAGGTGGGAGAGTGGAGCACGGCTCCAGGGCCCCTCCTATAAGCCTGATTCTCCGTGGGCTGTACATCTCATGTCCAGGGTATAGTGACAGGTTAAGAGCTTTTATGGCCCCACTCTGAGGATATGATTCACTGTAACAGGTTGGTTGTTTTGTTTTTTTAAGACAGGCTTTTGTTATCATTTAATTTTCCAATAATAATAAATTCTCAATAATAATCCAATCTTCTATTCAATATTGAGGGAAAAGAGCAACCTGGAAACCGTGCTGAACATGAGGGGAAAAGGTGTTTAAATCTTAACTCTGGCAATTAATTATTTGCCATATGGTCACAGGAAAATCACTTAACTACTCTGAGGCTCAGTTTCCTCATCTGAAAAATGGCTGTAATACAACTTAACTTGTAGTGCCTACCTTTTCAAGCTTATCTGAAGCAAAAAAAGCAGTTTGTAAACTTTAAGGAACTATGGAAATGTGAGTTAATATTGATTCCTGGTAAAGTTCATTGTCCTTTAGTGCCTATACCACATGCACATACAAGTGCTAATGGGCGTGTGCACATGTACACGCATGCATGCACATGCACACTCACACACATGCCTGTACTAATCAACAGACTAACCATCAATCACCCAGAACCCAATAACGGGTTCTTATCTTTTCACTCTTTGATTTTAAGACTCACTTTGAAATCTGCCCTCCTTAATTAGAGTTTGTTTTGCTTAAGCCTAATAATCTCCTGTATAACCTTGGGCAAGTCACTTAACCCCCATTGCCTAGCTCTTACCACTATTCTTCTGCCTTGAAACCAATACAGAGTATTGACTCTAAAATGGAAGGTAAGAATTTTCTTAAAAGTCCCCTCCTTAATCTATCCTTCCTCATCTCTCTGTTTCCCTTCTCCCCTTTCCCTCCCGTTTTCTTCAGTGAAATGTATTTCTTAGCAAATTACATGTGTGTTTTCAATTCAATGAAAGTGAGGTTCAAGTATTGCCTGCTCCTCTTCATTTTCTTCACCATGTTTGCAGGCTTTCCTTGTGTCTGAGATTGCTACCTTGCTATTGTTACAGGTTTCAGATTGGGTTGCAGCCTGGAACTGAGACCATTCTCAGCTCAGTCTTGGTTTTCTTTTAGTCCTTGTGCACTGGAATGCTATGCACACTGTGTCCTGACAAAATACCAATCCTCTGTGTCCCCAGACTTTTTTTACGGTCTTCCTATGATAAACTGGTCTGGAAATAGACTCAGTGTGATTTTTTTCTTTGATATTCTACTCAGAACTTGCTGGTGCATTTTCTAGATCATTGTGAAGGAGTTGTGCTGGACGGAGCTTGATTTCACTTCTTCCTAATACTCTTATTATCTTAGCTCTGCCTAATCTGATGATCCTTTTTTTCCTTATTTTTATTTTTTCATATAGCATAATATATTATATAACAATAATATAATACATATGATTTGTTTTAAATATGTAATAAATTATAATAAGTATGCTTATCCAAGAGAAACAAATTCTCATGTTAACTGTGTCCAAAAATATCTTGTTCTTTTTCCTCCCCTCCCTCCTATTCCTTCCCCCTCCCCAAGAAGACAGGTAATATGATGTAGGTGGTAGGCATATTATCATATAATAAACATTTTCCTGTTTGTCATACTAGAGAAAAATTAATGGAAGAAATAAAGTGAAGAATTGGTTCGATCCAATTATTCTTAATTTATCTCTCATTGATTTATCAGGTAAGTGGTTTTTTATATAAGATATTTATTTTCTTTTCCATTTTTCAGTCTTTGGAATTTAATATTTTTCATTGTATCATGGAGTCATTAACTTCTATTTGGCCCATTCTCATTTTCAAGGAGTCTATTAATCTGAGTACAGTTTTGTACCTCTTGTATTACCCTATTAATTCTCTCTCCCAGTTTTTCTTTCATAGTTGTCATTTCTTTCTTCTGATGATCTCAATTCATTCACCTTTTAATATTAAAAAAACACCTCTCCTTCATTTCTTCTGTGAATTCTAATTGATCTTGGGCCCAGACTATAGGTTCTTTTTTCTTTTTTTTCTTTTTTTTCTTCTTAACTTGGTTTGTAATATTCATCTAGGTTTGTGTCTTGAGCATTCTTATTTCTCTAACAGATCTTTATGGTGGATATCTTGCTATTGTTGTTTTTGTTTACTCATTCTTCATACTTCTTGACTTCAAGTATTATTCCTAACTTAAGACTTTAGATTAGGGCCTGTCTCAGTGTATTTCAAGAAGGAATGTCCAGATCTTTTGAGATTTGGAGTAGCTTTTTCTGGAGATCTGTTGCTGATTTCTCTGGATATTGAATAATATTGTTTAAGGATTGAAGGAATGGCAGGGACTATAAACTTTCAGTGTACCCAAAGAAGCATGATGTAAAGCAAAGGTCTGATTGCTTCCCTTCTACTCTGAGTTCTGACAGCTTCTGAACCTGATTTGGGTCTGAATAACCCAAGTATGGCTTGCTTCTGATTGAAGGTCCAGCAGATTCCTGCTTTTCCCAGTCCTTGTCAACTGACTGGAAAAGGGTCAGTGACAGCTGCCTCCCCTTGGCCTGAGGTCTCTCTCAAGGTTAGTTAGCTGCAGGCCTCAGACTGAAATGTGAGCTGAATCTAAGAACGTGGGTTTTGGGTAAAAAAAACCACACAGTTGTTACTTGTTTCTATTTCTATTTCTTGCCCAATACATAGCTTCAGGGCACAATTTGTCCTAGTCCATGGTCTGAAGACACTTCCCTTGAGTGTAGGTCTCTTACACCTAAGGTTTCTAGGAGGTACAGAAGATAGAGCACTGGGCCTGCAGCCAGAAAGAGTCGAGTTCAATCTGGACTGCTACACAGATCTCTCTTGAGTGACTATGATCTTTCATGAGAACCTGCAGTTTCTCTAAGCTAAATGCAATCAGTAGTCATCTGAAAAAAGCATTTAGAGAATTTCTCCACTAATAAGAAATTAAACTAATGATAATAATATACTGGTGTGCGTATGCCACCCCCATCTCAACTGATCTAGCCAACAATAGCAAAAGAACTAATAAAAAGTACCCTCCCTGCTTCCCCCACCAAAAAATAAATTAAAAGAAGCACTCCTAGGAAACAAGGAAATAGAACATTCTCCTTCGCCACCATTTTCTTCCTACTTTTTGCTTTCTTGAGTATGTGTGGAGGGTTCATGTCCCCTACCTAAATCTCCTGATCTTAAGGCCAATGTACTTCTACTCCCAACCCCCAGCCTGTTTGGCTGCACATGCAAAATAAAAACTCATTGATGTGGTGAGCCTGAATCACAAAGTGATGAATTAATTGGTTGCTTCTTACCTTGTGATCAACTGGATCAAGAACCAGGGAAATTATAATCAGAGACTTTGACCTGGAAGGGGCCTTAGAAGTGATCAAGTCTGATCCTTTCATTTTACAAATGAGGAAACTAAGGGTCACAGACTTTAAGTGGCTTGCCCAGGGTTACTCAACCTCTAAGTGTCTGAGGTAGACTTTAAACCCAGGCCTTATTGACATTTCATCCTCTCTTCCATGCTTCCCTTCTTCCTCTCAAGACAGAGCCACTGCTCTGGCTTCCCTGCTACCATCTCTTTCCCTTGTTCCCACCCATAAAAGGGAAATGCTTTGCCAAAAAGAGAAACCTCAAATAGTTCCAGGAAGACATTCACTGTACCCAGTAGATAATCTGCTTCTACCCAGTAGCACACTAACCTTTCTGTATCATGTCCCCTCTACTACTGACTCCAAAGTGGAAACTCTTTTTAGTTTTAGCTGAAACAAGCCTGGAATTTTTTCAGCAGGAACTTTCACTAGGAACCTCAGGGGGAAAAAAAGCAAACAAAAATCATGAAGTCTGAGGAGCATATACATTTTTATCAGGTAATATGTTTCTGATTCTGTCTAAAATCTTGGCCCAGAAGGAGCTGGCTCACTTAGAATTTGAGTCTATTAGATGTTGGTTCCTTTTCTTCTCCTTGACCATGGCTGAAAAAGCCCATCTCCAAACCTACTTCTCTCAGACTTTGGGCTTTACCCACTAATGCCCTTATCCCCAACCCTCTAGGGCAAGGACTGGGGTTGAAACACAATCCGTGCTCTGGTCCCTAGCAGAGACCACAACACAGGGTCTTTTGCTGCAAAGTAAAAAATCATTATAGGTTGGTACATGAATCATATATATGAGAATTGCATAAAATAATAACAGCAACTATTCTATAGTTCCTTAAAGTTTACAATATAGTCCTTGATCATATCACTACCTGAATTAGGAAATGAAAATTCTCTCTGTTTGATAGATGTGAAAGCTAAATTTTTTTAAAAGGTCAAAGAACTAAAGAGATTTGCCTAGAGGTATACAACTAATAAGTCCTGAAGATGGACTTTGACTCAAGTCTCTTCTAAATCCAAGACCTCAGAACATTGGCTGGCATCTTATGTTGCATGACTTTTCTTGCTCCTTCTTAGAGGAACAGTCATCATTTCTCAACATCCCTATCCTCCAAAAAATATAGAAAGGATAGTCCTGAAGTCAGGAAGCCTGGATTTAGAATCCTAATGCTAATATTTATTGACCATATGTCTTTTATTCTTATGTCACTTTTCCTTTCTGGGTCTCTGTTTCTTCATATTGAAAATCAGGAGGATGGATTAGTTTGTCTCTAAGATTCCTTCCAGGCCTAAACTCTGATGATCTTATCACTTAATTTCCCTGAGCCTCACTTTCCCTTCTCGTGAGATGAGGAAAATAATACTTCCTCAGTCTACCTCACAGAATTGTTAAGACAACACATAAGCATTAAAACTCTGATGAAATGGGAGTTATTGGGGAGGGGGAGTGACAAAATGCCAGAGAGCCAGAGTAAATCTAAAGGAAAGACCCTGGAGGTGAGAATAAGATGACCTAGGCTCTTGGCCTGATTTTGCCACTTAACAGGTATATTCCCTTAGGTAAATCATTATACTCCTTTGGACCAAAGTTTTATCAACTATAAATCAAAGTTTATAATACTTTTCCTACAGATATAGATAGATAGATAGATAGATAGATAGATAGATAGATAGATAGATAGATAGATAGATAGATATGAATGACTATCGAATGGGATAAGAGAAATGAAAGCTAGATGTGTGCATATACAAAGGCAGGAGGGAGAAGGATTAAAAGAGGGCTTAATAAAAGATGGCATTTGCCAAGTGAACACAATCAGCTAACTCAATTCTGTATTTATTAAGTGCCTTCTATATTGTGTGGGATGTTAAAATACAATGAGAGAAATAACACAGCCCTTCCTCTCAAAGTGCTTATGTTTTAGAGGGCAGAGGGGCACACTTACAAAGAACTATTATAGAAGGGTAAACTGGATAGGGGAGGTCTAGACAAAGTTCAGAGGTTGAAACACATGAAGAGAGAAAAATCACTTTTAGCTGGGGAGACTAGGAAAGCTTCATGGAGGAGCTGGACTAGAATTTGGGCCTTAAAAGAATGGTGGGATATTAAAAGATGGATACCAGGGAGGAAGAGTGGAAGGGATGAAAGAGCCCATTCCAGAAACTGCAGGTAACAAAAGCAAAAGAAGAGACAGGAGTGATTGGGAAGTGAACAGGGAACGGAGAATAATTCAGTTTAGCAGGAACATAGAGTACATGCAGGGGAGTAGTATGATATGAGGCTGGACGAGTGTTCTGGAGCCAAGATGTACTTGGAATACCAGGGTCAAAAGTTATATTTTGTTCAGCAGGTAACTGCTGGGAATCCTTGGAGGTTTCTGAGCCAGGAAGTGATATTATCAGAACAGAAGAAATCTGTAGGGAAAATTCAGGAGAGATTAAAGAAGGGATAAATGTAGTAGGGGAGAGGAGAGAAGAAAAGGCCAATTAAAACATTTTTACAGTATTCTAGTAGTGAAGAAATAAGGAGCTGAACTAGGGTAATGGCAGTGGGAGGTAACTTGGTTTTTGTCTCAGATTAAAATAGACAAAAAGCTGGCTAAATTTCTCTTAATTTTGTGGTTAAGAAGTCATTGGGACACAATAACCTCAACATCTCTCATCCTTGACTTTTTGGTTTGTTTTTCAAACACTGAATTATTCTTTAGGGGGGAAATTATTAACAGTAGGGTTTTCAATTGATTGAGATAAAAAAACAGAGAAGATTAAAAGGGACTTTAGGGAATCGTTTAGTAGAATTCCCTTATTTTACACTAGGAAAACGGAGGTCTAGTGAAAGAAGAAAAATTTGCCCAAGTTCACACAGTGAAATTGTTAACAACACCAAAATTAGAAATCAGATCTCCTGACTTCCAAGTTAGGTTGTTTCCCATTTACCATACTATCTCTAGATTCATGTCTGTATGAAAGAAGACAATGAATGCCATACCTGGGATACACACACACACACACACACACACACACACACACACACACACACTCCTTTGGACCAAACGAGTGCATCATATGCACCATATGACTAAGCATCCTGAGAACTGCAGAGATGTCCAGTGCCCAGGCAGGACCCTTAATGGTCTGGTGGATGGGTAACCCTTTCAGGTCCCACCTGGCGTTGGATTAATTATTAATATTGGGCTCTAATTAGCCTTGGATCATGTTTTCATCTGACTGCGTTGCTTCCTCCCCAAGGGTTTTAATATAATGACCACTCAGGAAGGTACTTAAGAAACTTTATCTATTGATCTTAAATAGGGAAAGGAATAATCAGGAATGGATTGGAGATAGGAGACCCTGTCACACTAATATCTATGATCAATAATCCGTCAGGACTGTAGGCTGTTGTTCCAATAAAGCTGGAGCTATTGTTTTCATACTCCTCTGGTTCATCTTGGCCACTGCCAAACCAGAGAGGGCAATCTGCTCAGTTGGTACAGATATTGTGATTTCTCTCAGCTTCCTTATTATCAGTTTGTGATATGTCAGTTTTGATAGCCTTCAGGAAATATCCACCCTTACTTCCCTCTTCTTCTTCACCTCCCTTCCTCCCGTTCACCACCTGGGCCCAGATACCTAAATAGCTAATGATTATTCAAATGCCTAAAGATCTAGGGAAATTCAGGGAGAACCAATGACCCACAGTCAGGGATCCACAGATCAATGCTCCAGGACCCAAGATCAAAGATCAATGGTCAAAGGCCAAGGACCAAATCAAAAGGCCCAAAGACCAAAGACCCCTCCCAGATGGCTGTTAGGGGTATTTATACTCTCAGGCCAACCACCGTTTCCCTGTCCTCACGGCCTCTGGGAACATTCCGAAGTTTCCAACTGTCTTCACCTGTCAATCAAGGTAAGACTAACAATTCTCAGAGTTTGAATATAACAACACTCACCATCATAGACTCATCCCAAAATCAGAGTATATCCTGGGGACACCTACCTGGCCCCATATACTGAGTCTGCACAAGCAATCCTGGGTTCCTGATATACTCTCTCCCCTAGACATTTTCCCAAGTTTGTAAAGTGGTATAAACCCAGAGTAACCTCCCTGCCCAACTAAATGAGGAATCTCCTCCTGAGGGAACCTGTCTGCAGGCCAAAAGTCCTTTTTCCTGACCAATTCCCCAGGTATACTCCTCCACCTACTCCTCTCACCCATATCTGTACTACCAAATCTCATTCAAGCTACATTAAGACAATTCCTTGAGAATTCCCATTTTCCATGACTGAGAAGTCCAGGAAAACTGCGGTCAAAAGCAAAAAGAGTGAAAAGTACCCTGCTCTTTGCCCCAGAAAACTGGGTTTGAGTCTCAGCTCTGACACTGATGAACTGGGCTCCATCACTCCTCCCACCCCATCTCCATTTCCTTCTCAATAAAATAAGGATAATAATAATTATGCTACTTAGTTGTTGCTAAGAGAATATTTTGTAACTCCTAATGAACTCTAGAAAATGTCAGTTGTTATTTATTGCTCTTTCTCTTGTTATAATTCTTTAAACAAAGACAAATAAAACAGGTATTTGCCTAGGAAGATACTAAAAATTTTAATGATGTCACTGAAACTAACATTTTCTTCACAAATTAATTCCTGCAGGCAATATTTTCTCTGCTTCTCTCAGGGCCAAGCACTTAGATTCTTGGGAGAATCAGAGATAAACAAGGTCTGTGAAGCATCCAGAACTGATCTCTGCTCTCGGGAATGCCTGCAATGTCAGCAGAGTTACAGAGCATCTATACAAAAGGTCAAAGGGGCAGAGGACTTGACAATATCAGAACCATAAGGCAACACAGAATATTAGAACTGGAAGGGGTGTTAGAGGTCATGAAGACCCAACCCCTCATTTTATAGAGGTGGAAACTGAGGCTCAGAGAAAATGGCTTACTTTGTGAAATTTCCTTAACTCCAACGTGTGGGGTATCTTTTGAACAAGGTGAGCCTGTAGGGGTATCATCAGAGTCTTAGAGAACAGAAATTGGCTGCAGAAATTCAAGTGAGAACTGCACTGAACACACCACACTGTACAACTAAGATAGGTATGACACCTTTAATTTTTGAATCGAATCCCTTAGAGAAGATTTTAAATGTTGAGCCCTGAAAGAACATTGCAAAGCAGAGCATGCTAAATTTGGAGATGGAATTCCTAGCTTTGCTACTTTCTAACTACATATCCTTAAGTAAATCTCTTTTCCTTTCTTCTTATCTATAAAAAAGTGGGTTTGGACATGATGATATCTAAAAGATCATGCAGGTTCTAAAAGAAAAAATGATCCTAAAATAAACTCAATATATGAGTTACTTTCAAACCCCTATCAACCAGAACACTTACAGGGAATGGAAAGGAGTAAAGGGGTGTTCGTGATCAGGGGTTAACTAAAAGATCCTGAGGAAGAAACTCTTACCAAGAAGAAAGGTTATGGTCCAGTTATCATCAATCAACCAACATTTATCAAGCATTTTCTATGTCTTACACATGCCACACTGTATGTGGCAATGAAAACATAAAAGGCATAAAATTAAACAGTCTCTGCCCTCATGAAGAGTCCATTCTATCAAGAGAGAAAACATATACATATATAATTAGACTCAAAACAAATACTAAAATAAACAGCAATTGGGGCCTAGGGGTCAGTGGTAGCTAGAATGATTAGAAAAATCTTCATGATATGAAAAAAAAATCTTCATGTAGAAGATTGCCCTTAAGCTGAATTTTAAAGGGAAGTCGTGATTCTTAGAGAGAATGGGGAGAAAGGCTGGAAAAGGAAGTGGGAGCCAGGTTGTGAAGGGCTTTAAATGCCTCGTGGAGAGGTTTGTATTTGACCCTAAAGATAATAGGAGTTTAAGCACCAGTGTTCAATTGTGACATAAGACAATCAATGGAATGCTGCATATAGTCAAAGTGTTGTTCACAAAATAACCAAATCCAAAAGTGAAACAGAAGATGCAAAAATAAATTCTGGGCAAGAGTCTATGTAAAAGGGGAGAAGTCACCCCGGGGCCAGGGAGAGGGAGCACAACACAAAGAAGAATTACCAGGCACCAGGGAAAGGTCAGTTTGTCCTGCTCCATTTCCCTGCCTACAATAATATTTTTTCTTGGGAGCAATGTGTTCCCCCTCCTTCCCTCTCTCTGCTGTATCAGCATTGCCTAGGGCACAGACAATTGCTTCCCTTAAGCCAAATCATTCCTTTGAAAGCGTGCCAAATAACTTTTTAGCACTAGTATAATATATTAAGATTACACATATTATCTCATTTGGTTTTCACAACACACAGCCCCACTCTCTCATTATGAGACAAGTAGGACAATAATCATTCCCATTTTGTAGATGATGATAATCAAGGTTCATAACATCAGCACCATCATAATAATAGCAGAAATTTTCTAGTACCTACAAGGTGCCAGGCACTGTGCTAAATGCTTCACAATCTCATTTGATTTTCATAACAACACTAAGAGATAGGTACTATTATTCTTTCCATTTTACAGTTGAAGAAACTGAGGCAAACGAAGATTAAGTAACTTGCCCAGGGTCACACAGTGAGTAAGTATCATCTAAGAATGGCTTTAAATTCAAGTCTTCCTGATTCCAGGGCTGGCACTCTATCCACTGCACCTCCCAGCTGCCATAAATGGTATGCCTATCATCACATATTAAATTAATGCCAGAAACAGGTTTCAAATCCAAGATACTCCAGCTCCAGAGGTCCTGATCATGGTGTCACATTACATTTCTAAGTTCCAAAAACCAGGATGGAGAAGATTTCTGGAGTCAGTTTCAGCATTTTGTTCTCTAGCTTGCTGAATGGTATGCCTGACTGTGTGGAGACCTCGAAGGTAGTCCAGAACAAAGTTTCCTGGGACATATTAGTCCTCCTATTGTAGGAATTGGAAGCCAAAGAACAGGGCATTAGCGTGGTAAGCATTACCTACATAAAATGACAGTGAAAATTTCCATTTTTTAAAAACTCCTCAGCCTAAGCTAAACACCCAAAACATGGAAACAATGGCCAACTGTCCATTCCTGGGTCAGAGCTATAATGAAGGATTAAAATAGAAATTCCTCAGAAGCTTTTGGAAAACTCTTGTTTTTGAGCCAAACATTATTTCAACTAAGTCTTTTCCTCCAAGCCTAGATCCTCTCCTTGCCTGCCTGTCCTGCAGAGTCTGGCAGGGTTCAGGGACAGATGGGGCAATTCCCATTCAGAAGGAATACTTCCTGTCCTTACAGGACCTTCCCCTACCCCCACCCAACATCACCCCAGTGTCATTAATTGGTTCTGTATAAACACGATGTTCAGCAAAAGGACGTTATAGAGGGCAGCAAGTGCCACAGGAACATTTTGATAAATTAAGACATATATTTCTGGACAAGGGAGTAGTGCCAGAGCTGATGTAAGCTGAATGGGAAGAGTTGAGCTGTTTTGAGTCAGAAGGTCCAAATGATGTTACTGTGAGGTGGTTTGTTTTTTTGGTTTTTAATGTTAAGAGAAGGTTGAGTAATGATCTGAATACAATTTAATTGTGAAATGACCAATCTGAAAAATGGTATATGGAGTAAACACATTTGAAACAGACTCTTGGGGGCAGCTAGGCAGCTCAGTGGATTGAGAGCCGGGCTCAGAGACAGAAGATTCTGGGTTCAAATATGGTCTCAGATACTTTCTTAGCTGTGTGACCCTTTGTCTAGCCCGTACTTAACCCCTTTGCCTAGGCCCTACTGCTCTTCTGCCTTGGAACCGATACATAGTATTGATTAAGACAGAAGGTAAAGTTTAAAAAAAAAAAAAAAACAAGACTCAGAGCTGGACGGCGTCTTTGGGTTATAACATTTAACCCCCATTAAAGAAGATTTCCTTCTACACAATATCCTTGACAAATAGTCACCTAGTCTATACTTGGAGACTTTGAATGACTCGGACCCCACTACTACCTATAAAAACTCATTCCACTTTTTTTTAAACTCTTACCTTCCACCTTAAGATTAATACCGTATATTGGTTTCAAGGCAGAAAGGCAGTAAGGGCTCAGAAATGGAGGTTAAGTAACTTGTCCAGGATCACATAGCTAAGAAGTGTCTGAGGTTACTCATTCCACTTTTGAACAGCTGTCATTGTAAGAACCTTTTTCCTTGCATCTCCCTCTCTGAAACATCCCTCTATTACTCCTATTTCTGCCCTTCAGGGTCAATTAAAATTTATCTAGTCCCACTTCCATGTGAAAGCCTTTCAAAACAATGATCATGGTGCTCCCTCATCTTCCCTCTTCCAGGATAAGTACATTCAGTTCCTTCAAAATATCCTCATTAATGGTTTCAATCCCTTTGTACATTCTGGTCCATACTCTGCTGGAAACACTCCAGTTTGTCACCATCCTTCCTAATATGTTGTTCACAGAATGGTGCACAGACCTCTAGATTTATTAGGGAGGGCTCTCTTACTATTGTTCCCTTTACCATAAGTGCAGGAGATCCAAAGGGGTAGCATGGGGTTTCATTCTGCATGTAGTGGAAGGTGATAAAAGCTAAAAAATAGCTATCAAGATATCAGCAATTGGCCTTTTTTTTAACAATGTCAACCATTCTCTCCACCTGGATACTCTCTTTGCCTCAACAATTCCATTATCTCTTGGTTCTTCTCCTTTTTTCTAACCAGTTCTTCTTCATATTCTTTGGCCTCCTTAGCTAACAGACAGTTATAATTATAAAATGATTTTTAGGTCTGAAGACCCAGAAAAGAAAGCTCTCAACACCTAAATACATAGTACCACCAAATGGTTCAACATCAGGAAGAGATATGGTCTTATCAATGGGTGAATCGGTGGTAGAAGGTTTTCCTCTCTTCCCCTTGCAATTATTCCTTCACATAATGCCAATTTAGTTTTTCTTGTACACAGATCTGATGATGTCTCTTCTCTTTCAAAAATCTCTAGTAGCTCTCTATCACCTTCTGAATGAAAGTCAAACTTTGTTACCTGCTATTCAAAATCTTCTCCCTCCCCATCTTTTCAGCTTTTTCTTCCTCTATAAAGACTCCATCTCAGATAACTGAACTACTTACCATTCTCTATACATACATTTTTCTCTGTGTTTAGAATTGCTTTCTTCTCTCTGTACATCTACATCCTTTAATGTTCAACTCAAATGCCATCTCTCACATGAGACTTTCCTGATGATTCTTTCCCTTCAATCTCACATAGGCCCAAAAGCTACACAGTAACATGTACTCTCTAGGGCTTTTATTACATATTAAAGTCATCCAAATATTTACCATATCCCCTCACAAGCTGTAAACTCCATGAGAAAAAGGACTATGTCTCAGCTACCTTTTATATCAACCTCAGTGCCTAATACAAATCTCTTGTATTCAGTAGTGCTTAATAAATATTTAGTGAATTTGAATCAGTAAATATTTACTGTATATCTACTATGTAGACACAACTGAATTTTCAATTCAACAAACATACTTTAAGCACCTACTATGTGCAAAGCATATAGTTGTTATGTTCAGTTGTTCGGTCATATCTAACTCTTCCTGATCCTGTGGATCATACCCCATCCATGGGGTTTTCTTTCTCTTTTTTAAATTTTTTATTTATTTTTAATATTTTTCCATGTTTACATAATTTATTTTCTTTCCCGTCCCTCTCCCAGAGCTGATAAGCAATTCCACTGGGTTGTACAAATATTATCAC
Source organism: Gracilinanus agilis (assembly GCF_016433145.1). Classification (NCBI taxonomy): domain Eukaryota; kingdom Metazoa; phylum Chordata; class Mammalia; order Didelphimorphia; family Didelphidae; genus Gracilinanus; species Gracilinanus agilis. The sequence goes on from NC_058131.1 coordinate 314,999,252, forward strand.
TTGATACCTATTCCCATATTGTACATTTTTGCTATGGAGCAATCTTTTAAAGACAAAACTCCAAATCATATACCTATATAAACAAATGATAAGTAATAAGTCATATGTTTTTCCTTTGTGTTTCTCTCAATGTGGATAGATGGCATTCTTTCTTATAAGTCCATGGGATTTTCTTGGCAAAGATACAAGAGGGGTTTGCCATTTCCTTCTCCAGACGAGTAAGGCAAACAGAGTGTTAAGGTGACATTAAGGGTCACACAGCTAGTAAGTATCCAAGACTTACTTTAAATTTCAGTCTTCCTCCATCTTTTGAACACTGGCTTCCCTGCCACTTCCCTCTCTGAGAATGCCAAGCACCAGGGGTGTCTGAAATCACCAGGTTCTCTCTTTGTAGACTTGAGAAGTTTGGCTACAGAAGCCATGGAGGTCAGTATGTTGTTGAGTGCTGTGTGCTGATGAATCTCTCACCAAAGAGAGAGCAGACACTGCTTTCTGACTTTGAGCCTGTTGTAAGAATGGTTTTGTCCTGAAGTGATTCAACAACCTCACCACTAATGACACAAACATTTCTGACATTTTAAACTCAGCTCTGAAACGTGAAGGATTTAGTTCCATGCCCTGGGAATTCTATGTAATTGTGAGTTTATTTGATGGAATGTTCCAGGGAAAAGGAAAGATATGATACCAAACTGGACAAGTCTTGCCCCCTCCCTAATACTCCCCCAAAAGATTTTACTATTAAGTTTCTTCTGAACTTTATTAGAATGAAGTCATCACACAACTCTCTAATAGCTAAGAAATATTTGAGCAGCTCATTGGCATGGAAAGAATACATGACTTGGAGTTAGATGACTTAGGTTCAAGTCCTAAAAACTACTAGCTTTATGAGCTGAAGTAAGTCCCTCCAAACCTCTCAGCCTCAGTTCTCTCTTCCATAAAATGGGGATGATGATGCTAATGCCACCTACTTCACACATTTGTTATGAGAAATTACTTTGCAGGCCTTAAATCACTACAGAAATAAGAGTTAATATCATTCTCCATGACCTCTCTTACTTTATTTCCAAGTACCTCCATCTTATTATAGACCCTCATTTTCATCTGCCTGGCTTATTGCAATCTCCTAACAGGCCTTCTTTGCTCCTTGCTCCCTTCTAGTCCATTCTTCACATGAAGTAAAAGACCCTGCTATGCTAGTAGTGACCAAAGCTCTGCAGAGCCTATGCCATCAGGAATTTCACACAACAACGTGGAAATTCAACACAGCTGTGAGCAATTATACTGCCTCTGTATCTGTGTTAACCCGCCAAGTCCCGATAAAATTAGTCACTTGTTTTAATCACCAGGGAATTGGGCAGCTACAGTGTGGTGTTTGCATACTTGCATTTTCCTTACTCTCCGCCAACCCTGAACTCATCGTCTGCATGGCTTCCTCCAAGTCTTGTGTTTTTGTTCTTATGGCTCTTGAAATCTGGGCAGGCCCCCGGCATGTCAAACTGAGCCACCATCATGTCAGACCACATTTCCATTCTCAGGTAATGAGGAGCATCATAAATTTTCATCTTTAAAGGATGGTGCTGACCAGCTGAACCCTAGCTGCTGGCAGGAACGTGGCTGAGCAGAAAAACAGACCTTCTCAGCAATTCTCACTCCATCAAAATCACATCCCAGGAACCCTGCTTTAAAAATATAGTCCATTAACCATCCTCAGTTGTGCTTCCTTTCTGGGGTCATAGCCCTCCCATGCTATAGAACATGCCTTCCTTAATGTGCTGGTAGGAAATAACTGATAAAGCTCACTGTGGTGCTAGGGTAAGGGAGTAGAGAAGACATGTGCAGGAAGGGAACAAATAGTAGCCCTAGGAGGAACCATGTCTGAGAAATCTCAGTTTAGGACTAGTGGTGATAGTGTCATAAGTGGAATTGGGGGAGTCAAGAAAGGAAGTCTGGTATTCTTTTGAGGGAGGAATTGAAGAAAGAGGTTTTAAACATCAAAGCATAAAAAATGAAAGCTGGAAGGGACCATACTTATTCTAGATTTATAGGTTTTTAGGGCTCGAAGGGACCTTATAATTTATGCCAAATGCAGTTGGGTTTTTTTGGAGGGAAGAAAGAATGGAGCAGAGGAAAGGGCACTGGATTTGGAGTTAGAGGACCTCAGTTCAAATCCTAGCTCTTCCATATATTACCTGTGTACCTTTGTCACCTAATCTTTCAAGATAAGTTTCCCCATCTATAAAATGAGAAAGTTAGACTAGATCAGGGATTCTTAACAGTGTCCATGAACCTGTTTTATTTTAATATATTTATAACTATTTCAACATAACTAGTTTCCTTTGTAATCCTATTTTATGCATTTTAAAACATTTTTTAAATTAAGAAAAATAAGACTTCACCGGCAACATCAGACTGTCAAAAGGGGTCCATGATACAACAAAAAAGGTGAAGAACAGGGCAGCTGGGTAGCTCAGTGGAGTGAGAGTCAGGCCTAGAGACAGGAGGTCCTAGGTTCAAACCCGGCCTCAGCCACTACCCAGCTGTGTGACCCTGGGCAAGTCACTTGACCCCCATTGCCCACCCTTACCAATCTTCCACCTATGAGACAATACACCGAAGTACAAGGGTTAAAAAAAAAAAAAGGTGAAGAACCTCTGTACCAGATGGTCTCTGAGATGCCTTCTAGATATAAATCTATGATCTTACAATTATCAAATCCATCACCTTCAGTGAACAGTTGAGGAAAAAGTTGAGGCTTAGAAGGGACATATGACTGTACCAACAGGATGATGGGATTTAGAGCTTGAAGGAACTTGAGAGATTATTATATAGTCTGAAGCCCTCTTTTACAGAAGGGGAAAGGAAATTGAGGACCCCTCTGTAAAGTTATTTGCCCAGGTTGCAGAGGTGAGTCTTCTCTGGACTTTCCAATTAGTCCAATCCATATAAAAACTGGAGCTCCACTACAATATCCTTAACAACTGGATAAGATTCTACTGTGTATCAATTGGTAAACATAAGCCAAGTCAACAACAAATGTATTGAGTCTACTAAGCACTCAGCACTAAAACCCAGTGGATTGCCCAGATAAACTAATGGTGGTGGGGACTATTTAAGTTGTTCTTGCAATTCTATCTCTTTAGTTGTATCTTGGGTCACTGTTACAGATGTGTCCAGCTGTGTCCTGGCAGGATCTGTCTACTATCATATCCTGTAGCTTCAGTAGCTCCATGAAGAGAGAACTCCCTAGAAGGTACTTCCCTTCTCTTTTATGCTTTTAAGAGAAGAACTGCTGGTTAACCACCAGAAAAGGCAACAGCCTGGACACTACCCACCAAGGCATGTGAACTGGGTCAAACAAGCACTCAGCATTAAAAAGATGGATGATAAAATGCTGGAGATATTGTAAAAAGGATTCTACAGACTGGATGACCTATGAGAGGTCTTCCATGATAATCTCTGGCCAAGGGATAGGTTGGCTACAAAAACCCTGTGATCTGCAGTTCTCCTCAGTTTGGGGAGAAAAGAAACTAATGGAAAACTAAAGCTCAGAAGAAAGAAAATAGGTTTTTCATGAATAGACTGAGTTTGGATGACTCTGGAAAAGGATGAAGAAAGGAGAAAAGGGAGGCGAAATCCTATGGCAACAGCCAGTGTTTGCCTCCTCTGCAATTCCTCTCTTAAAGGCTCTGTTTAGATGACTTCTAAATAGACAAATTGGCTACTCATTCGAATAGCAGGAGGGCTGAAACAAATAAACTTATCCCATCCCTGCCTTACTTCTGTTTAACTGTGAATGAATTTTTATTCTTTTAAAGGATACAGTTGCCAGATTTAATATAATTTCTCCTAAACATCTGTGGCTAATCCTGTTCTTATGTTGCTTGGTGACCCTTTGTTTTGGGCATTAAAGCACAATGGGAACAACATAGGAGAAAGGGACCTTCCCTAGACCAAGGTTAGGATATCTGCTTCTGGCCCACTACTAGAGAGTTTTGCTCTCTCACCATGGGCATAAGAACAAGCCATTTGATAACTACACTTTGAAATGCAGAATTACTATGGATTTGGACCATAAAAACAAATAAATCTTCCCCACAGACACTAGCCTAAGAATAACTGGATGTTACATTTCTAACTCTGAGGATCAACCATGGGAGGTCAGACTAGCTAATTTCTAGTCAAATTACCCCTTAATCTCTTTGTATAGGTTTTCTAATGCATAAAGTAGGGATAATAACCCCTGAATGACCTACCTCATGGGATCATTTGTGGAGAAAAATGACTTGTAATCCTTAAAGTGGTGTATAAATGTGCATTAATGATAATTTAAAAAATGATAACAGGAAATTGATGTCTCAGGCTGTAATTGGTTGTAGGAGGTTGCTATATGGAATCATACATTTAGAACAAGAAGGGATCTTAGAGGTCAGTGAGTCTAACTATTCATTTTATAGACAAGGAAATTAAAGTCCAGCTACATTAGGTGACTTCCCCTAAGTCAAGCAGGTCATAAGCCATGGAGATGAGATTTGAATGCAGGCCTCTGATTTCAGTTTCAGTGCTCTTTCTACTGTTTCAAGCTGATTCTTCTGAATAACAAATAAATTATTAATTAGCAGAAAGCCAAAACTTGGTCTGGCACTATGTTAAAATATAAGCCTATCTTTCCAGCTAGTTTGAGTCATTAGGCTATAAAAAAGACCCTAAACTCAATGATCATTTGTTTTCAATTCCTATACATGACATAAAAACCCAGTCACAGAACCTCAGAGCTAGAAAGGACTTCGGAGCCTATGTTGTCCTATCCTTTTGTGAGCCAGAACCTATACTACATCATCTCCAACACTCATTAGTGTTAGCTCAACCAGATTTTGCTGGAAGACTTCCAGGGACAGTGAACTCACTACCTCACAGTGTCCATTCTGTTGCTAGACAACTAATCTATCTCTCTGGGACTTCTGATTGTTTATTTTGAACCACGAAAAATAAACCTAATCCCTCTTATATATTCTAAGTACCCATTAAAAATGCTTATTGAACTTAATTGAATTGAGGGCAACACAACACAATGGGTAAAAGGAATGAGGATCTATAGAACATTGTGCAAGTGCAGTCAGGTTTCTAGGTCTCAGTTTCCCCAGTTGTAAAATGAAGGAGCTGGACGAGAGGCTAAGATTCATTCTAGTTCTAGTTCTATTATCTTTCCCACAATCTCCCATCAGCTATTCAGAGGAAAACAGTCATGTTCCCCTCCTAAGACTTCTGCTTTTTCAGGATAAATATCCTATCCTCATCTGGCATGACTGTACTTTCCCCAACCTATTCTGGACACAGTCTAAGCGATTAATGTCTTTTTGAGAATACGGAAGGCAGAGCTAAACACAGTATTATAAATATGATCTAATCAGAGCCTAGGGCAGCAGGACTAAAGCTTCCTGGATTCTGGACTTTAATGCTTCTCTTAATGTAGTATGAGATCATATTAGCTCTTCTGGCTGCCATTTCCCACATTGACTCACTACTTTTGGGTCTACTTACATCCTAAGATCTTTTACTACATAACACACACACACACACAAACTAGCTTCACCACCTGCTCCTCTTGTATTTGTGTAGTTGATTTCATTAATTCAAATCTAGAACTGTACATGCATTTCTAGGAATTTTTGAGAGACTCAGAAGAGAATGCATGTTATTATGTTATTTCTTTAGAGAACCTTTATATCTGATGAAGCATCAAATTTACCACGTATGTATTTAGGAAACTAATAACGGGCGAGACAAAAAGTTCCAAAAGTAGTACCAAAGCAAATCTTGATACTTGAGATGCACTATGAAAAAACGTTTTCCTTTGGGAGAAAAGTTCTTCCAAAACATGTCCTATAATTATAATGATTACATCTACTAATAAAGAATGAGAAATGCTTTTAATAAGTAAAACAGTGGAAAAGAGGTGGCAATCTGCACGTGCCTGGCTACATACTCCCAGTTATTCTAGACTCCTCTTGTGCTATTTCTAGCAGATTTCCAGTCCCAGAAAGGTGAGAACCCCGACAAGAGTTCTCCTCCCTGTGGAGCTTAGCATGCCTTCTGGGCCCCAATTAAGTGTGCCAATGCCTGGCCTCCCTTGACCAGACTTAAGCTAACAACATGTCATTCATGGAGATGTCAGGGAAGACTATACGACCATTATGAGAAATCTTTCACTGATCTCTTCTTCTAATACCTCCTTGTGGCAAAGAGGGATTCTGAGCTCTCAACGACTCAAGGTAAAAGTTCTAAGAGATTAGAGCAAGATGGATTTAAGCATAGGCTCAAAAATAAAATGTTGTGTTCATTGTCTGAGGCCCAGCCAAGTGTGGAAAGGTTCAGTCACCAGAGGTTTGATTTTTTTCGAACATAATCAATTAATCAACAAACAAAACAAATAAACAAAAGTTATTTGAAACCTATGGTACATACTGTCTCTATGATCTGGAAGTACATTTTCAAGGAAAGGTTTTGAAATGTGGACTAAAAAAAATCTATGGTACTGCATATAAGGCACTAGGCCAGGTGCTGGGAATATAAAGACAAAAGTATGTAATTCCTGCTCTCCAAGAGCTTTACAATCTAGTTGGGGGAGCCATCATGTATATACATCTACAGCCACATACAAAATACATACAGAGTAATTCGTAAAGATCATCTATTCACATGTGCAAGAAATACAGGTTAGCTTACTCACACTGATAAAATCATAGGTCTTTGAAGTCTGTGAGGCCTTTGGTCAACAATATTGAGTTAGCCCAAAGCAAAGTTTCCCCGCAAAACCCTCAGAACATATAAATGTTATTCTATTAGCATGAAGAACAACATACCTCTGGCTGTATAGCTTTGAATACTGGAATATCCATGAGAGTAATCTGGCTCTGTAACAAAAAAGAGGCAGGTTAGCAAACCCCTCTGTGATCCGAGGCATCATGCACATCCACAGAGACTGCATAGACTAGTGGCTAGTGTTCTGGGAATCAGGAAGACCTGTGTTCCAAGCCTGCCTTTGACACTCACTCTCGAGGTATGACTATGAATAAACGCCTTAACCTCTATGAGACTTAGTTTCCTAATCTGTAAAATAGAGATAATAACAAGGGAACCTACCTCAAGGAGTTGCTATTTGGTTCAAATGAGTTAATGTAAGTAAAGTGCTTGGCAAACTTTAAATGCTATCTAGATGTCAGCTATTATGATTATTACAAAGTTGTATAAAGATGAGCTATTACTAATGTTATTATGACTGAATGCCAACAGAAAGCTTTATTGAGCAGGAACTCATCACTGGCCACCTAGGGTAGAGCTCCTACCTACATTTTCCTTCATCTTCTGAGTTATACACGTACTGCTGAACAGCCATTGCTTATTCCTGCTATCAGATGCCAAAGTACTATAGAAAATGTCATTCTTCGGAGGATTATGAACACAGCTACATGTGATGGAGTGTGGGAGCATCCAGGAATCAAGCCCAAGGTTCTTGGAGGAATCTAAAGTGCCCTGCAGCATCTTGCTAAGGACAGAGGAAACAACCTACAATCATTAAAGTTTCAGAACCAGGGGAGAGAGAGAAGGGATGGAGAGAAGAAGAAATGAGGACTTCTATGATGAATCATGTCTGAAAGGGGCGAAGGGGCATGAGAAGTGTTGACATGGATAGCTCTGGACAATGATAGTCCAGGGAATAGAAAGGAATTTGAGGATAATCATGTAAGATTAATCTAAAGAAAAGCATTTGGTAAGGTCAGAGGCATTTGAATCAAGCAGTTTCGATACCTTTGTAAAACCTGACCTCACATGGAGACATGAAGATATAACGAGTCCCAGAGCCAAAATCTCTGACTCTGAGTCCTGAATAAGGTGAGCATTCGTTCCCACTGAGGTAGCACAGGTGAAAGCTGGACTGGCTCTGGCATTTACTGGCTTTCTGACCTCAGCTCAGTCACTATCTCTCAGTCTCACTTTCCTCATCTGTAACATAAGGATAATAATACGTCTGGTGTCTACTGACCAGATCGTTGAGAGAAAAGAATTTTGTCAACCTTAAATCACCAGGGAAATGTGAGCTCTTAATATTTTAAGAACACTTTTAGTGTTCTTAAATGAGGATTCAGTGAATTTCTAGACCACCTAACATGCTGTCATCCCCACAGAAGACACTGGGGGATGAACTTTCATGAGAGAAAAGGAACAGAGAATATGTGGACACACCATGTTGACCTAATAGCAGCCTTTTTCCATTGGCTATGGAGCCAGAACTGCTGGCATCTTTAAAACAACTCAGCACTCATACCATACAGTAAGGGAAGAGGGCCTAAGAGTCAACTCTTTCCCCTAGCCTTAGGCTATGCAGTCCCCCAAAACATGTCTCAATTTTTGGCCCTTTCACTTGTTCATTTTCGTTCTAGTTGGAGGGAGTGGAGTCTCCTGTCTGGCCTAGGAGCCCAAGCCACCAGGATCCAAGAGTCCAGGAATATAGGCAGGACAAAGCAGCGAATCCAATAGCAATGATTTGAGGAGCACAGACCCAGGTCTCCAGGATACAAAAGCTATCACATAGCTTTAAATTGGAGCTTGCTGTGGCTAATGTGTCTTCCTTACAATAACCAGTCAAAGTTAGGAGTACAAAGCTTACCGTCTCACTTTACAGGTGAATAAACTAAGACTCAGAGAAGAAGGAGTGACTGCTCACAAAGCAGAGAAGGGACTCAGAGACTCATCTAAATTCACATAAACTAGTAAATAGCACAAATGGGACTGAGAGCCAGATATTTTGACTCCAAGATACCACCATGCCTCTACAAAAAAACTGCATTGATCTCCATCTGCAACATCCTACAGTCCCATATTGATAATGACCGGAAATTCCAGAGAATGATCATATTAATAATTACTTATTTATTATTATTACAGCATTTACATAGTGCTTTAAGGTTTGCAAAGTGCTTTACAAATATTATCTCATTTGATCCTCACCACAACCTGGGAGTAGACATTATTATCATTTTACAAATGAAGAAACTGAGACAAATAGAGGTTAAGCGACTTGCTTAAGGTCATGTAGCTGGTCAAGTCTGAGGTGGAATTTAAACTCAGGTCTTCCTGACTCCAGGCCTACCCTGCCACACTTAATTTCCTGCTTTTATATAATGCATGCTAGAAAGCATTTATTTCATAGAATCATATTCTGCCAGAACTGAGAAGGACCTTTGAAATCATCTAGTTCAACCCCCTTACTTTCCAGAGGAAGAAACAGAGGCTCAACGAGATTAAGGAACTTGCTTCAAAGTCATATAGTTGAGCTGGCAGGATAAATCTGTCTCCTGACTTCAATGCACTCTCTGTCACATAACAACCTGATCGATGTGGTCTAATGTAGATAGTACATGTATATAAGTATTATTCTCTCCACTCTAGAGATGTGTAATAACTCACATCTATATAATGCTTTAAGGTTTACCCAACACTTTCCTCATAACAACCCTGTGAAATAGGTAATACAAGTATTGTTGCCCCAACTTTATAGCTGAAAAAACTGAGGCTCAGAGATTTGAACCCAGATCTTTTTAAGTCCAATTCCAGTGCTGTTTCTAATGCACTGCACCATACAGATGGAATAGCCCAGGGGACTTAAGAATAGAATAAAGTCGTCTCAGAAATACTTTTCATTGTTTTTGTCATTATTTCCCCCATCTCTGGACACAGGCTGGGGCTGTGTACATCATCAGAGAGGAAAATAATCAATGCTCTGCTAGATTGAGGAATAAGACTTTCAGTTCTGCCAAGAGCTCTTCATTCTTCCAAGTGGCTGGCCCTAAGATGGATTAGCTGGCCCAAGCCCACAGACAAGACCTGGCAGAAACTGCTCTTCCTGCCTATCCTTGGAATTCAGGCAGGAAGCAAAATAAGGAGTTGATATAGAAAACCACAAAGGAGACATTCTCCCACATGTCCCTTCCTTCCTTGCCCTCAAAAAAAAAAAAGGAATAGGAACAATAGATAAAAGATCATTGGGGTTTTTCTTCAACCTTTCACAAGGAAGCCAAAATATGTACGGTGAAAGTTAACTGGGGAATAAGGTATGAACTTTAAGAAAAATCAATGATTTGGATAAAAGTAGAGGAGTCAAGCTCAGCAAATTTGCAGAAGGCACAAAGCAGGGAAGAATAGCTAATATGTCAAAGTCAGGATCCAAACAATCTCAGCAGGCCAGAAAATAGGCTGGATCAAATTAGATGAGTTATATCATGAATAATTTTAAAGAATTATACTGAGGTTTAAAAAAAACCAATTGCTCAAGTACAGAATGTCAGCATTATAGTTATCTATCCATCTTCCAGATACATCTGGACTAAGACAGAGGGTTCTATTCAAAAGACCATCAGAGCCAAAAAATCTTTCACATCACTTAATCTAGGCCTCTCATTTTGCAGATGGATAAACTGAGACTCAGAAAGGTTAGATGTCCTGTTATAGTCACCTACTAAGCCAAGAATCAGTAATTAAAGCCAGGCAGGTAGCTGGGCAAAATGGCACATAAGTGTAATCCTAGCTAATGGAAATAAGCTGGCATTGGTGGATTTCTTGGGGTCTAAGTTAAAGCAGTGCCAAGGTGGCTTGGGTATCTACACTAAGGCAAAAATAGAAATAGTAAGCCCTATGAATAGGGGGACCCCTAAACTGCCAAAGGAGGAGAGAACTGACTGAAGGCAGAAATAGAGCAGGGCAAAGCTTCTGTACTGATCAGCAGTGGGGTCAGGTCCATGAGAGCCCACTGCACTTCCAGCTTAATTGAGCTAGGGAGATACAATCTTGAAATAAATAAATGGATAGATTGATTGATTAATTAATGGATAAATAAACTAACAAATGGATAAACAGGTGAAGAAAATAAATAAAACAAAATAAAATGAAGCCAGGGCAGAACAGAATTAAGGGCAATTACATGAAATGAAGAAAGAAACATTGGCACAGGTATGAATGCCCTTCTGGGCTTTGAGTAACTAAAGAAAAAATTCATTTGCTAAAGCCAAAGCCAGGCCTACTGGCTTTGGAGTTAGAATATGCCATTAATCTAACCTGTGTCTAATATGGATTCTAGTACAATGGAAAGATTCCGTTTGCTCATCTGTAAAAGGAAAGGGTTGGTCCTCAGGTGTCCCTTCCATCTCTAGGTCTAAGATCCTATGATGGTTACTTCTATAGACAGCAAGAGGCTGAGACTGGCGTATTTTCACAAATGTCTCTAAATGTTTGTGTTCATAGAAAGGCAACAGACTGGCCCTAAGCACAATAAAACTGATTATGTATGTAGGTGTAGTTCACATCATATGCATAGGAATGTACTTGTATGTAGATACATGTGTCAACAAGCACATGCACACCAAATGGCCAGAACTAAATCACTAAGACCAGGAATGCACTAGAGACAATTCATACTGCCTCTTGAGAGATGACTGTTAAATTTTCAGCATGAAAATATACACCTTGGAAATCAACAAACACTACAAATCAGGGCTTGATTTGATCTTTTTGCTTAGTTTCTAGACTTAAGAAAGTGATGGAGAAAATATTAATAATGCAGATTAAACTTAAAAGCATGTTGCATGTACTTTTTTGCTCCCAGAGATCTGCTCATTAAACATTCACCAGCACACTGCTGACTGAGATCCACCGTTTTCAAGCTCTGGCCAACAACAGCATTTCCCCAGAGTAAAGACTCGGGACAGAGTCCAGAGCTGAACTAGTTCTGGATTAAGAGACCTGCTGGGGTTAGCCTATCTCATACTGTTGACATTTGAGTCTGTTTTTACAAACTGAGAATATCTTTAATGGAGTTTTCAACCCATGACATTTTATGCCATAGAAGCATCCACTGAAAGACATCCAGGAACTGAAAGGGTAGCATAGTAGAGAACATTTGGGTGGGGATCCAATGAAGACAAAACCAGAAGGAATCTTGTTATGAGAATATATTAGAGGACACCTGGGAAAAAAGTGGAAAATAAGAAACAGATCACGAATTTGGCACAAAGGAATGATACTGTACTGATGGAAGATGTCAGTTAGTCAAACATCTGCTGGCATGTCTTCCCACCAAACCTCTGGCTTATCTAAATGTTCATTTCATTCTTCAAATGGTATAGGAAATGATGAAGGGAATTACTATTGTAAATAGAACTCTGACTAGTAAGGGATTGACCACTCTAGAAGAATTGATAAAAACCTCATAAGGACATAGCCACTCCATCTTAGAACTTATGATAAAAGAGTAGAAAACTGGGCATAAGCAGACATATATCTTAGATTGCAGAGAATGGATCGTAAACACTTCCAAAAAAAAGTGGAGGTAAGAGAATTCTCTGGGTTAAAAGTCTACAGGGGAGATTGCACAAAAATAATGGAAAGCTCTCAAAAAGGAAATTTTAATGTCACGAGTAAAAAGGATTCCAATGAAGAAGAAAAGGTAGAACTATCTAAAGGAACCAATGAGGAGGCATGAGAACTCAGCAATTAATTTAGATTTTTAAGATAGGTATAGGAAATAAACACACACAAGCAAATACAGAAGATGCAGTTATAGATGGCATAGAAAAGAGAGAGTGCCAGTCATGGAAACAGAGGGATCTGAAATTGAATAACATCTCAAACTCTAATGAGCCTACATCCAAAATAGGACAAGTCAAAACCTCTGTGCTGATCAGTAGTGGGATGAAGTCTGAAAGAAAGAGAAAGAGAAGGGAGGAAAGAGAGAAAGGGAGAGAGGGAGAGGAAGAGGAAGAGGGAGAGGGAGAGGGGAAGAACAAGGAGAGAAAGAGAGAGAGTGAGGGAGGGAGAGAGAAAGAAAGAGGGAAGGAGAGAGAGAAAGAAAAAGAGGGAAGGGGAGAGAGAGAGACAGAAACAGAAAGAGAGAGAGAGAGAGAGAGAGAGAGAGAGAGAGAGAGAGAGAGAGAAGGACCACAAAAAAGGGCTTTTTAAAAAATATATCACAATGAAGACAATTAAAGAAACATAATTACTATTTGGGGTAGTTATTTGCTAATGGATTATGGAAACAAGTCAAAATTGATTCAACTCTTATTTTGCTTCTATCTTTTCTACCAAGGAGAAAGATATTTGAACTGAGGATTGAACAAAAAATGATAACTTGAAAGTTGAAACTTGATTTGTAAGAGAGCACCTTGTGGTCATCAATGAATTTCAAGATCTCAGGCCCAAATGAAAAAGCTAGACCATGTGATCACTTAGGTATTATAAGTGATCTTTGAAAAACTAGAGAATAAGAGAGGTATCAAAGGACTAGAAATAGAAAAATATTATTCCAATTTTCAAAAAGAAAAAGAAAGTTGAATATCCTCAATTTAGACCAGTGAGCCAGGCTTCAATACTTGACAAAATTCTAGATCATATTTATTAAAAAGATGATTTATGAGCATTTGTATCAAGAAAAGTAGCAGTGTTCACTAATCATCAATGTGGTTCCATCCAAAAAAAAAAGGTCACAGGATTATAGCCCCATAGCTTTAGAATTCAAAGTTCACTTAGAGCTCATCCAATTCTACCCCTTCATTTTACATATGAGGAAAATAAGGGCCAAGTTAATTAAGTAATTTTGCCATGGTCACACAAGTATTAAGTGGCAGAGTGGAATTTAAATGCAGATTTTCTTACTCCGAATGCATTATACTCTTCATACACCACACCACCAGACTGATCCCATTTTCATTTTTGCTAGGTGGGAAGTGGTAGAGACATCGTATACCTACATTTCAGCCAAGCCTTTGACAAAGCCTCTTATGCTATCCTTGGACAAGATGATAGCAATGTTAGGCAGACTCAAATGGAAATATATGGCATGCTAAAAAATTTTAATCACTATAGAAATGGCAGTTACTATTATTATTATTATCATTATCATTATCATTATTATTATTATATGAAACTTAATGAAGGACCACCCACAGAAAGTGGTCATTAGAAGGGTCCATATTGGGGGTCAGCTAGGTGACCCAGTGGATAGTCAGGCCTAGAGATGGCAGGTCCTTGGTTCAAATGTGGGATCAGACACTTATTAGTGAGGGAAGTCACTTAACCCTAACTCCATGGCTCTTTCTAATCTTCTGTCTTGGAACCAATAATTAATATCAATTGAAAAAAAAAAAGGAGGATCCACATCAACTTGGAAATCTCTTGTGGAGTAAATTATCAATCTGTCCTTGACTCTAGACTAGTCAGAGTTTCATCAATGACTTAGATAAAAGCAAAGGTGACATCATCATCATCATCATCACAATAATTTAAGGTATTCAAAATGCTTGATATATGTGCTTTTCAAATAACATAATACATGAGACTGAGTGATGTGGTTAATAATTATATGACAGGCTAAACTTTGTGCTGAATCTAGAATATAAAATGAAATTTGATAAGGTTTGAAATTGTAAAGTATGATTCGTTGGATCCAAAAACAGGAAATAAATAAATTAAATGGACAAAAAGAGGCTAGCAAAATATCTTTGTGTTTTAGTGGCCCAAGTGTTTAATATGAGTCAAGTGGGACACAGCCATCAAAAATGCAAATACCATCTTGAATTACGTTAGGAGAGGCATAATATACAGGGCTAGTGAAGTGATCATCCTGGTATCTTCTTCCCTGGTCAGGTCACACCTGATGTATTGTATATTCTGAGTACTTTGCAGTACTGAGTACTGGTTCAGGACACAGGGAGAAGGATTCTGGTGGAAGAAGGTTGACACTAAACTGAAATCAAGAGGAAAGCAATCAAGATGATGAAAGGGCCTGACACCATGTGTCATAGGAGGATCAGCTAAAGGAACCAGGAATGTTTATCCTGGAGAAGAGAAAGCTTAAGAAGCAAGGGGATGATTATTATCTTCAAGTATTTTAAGGAATTCCACATGGCAGAGTGATTAGACTTGTTCTGCTTGGCCGCAGAGGGCTAAACTAGGCACAATGGGTTGAAGTTGTAGAGGTCAATTTGAGCTTGATGTAAAGAAAAACTTCTTTACAATTAGAGCTATTCCAAAGTGTAATGATTAGGCTGCCTAGGTGTTATAGAGAGGGTTCCTGTTTGGATACAGGTTGTCTTAGATGTCCTCTGGCGTCCAGACCAGCTCTGAAATTCTGTGATTTTATGACACTATTGGTGCTTTAACTGCAGAAAAAGGAGGACCATTATAGTTTTTTTTTAATTATAGCTCTTAAAAATGTAATAGCTAATTAATGTTATCAAGGAACTGGATATAGTGACACATTTTTAAACAGGGAGAAGAGAGTGTATAGGTGCGATCTCAGAGAGCACTGGGCTTGAAAATCAGGCTACCAAGAATCAAATTCCAGCTCTGACACTATCAATATGTCCCTGGTTAGGTTACTTAAGTTTTCTCCTCTGTGAGATGGGGACAGTGTTATTGCTGCTATCCACTGCACATACTAGTTGTGAGAAAAGTGCTTCATGAATCTTAAAACACTATAGAAATGTGAGTTGTTCCTAAAAGAATGTAGCATCATCTAATGATCTGCCCCATATTACTCTCAAATGTCATACATTCCCTAGGATGAGTTACATTCTACTTACAGCAAACTCCTCAGGAGTCACTTTCAATACATCAAACACAACGGCATCATAGCTTTTACTGGCGTAGTCACAGCTCCGTCCTTCCAGAGAGTCTGAGCTGCTGCTGCCCTGCAGAAGGGAAAGAAACATGACTAGAACTTCTTGGTATGGAAGGGATCCCCAAATCAGCAACTTCTCAATTCTCCTAGAATAGAGCAACTGAGGGAAGAGGAAATGTTGTTTTTGATGCCTCTTGCACTAAAAAGAGAAAGTAATCAATTCAAGTGCCAAAGATCTGGGTTTGAATTCTTATTTTGTTGCTTACTAGCTAAATGACTTTGAGGGAGTCACTTTATTTCTCTGGATCTCCATTTCCCTATCTTTAAAACAAACCAGTTGGACTAGACACTCTCTAAGGGACTGTCCAACTCCAGTATCTCATGTTTTCAGATCCCTTTTCACTCTAATATTCTGTAGCTTATCCTTTAACATGTTCTAACATCTCTTCCAGCTCTGACATGGTATCCTAACACTCATAGGAATTCTAGAATTGGAGAGTTTATCTCCAGTGCCACATCCTCATTTCAAAATAAGAAAAATGAAGGGAAGAAACACATTGCCTAAGGTCACACGGGTTGCAAAAAGTAGAACCAAGATTCAACTCTGGGTTCACCGAATCCAAGTCCTATACACTTTCCACTATATCATGTTGCATCATTCTATGGTTTAAAGTCCTTTCCAGTTCTAACATTCACTGATACAAGCAGTTCCCTCCTATCCTCAAAAACTGGGAAACTTTGGAGGCCTTGGGAAAGGATTAGTAACTTTATATCTGTCAAATATGGACTGGCTTAAATCTTTGTGTGTGTGTGTGTGTGTGTGTGTGTGTGTGTGTGTGTGTGTGTGTTGTATTTAAACTTGAAATCAGTCTGGAAAATGTTACAAAAAACACAAGGCAAGTTTCTGTTAGAAAAAGTGTTTATGTGGCAAGCAAAAGCTGTCTCTTGAAATTAAAAGCCTGTTTGTTGGCAAAAGGAGGTGCAGCCTATTGGTTAGGAATCCCTGAGTGAAAGCTATCTTTATTAGAATAGCTTAGATTAATAGGAGTACTGTGAATACTACATTTTAAAAGATATTCAAATAAACAGAGTTTCCTATAAAATATTGGGTTAAACTCTCAAATGCTGCCTGCCCAGAACCCACGGTTGTGGGGATCTTGGGGCATTACTCATACCATCCTTGAGAATGGCCTTTTTCTATCTCTCCTCCCCCAAAGGGAAGGCTCCCATTAATAAATAGCTTTATTCCTCCCAACTCAGAGTGATGGCTTTGGTGAGGTTTCCATTAACCTCACCAGCCAGGACTGGGACTTAGGGAATTTGCTTGCATTTATTCCTTCTTGCTTCACTCTTTCCAAAATGGCAGCATTTGGTTGGGGGAAGTATATAGGTTTATTGGAGACTACAGTGTATTCAGGCCAGCAAGGAAACCCAGTAGTCAACAACTGAGAAATGTGAGGTTAGAGATGTGGACAGCAACTGAAGCCAGTGAATTTCAATAGCCTTATAGCACAAAAAATGAGCCCATTGTATTTAAAAAATGCTTATCACTGAGGCAGCAGACTTTAATGACTAGGGCACCAAGACAAGTAATTCTTTTTCTATCAGTGGGGGAGGGAGGAGAATTTGTACTGAGGTCTCTCCCAGATTTAAAATGTTCTAAGGTTCTTTATGTTTCTAACATTCTATGCTCCAAGGTCCTCATTCTAATGTCCCATCCAACTCAAAAATCTATGTACTATCTTCTAAAATTCTATGTTCAACGGTTCCCTTGAGTTATGACAATCTGTAAATCTATCTGTTAAAGGGGTATAATAATGGTACTACTCATTTGTATTTTTTGTTCTACCATTTTGCATTTTAAGGCCTTTCTCACCTCTGATTTTCTGTTATAAGGGCCCTTCCAACTCTAATGTTCTATGGTATAAGATCCATTCTAGCACCAGTATTGTGTTCAATTAATTTCTCCTCAAATCTTCAATTCTTGCCTAAGGTTCTCATATTAGTCTCACAGACAGCTTTTGTGGCCAATGAATTCTCTAAGCAGGTGAAACTTTCAACGTTCCTAGAAATCATCTCATACTTCTCTAATTGTTCATCTCTCCTCCAGAACTCCCATACCTTTTGCCACTCCAATGGTTTCCACAAAACAGATTAAAACCTCCAAGTTCTGTTTCTTGCTATATATTTTCCCCCAGTGTTTCAGTTATCTGACCAACAGGGCCAGTCTAAGGAAATGGCCTCTTCAGTATGGTGTATGAAATACAGTATAATTTAGTGCAAAGTTGATGTTTGTTCACTTGATTCAGGAATGTCCAATTCTTTATGATCCCATTTGGTGTTTTCTTGGGAAAGATGATAGGAATGATTCACCACTTCTTGTCCAGCTCATTTTATAGATGAGGAACTTTTTTATAGATAAGGCCAACAGAGTTAAATGATTTGCTCAAGGTTGCACAGCTACCAAGTGCCTGAGGCCAGATCTGCTGATTGAAAGATGAATCTTCTGGGCTTCAGCTCTGGTATCTATCCACTGACCCACCTAGCTGCCCTTAAAGGTTGATAGACCTTGGGTTTAGTCCCAAGCTCTTCCAACAACTAGCTTATATTATCTTGGGAAATCAAATATCCTTACTGGGTCTCAGTTTTCTCATGTATAAAATGGAGGTGAGAGCTGTACTGCTAAAATCTCTGAAAGCTTCAAAATTTCATTCACAACTCCAGACTTTTCACAAATCAAAGAAATTTCAGAAATCTGCAATGGTGAAAAAAAGATAATGTGCCAGACTGGATGTCAGAAAAACCTGAATTCAAATCCATAGTCAGATATTTACTAGCTGTTTGACCCTGGACAAGTCATTTAACCTATCTCAGCCTCAGTTTCCTCATCTTTGAAATGGAGATAATAATAGTTTATTATTGTGAGGGTCAAATGAGATATGTGTAAAGTGTTTTGTAAACCTTAAACTGCTACATAAATTTTGGCTATTATTATTGTTGTTATTAATTTTTAGATGTCATTTAGTTAGCCCTGTACCTGAGAAAGAATACTGTTTACAACATTCTTGCAATGAGGTAATGAGAAAGGTATATAGTTAATGTTTGCTTGCCTCCCAGCTCACCCCAAAGTAGAATCTTATGGCTGGTACAGAGAAGAGAGAATGGTATAGAGGCGAAGATGTGAGTTTTAACTCTATCCTTCATACTTATTGTGTAAATTTCTCTGAGTCCCTTAATATCTTAGTCTCGTTTTCATATTCTACAAAAAAGATGCAATAATACTTGGACCTCTTCTCTCCCAGGGCTGTTGTAGTAAAGTACTCTGCAAACCTTGAGATGTTACAGAATTGTGACCAACATACCCAGTTCATGTAGGGAAGGAAGGAAGTGTTCAGTGGCCCTAGTTGTTAGGGCTGATTACATTCAGGAAATACAGTTTTTAGCCTGATGTTAAAGAATCTGTCTTCCAGGTTACAGCATGAACAATGGGAGAAATATTTTCGCTTCTGAATTAAACTCAAAATAGTCTATTTACTTCCCAAAAAACTGCTCCTACAATTCTGGCACAGTGCCACCAGGTGGCAGTAGTGTGCCATGACAGTATTACCTAACCTCATCGGATAATTGGATTCTAGACCTGGAAAAGACCTTGGAGATAATCTATTAGTCCAAACTCATTACTGAAATATATAAAAGAAGGAAGAAGAGAGTCCAATAGGTTAATTTGATGAAGGATACATAGGTAATAAATAACAAAATTGGGATTTGAACCCAAGTCTCTGACTCCATGTGGAATGTTCTTCACCCCTTTTCAGTTGTTTCAGTCACATGCAACTCTCTTCATAACCTCATTCGGAGTTTTCTTGGCAAATATACTGGAGTGGTTTGCTATTGCCTTCTCCAGCTCATTTTACAGATGAGGAAACTAAGGTAAACGGGGGGCAAGAGACTTGCCTAGGGTCACACAACTAGTAAGTATCTAAGGTCAGATTTGAACTCAGAAAGAGGAGTCTTCCTGACTCTAGGCCCATCACTCTATCCACCAAACCACTTAGCTGCTGATTTAAATTCTATTAAAAGATCTGAAATTTAGGCAATACAAAAATAAAAATTAACTTCTTAAAACATAGCTTATACACTAAATTTTAAATGATGTTGAAATGTTTTAATTTTATTAATTTTATGGGAGGGGTTGCTTAAGATGAAGGTTTATTTATTTTTAGAATTTTTTCCATGTTTAAATGATTCATTTTCTTTCCCTCCCCTCTTTCCTCCCCCTCCCAGAGTCAATAAGAAATTTCACTGGATTGTACAAATGTTGTTACTTAATACCTATTTCCACATTATTCATTTTTGCTGTAGAGCAATTTTTTTAAAGGCCTATATCCCAAAATCACATACTCATATATACATGTGATAAGTGACATCATATGTTTTGCTTTTGCATTTCTACTCCCATAGTTCTTTCTCTCAATGTAGTAAGCATTCTTTCCCATAAGTCCTTCAGGAGTGTCCTGACTTGCTGCATTGCTACTAGTAGCAAAGTCTATAACATTGGATTTTTCCACAATGTTTTACTTTCTGTGTACAATGTTCTTCTGGTTCTGCTCATTTCACTTTGCATCAGTTCATTAAGGTTC
The DNA here is from genome assembly GCF_016433145.1 of Gracilinanus agilis. NCBI lineage: Eukaryota > Metazoa > Chordata > Mammalia > Didelphimorphia > Didelphidae > Gracilinanus > Gracilinanus agilis. The sequence goes on from NC_058131.1 coordinate 315,019,559, forward strand.
TCCCAGTTCATATGGAAATCTCCCAGATCATCAATCCTTACAGCTCAATAGTATTCCCTCACCATCATATACCACAATTTGTTCAGCCATTCTCAATCAATGGACACTTCCTCATTTTCCAATTTTTTGTAACCACAAAGAGCGCAACTATGAATATTTTTGTACAAGTATTTTTCCTTATTATCTCTTTGGGGTTCAAACCCATCAGTGGTATTGCTAGATCATAATTTTATGTTTTTAATGTATCAAATCTGAATGTTTAGAGCAACAAATTCTAAACTCCCCCTTTAGTATCTAAAGCCTAACACTTAGTATCACTAAACCTTTCTATCTCTTTTAGCACTGTGCATGAAAGTATACTTTGATGTGGATCACTGAGTCTAAAAATCAGAAGGGATTTAGACCATCTATTCCAATCCACACCTAAACAAGTGCCTATTCTGCAATATCTCCAACAAGTGATCAGCTCATCTACCTATTGCTTAAAGACCTCCTTTGAAAGGAAATCCACTTCTTTATGGGGCAACCCATTCCATTTTGAGAGATATCACAAATCCTTTCTGGGTTTCAGACTGGCTTGTCTTAAAAATGTCTCTAGGCTGCTTCCCCTTATTCATTGCTTTCTTCTTCTTGCCTTCTGCTTGTCATGGGTGTTCTTACTCAACCAGTGCTTTTTAAACATTTTTATCATATACATCATCTCCTGATGTTGTAGAATATAAGAGATGTGGTCACCTCTAGAACACAGAATGTTAGGTTAGGAAAAAACTGAATGCTAAGATAGAAGGAACCTTAGAACATTGAATGTAGAAAAGAAAAGAAAAAGAACAATGAAGGTTAAAGATGGAAGGGATCTTAGGACAGAAAATAGCATATTATAATTAGAACGGTTCTTACAGGTTATCTTTTCCCACCTCTTCATCTTTCAGATGAGAAACTGAATAAATGAAGGATTTATGTATGAAAATCATTATAATTTCCATAGATTCCCCAAAACAATATTAAGAATTAGCAGTATAGCTACATTTGAGCTAAATCAAGGAAGAACCTATCAGGTAGATGTCTCAAAATGCCATTCTACTTGAAAATTATAAAATCCTGATAATTCAATTTCCTCTGATCTTAAAAGGTTTCTATACCATTCTACTTCTAACTATTTTTGTTTCCCCTCACCTCTCCTTTTTTAAAGACTTTATTTCAGTCTCCTATTTTTATTTACTAGCTGGTTCAAGAATCTGGGTTTAAATTTTACCTCCACTATTTGCTTACTTTTCTGTAAGATGCAAGAAAGAGATAACACAACCTCTAATGTCCTTCTAGTACTAAATCATAAATCATAATTCATTAAATAGAATTTATAATTAGATCATAATCTTTTAAGTGCTTCCAATGCTCAGGATCCTTTTTTCAGATCACAAATCTAACCCCCATATAGTACTTTAAGGTTACTTAAATTGAGTTTTGCTGTTTTTACCGTAGCAACCTTCTAGAAATAGAATTTTTTAAAATCTAGTATCATGTGTCTAATATTGAATAGAATATTCTGAACTGCAAAAGTTAAACAGTAATTCAGAACAGAAAATAGCCTGCCATAACTGCAGATGTATTTTAGATAATTGACATGAAAGAGAACCCTAAGCTAACAAATTACAACCTAAAGTGAGTCATCTTCCTGGAAGGAATCAAGTTCTAATGTTAAATATAGCACTATATATGTAACCTACCACCTCGTAGGTGCCAGATACAAGCCAGGCAGACAAGAGTCGGCTGGGTGAGAGGAAGTAGATGTGCTGAGGTTGGTAACCTGTGTTAGAGTCACTACTATCACCCCTCCACTCCAAATAATATACAGAGAATCACAGAAAGTGAAACCCCAGGAAGGCAGGTGGTTTTACCAATAAGCACACAAGTCAGCAGCAGAGTCAGGACTTTGAATTCAAGGTTCTTGACACCTAGTCCAGGGCTCTCTAGGCACTCCAGAACTCCTGAAAATCACAGGACTCCATAAGGGCTGAGGCCAGGAAAGACTCTTTAGATCTGAGAGTGGTAAAAATGATGAGGTTGCAGCAATTCTATTAGAACCAGAATGCTCTTATTTGCCAGACTTCCTATGCAAAAGCCAGTGCTGAGATAAAAAGTGAAAAAATCCAGATGGGAAACAGTATGAAATAGGTTTTTAAAATTGCTAATTTTTTGAGAAGTTAGTTTGCCTAGATTACTGGTTGGTTCTTTCAAGTGACCATATACAAGCAACCAGACTGAACAAAGGTCTGAAGCAAGGAAGGTGACAATCCCATTGTTCTCTACCCTAGCCAGACTACAACTGGAATACTGTGTGCCGTCCAGGGAATATTTTTTAAACCTTACCTTCCTTCTGTCTTAGAAACAATACTATGTATTGGTTCCAAGGCAGAAGAGTGGTAAGGGCTAGAAAATGGGGGTTAAGGGACTTGCCCAGCTAGGGTGTGTCTGAGGCCAGATTTGAACCCAGGACCTCCCATCTCTAGGCCTGGCTCTCCATCCACTGATCCACCTAGCTGCTCTCTGTCCTGGGAATATTTTAGGAAAGACAATAACAAACTGTCATGTATCCAAAGGAGGGTGACCAGAATGGTAAAGGAACAAGAGGATTATTTGATGGGAACTATGGCTCTTTTAGCCTGAAATATAGCAGGAGTTCTTAGTATGGGGTCTGTGAGCCATTTGTCTGTTTGTCTATCTAGCTAGCTATCTCTCTGTCTATCTATCTACCTGTCTGTCTGCCTGTCTACCTTTCTATTTATCTATCTATCTATCTGTCTGTCTGTCTGTCTGTCAGTCTATCTATCTATTTACCTATCTATTTATCTATCTCTTTCTATCTATATGTGTGTATATATTTTTTATAACAGCACTTCAATATAACTGGTTTCCTTTGTGATTCTATATATTTTATTTTATTCATTAAAAAATTATTCTGAGAAATGTTCTAGGCACATTACCAGATTGCTGAAGGTGAGGATGGCTTGTTGGGGGGATGACAAAAACATACAAAAAGTTAAGAACACTTGTTTTGGAAGATATGATAGTTGTCTTCAAATATATGAAGAACTGTCTTATGGAGGCATTAGAATTGTTCTGTATAAGTCTGTCAGTCAAAAAGCATTTATTAAGCATTTACTATGTGCCAGGCACTGCATTATGTATTGGGAGTGCAAACACAAGCCAAAAAAAAAGAAGAAAGAAGAGAAAACAAGACAATCCTTGCCCTCAAGAAGCTTATATTCCAAAGGGGAAGGCAATACATAAAGGGAAGCTAAAGGTCAGTTGGGTGGAAAAGAAGGCATCTGGTGAGGGGGTATGATGGAGAAGTCCAGAAAAGTACAGCTTGGTGGGAAATGAAGAGATGGCTAGCCTGAGAACTGCCCTCCCTAAAGGGAGGTACAGGGAAGAGCTCTCCCCCTACATTCAGAGGGAAGGACCCCAGGGGCAGAGGATACTAGCACAATGTGAGCTCCAGGGCTGAAGTGATCTTCAAGGATAAATATGGTTCTGCAGAGGTAGAATTAGAGGAATATAGGGGAGAGGAAGGAGTCAGGGATCTGCCATTCTAACTAGACAAATTTTACAAGTCTAGAATACTCGCTGCACAACAGATGTGGCTTATGGTGCTAACACCAGAGACCCTTGGTGACCCCAATACCTCCTGAGCATTTCTGGGCAATGGTCAGGCTATAATTGATGGAGAATGTGAGTTCCCAAGACGGAGGCCACGGTGGCACACTGGCACGGGTCACTCTGTGGGCAGGGCACTCTTGTTCCAGGCCTTTCAGGATCAGGAAGGGGAAATCACCAGACGTGGCCAGTTAAAATCACAATCTATTTTGGAATGTGCTACTTATTTACAATCAGTGATGTGTTCTCCTGAAATGGCCAGTGGAGTGCCTTTAGAGAATTTCTTTGAGTAAATGCCAATCATCTCTTACCATCTCAATGGAACGTGGCTTTCGTGACTTTGGACAAGTTGTGAGTATTTATTTTAAGTTGAAATGAGCTACTTCAAAAAATATACTGAGAGTCAAGGCTTGATTTATTTAAATGTCCCCCAAATATAACAACTGTCCAAAGCCCAGCAGCAGCAGGCTCCCATGGGGGTGGGGGTGGGAGGAAGCCCGAGCATTTAGAATGACAGCATTCATCGGGGCCTGCAGTCAAACACGACTCTGTTCAGGAGGCAGCAGCCGAGCATGTCCCCTGGCAGCAGGGAGCCCCTTGGAGGCCAAAGTAAGCTGGCATGGCTCCGAAGGTGTGGCTGCCCCTACTACCTCCCCCCAACCCTGTCATTTCACACACACACACACAGCATCCTACCTGGGGAGTCGGAGAGGTGACCAGGACATTGGCCATCAGGCCATTCCGTTTATACATGCTCTCTCCAGGCCTCAGGGGGGTCAGGTCCACCTCAGCTGGTGACACAAAATACAGGGAGGATTCCTGGAAGATAAATGAGATCATGAAAACTGGCTCTCAGGGACACAACCACACACACACACACACACACACACACACACACACACACACCCCTCCCCAAAGCCAAAGTGCTGAAAAGTTTGTCACTGAAGAGGAAATCTGTGGATCAAAACAGTTACAATGCATGGTTTTTCAGTGGGGACTCCGCTGAGTCAGTCAATCAATGAGCATTTATTAAAAGCTTTCTGTGACCCTGCCATCCCTAAGGTTGATGCTGGGAATAGAAATACAAATAATGCAAAAATCTCTGATTCCATCAACCTTCCTTTCTAATAGAGGAAACAAGTCCATGTATATATTTCTATCCAACAGAAGAAATACACCCAAAGTCGTTAAATAGGCTATGGTTTGGAAGAGGAGAGGTTCCAGGGAGAAGGTAGCACTTGGGCAGCCTCTTGAAGAAGGAGAGGGACTCTGTGAAACACAGATGACAAAGGAGGGCATTGCAAGGAAAGGAACGGTGACACAAAATACACAAAAAAGGAGGGCAGTGCAAAGGAAGGGAGACGCAAGATGGAGAGCTGCCTCTGAAGAACAGAGAGAATGCCAGTTCAGCTGGATCCCAGAGCCAGGTTGGAGGTGGGTGGGTAGTGTAATGCTCAATGAGGCAAAAAAAAGAAAGGTGGGGGCCAGGTTCTGAAGGACTTTAAAAGCTAAACAGAGGAGTTTATGTTTTTTTCCTAGAGGCACCAGTCATTGAAGTTAGCTGAACATTCGGGTGACATAACCAGACCTGTATTCACAGAAAATTACTTTGGCAGCAGGATGTAAGATAGGTTGAAATGGGAGGAGTTCTGAGACAGGGAGATCAGTTAGAAACCTGTTGCAATCATTTAGGTGAGAGGTTTATTATTTCTGAAATAAGGTAGTGACTGGGGAATTAGAGAGGAATAAGATGTGAGTGGTATTATGAAGGCAGAAATGGCAAAATCTGGCAATCAATTGGATCTCTGGGGCGGAGGGAAAGAAAAAGGCTAAGGGTAATGCTCAGGTTATAAACCCAGGAGTCTACAAAGATGGTGATCCCTTTGACAGAAATAAGGAAATTTAGGAAAAGGAGGGTTGAGAGAAAAGTGAATTTAGCTTTGGACATCCTCAGTTTGAGATATCTCCAGAACATCCAGTTTGAAATGCCCACGAGGCAACTGGTGGCACAGGCCTGAAATGCAAGGGAGAGCCTAAGGCCGAACATGTAGATTTGGGATGAATCTACATAGCAATGACATTTAAATTCATGGGATCTAATGACACTTCCAAAAAAGAATATAAAGAGAGAAAAGAAGAAGACCCACAGATGACAAACAATCAAAGAAAAGTGAGAAAGGACAGACAGGTTTATATAGCTATGTGCAAGGTATAGATAAGATTAAAGGGGAAGAGAAGAAGCTGGCAGGACCAGAAAAGACCTAAAGAAGGTGATGCTTGTGCTGAGAAAGCTAAGGGGTGAAGGGGAGGAAGTGGGGCATTTGAGCATGGGCAATAGAATTGGAGACGAGAGATGGTGTGTTCTGAGTCCTAAGAAAGAGCAAGAAGGCCAGAATGGCTGTAATATAGAATATATAGAGGGGAATAAATTATAGGGTGACTGGAACAACACAAAGAAGCCAGGTTGTGAAGATCTGTAAATACCAAATGGGAATTTACATTTGCTCTTAGAGGCAATAGAGAACCAATGAAGTTCATGGTGTGGATGAAAGGTAGGGAGAGCCCCATGGTCAGGCCCATGTTTTAGCACCTCTGATCTTTATCAGATTCCCTCTTCTTTTTGGCTCTTCCTGGCTCTCAGTCTCACTGGGACCTCTCTTTCTCATCATTTTCTGTCCCCCTTTAGCCTAACACTATACAAAAAATATTTCCATAGATCCTAAGGCTGGGAAAATGTCAAACATGGGTGACTCATTCTGTACATCCCTTGCTATAATTTGTAGTAGTGACAACACATAGCATTAAACCATTCCTTAGAATCTTAGAGTCAATAAAAAACTGACTAGGGAAACTTCTCTACACCAGGACTACTGCTCATCTGTGCAATGACCTAGTATAAAAGTTGACATACACATCTGCCAGTGTCTGCAAACAGTCTGGAATTCCTGGGATCAAGTCAATGGAAGGGAAGAAAAAAGCCTGCAATTAACATGATGGCTAAATAAATGACTTTTACTCAACTGCCACAGCAAATCCTGGCACACAGATGCCTGCTAACTTATACAAGCTAAAAAGCCAAACAAAAGCCCACTTTTGGCAAGATCCCAAATGATTTCAAGTTACTCTTGGAACAATGATAATAATTAGTAGCAGTAGTAGTTGTAGTAGTAAGAGTAATAAGCATTCATTTATACAATGTGGATGTATAAATCATCAGCAAGTCTCTTAGAGGGTCTTTCTAATTCAAAAAACATTTACAAACACTATAAAACATTCTACACATTACTGCGTGTAGAGAGAACCTTGCTTGGTGATGAGGGAAATACAAAATTTCAATAAGGCCTGGCTCTTGCCCTTGTGGAACTCATAGTCTAATAGTGCAACATGACTGCCACACAGAGAAATAAATAACTACAATAAACGATAATACACTGTAAAAAGCAGCATGATGTGTGAGGATATTAATCCAACTCAATTTAGCATTTTATTAAATGCCTACTGTGTGTAGAACACCATGCCCCATTCTGGGGCAAATAAAATTTAGATGAGATGCAGCCTTCCACGTAAAGTTTACAGTCTAGGAAGGGAATAAAACACAAAAACAGATAACTACTGTAAATAATAAAACATAAGTCACAGATTTGAGGCTAGAAGGAGCCTCAAAAACTATCTAGTCCCATCAACTCATTTTATATAATTGATGCTCAGAAAGAAGTAACTTGCTCAATAATATCCAGGTCTGATACAAATGGAAAAAAAAAAAGGAGTGACTCTGGAGTCAGAGGGCTTTGGTTCAAATTCTTCCTTTGACTAGTGGCTTTGGGCAAGTTGCTTAACTTCTCTGGGCCTTGGTCTCTTCACCTTTAAAACAAGGCTATTGAACTAGATGGCTTCTAAGGTCCTTCTAGCTGTAGAGCTATGATCCTGGCAAAGTCAGTATTCAAACCTCAAGCCCACATCCCCTTACACCACCATGTAGATTTTCCATGATAAGGGGAAGTATGAGAAAAGTATTATTCCAGGATCAAGAAGAGAAGGATTATTTGAGATAGTAAAAAAAGATCGCGTAATACTGAGTCATTGGATCTCAGAAGCACTGGATTGAGAGGTGGTTCTGGGTTTCAGACTTATTACTATGACTAAAAAGACCAGATTCCAATATCTGGATGGATGCCAGATAAGGACCCTAACCCAACCCAATTCAATTCACTAAAAATTCATTAAATCCCTGTCTATTAGGAATTTAATGCTTATCAGACCCACAGCTCCAGAATAAGGATACTAAGGTGAAAATGGAATCTTTGACCAAAAGGAATTTGTAAAATAGACTATGAAGAGAGAAAAGATGATATTGAGATAAGATGTCATAGGAAACTAAGAAGAGGAGGGAAAGGAAATGTTCAAATGAAAGCATCAATCAATAAGCATTTATTAAATACTTACAATATGCAGGCAATGCACTTTGGCATCAGAGATTCAAATACCTATGTGGGATAGTCCCTGTCCTCAAGGAGTTTGAGTCCCACTGTTGGGAGACAACATGTTACCCCATTGGGGTAAGTTTCTTTGAAAAGGTGGCCAGGTGACTCATGAGCTGGGCTTTCAAAACCAGAAATAATTTTGACATGTGGTTCATGAAGGGGATGTGTCCCAGTTATGGAGGACTGTGTAGATCCAGAGCAAGAAGAAAATAAACATCAGAGAATAGCTGGAGTAGACTTAGGTTATAGAATGTACAACTGAAAAGTAGTATGAAAATACAGGTAACCCTTCCTCATCTCAGAGGTTAAGGACACAGCACCCCTGTGATTGGAAAAATTTGAGTAAAAAATTTTGGCCTTCCTTTCACACCAGAGAAGTCTGCTTTTTTTTCTTTTTCTTTTATGGGGTGTTTACAGTATCTTACCATAAAATTTGGGGTAAGTATTTGGTCAGAGGCTATGTGTAGGTCAATGTTAAGATAGCTCTATCTAGCCTTTGCATGTCCTCAACTGGCTTTCACATTCTTTTCACAAACTTTAACTTTTTACTTATTTTAACTTTTAAAAAGAAATTATTTACTAAAATTATGATATTAAAAAATAAAAGATGTTGATATTACACAATACTATATATTTTATGCATTTCTGAGTTTCTAAATTTTTTTCTATGTCATCTGCTGGCCTTCATGTGTCATCTGTGGCTTCTTAAAAATTCTTCCAAAATTTCCATTTAATTTCTTATGCCATCCCAAGATATATCAAAACTGCAATGGGGAAAGTTGTGATGTGAAAATAATTCTTGTACTGTAAACACAGCTTAGAGCTCAACTGGGAGGAGGAAAAAGGAATCTGTATTTTATCTTAGGGCAATAGAGAGTGATTGATTATTTTTAAACAAGGCAGATTATTTTTGGCAGCATACAAAAAATGGATTAAGACCAAAAATTAACATTAACAGAAAAAGTCATAGACCCAAAGTGGGATTCTAGCAGTTAGGGAGATCAGGGTAGTCTTCATGAAGAAAGTGAAGCTTGAAAATAGGAAAGTTAGGCTGATAAAAGCAGAGCTCTGATCTGGCTACAAGAACTTCAGGGATGGAGTCCACGTAGCTTGAAATGAAACAGAAAAATCCCTATAAGTAGTTGAATTCGTCAAAGGGGGAAAGAGGGAGAGAGTAAGTGAGAGAGGGATGAGATTGAGGAGGGGAGGAAAAGAGAAGGGAAAAGAGAAGGATTTCTCTCATAGAAAGCTCCAGTTTTGGGGGGCAGCTGGGTGGCTCAGTGGATTGAGAGTCAGGCCTAGAGATGGGAGGTCCTGGATTCAAATATGGCCTCAAACACGTTCTAGCTGTGGACCCTGGGCAAGTCACTTAATTAACTCCCATTGCCTAGCTCTTACCACTCTTCTGCCTTATAATCAATACCCAGTACTGATTGATTCTAAGACAGAAGTAAGGGTTTTTAAAAAAAAGGCTCCAATTTTTTCTCCTCCAGATTCCATAAGAGAGTCCCGCCTATGAGTACCAATAGTGTCTATAATTTTGTCCACCAAATTACTGGCCTTCCCAGAATTCATACTCAGCTTTGAATGGCCAAACCATGGGAATCTCTCACCTTGTTCCATATCTGGTTGAGCTTAGTTTTCAGGTAATTTTAATTATTTATGGCTCCCTAGTTATTTTCTTCTCAATTCCTTTTTTAAAAAAAGTTAGATTTCCTCTTTGAAACTCTAATTGTCCTATAGCTACCAGATCAACATGATAGGAGGAAACATTGGAAACAAACTTAAAGAATTTGAATTTGAATCCTCGTTCTGACCTGAGGCAGTTCACTTGACTTCTTTAAGTTTTAGGATCCTTATTAGTAAAATAAAGAGGCTGGACCAGATCTCTAAGGTTACTTCCCAACTCTAAATCCTGTGAAATCCTAACATTTACCACAGTCACCTGAAATCTTCAGTTTAGTCCCTTAAACACAAAGAAAGTCTTATGTAAACTATCCCCAGGTTGCATGCGAATAACCAGAAGAGGTCCCTGCCTAAGATGCTAAAATATTCCATTATCTATAATCCTAATTAACTCTACATATTTATGTTTGCTCATTCTGAACTTTTACCTGATGGAGCTAGCTAAGCAACTGAAGGGCAGAGACATTAGGGAGGAGTTATTGATAGAAAGGAGAAGAAACTTCTCAAGTGTGTCAAGCAAGTCTGAACATAGAGGGAAAAGGAGTTTATTTGGATTCCATAAAGTGGGCTCTCTTAGTAAGGCTGAATGCTTCGAAATAGGCCAGGGGCTCATGTCATAGGACTTCAACTAAAGAAATTGTCCCTCTGGGTAAAGCAATGGACCTGGAGTAGGGAAGCTTATTATTGCAGTTTAGTCATTTTCAGTTGTGTCTGACTCTTCATGATCCCATTTCCTTTTCCAGCTCATTTTACAGATGAGATAACAGAAGCAAACAAGGTTAAGTGACTTGCCCAGGGTCATAAAGCTAGTAATATCTAAGGATGGATTTGAATTCAGGTCTTTCTGACTCTAGCTCCTGACTTGGCACTCTATCTACTGTGTCACCTAGACAGCCTCAAACACTTACTAGTTGTATGACCCTAGGAAAAATCAAAAACCCTCTCTCAGCCTCAGTTTCCTCATCTGTAAAATGAGGATAATAGTAGCACCTACCTCCCAGGATTATTGTGAGGCCTAAATGAGATAATATTTGTAAAGCATTCTGCACACCTTGAAGCAATAGACAAATATTAGTTATTAGCATTATCATTATAAGTAGCAGTGGTATTAATAGTAGTAGTAGTACCACCACCACCACCACCACTACTACATCATCCTAGTTTTACAGTTTCCTAGCTTTGGGTAAATTGTCTTACTTCTCTGATCTTCAGCATTCTCATATGTAATACAGGGATAATACTGTGCATACTATTTATCCTTATAGGGTAGTTATGAAGAAAGAGTTTCATAAACTAAAATGCACTCTAGAAATATTATCATTATCATCCTATTAGTCCATTTTCATCTGAGTCACATTTTTAAACAGCAATAATAATAACAAAATCAATAATCACTCAAATCTCAATGTTGGATTAAGGTGTTTCCCAAAGCCCCTTGGAGAAACTTCAATCTAAAAATAACTAAACTGAAACTTATTCAGAAATCTGAGAACTTGTGCCATATAAATGATCATGTAAATGGAAAGAATGGAATGGAATCTCGGAAAGGAACCAAAAGGAGCAACGTGTCAATGTTTCCCCAGCATGGCCCACAAAGAGGGGGCTTGGAGTCTAGACGACAGATTATGGCTCTTTAGACAGAAATATCCCTGGAATGGAAAAGGAAAATTTATCAAGCTACCATGACTTGATGGAAATATCCCTTAAGAATAGTCAGATCTCTTTGCTCTCATTCTATATTCACCAAGACGAAGCCTTCTTACTTAGTGATTTAGTGTCCTGAGTGAACACATTCTCAAGGGAAAGGCAATGGATTTGATCTTGTAAATGTCACCACAGGGTCAGGTTCTTCAGATCTGGTATCCACCTTAGATATTACTTTGTCCAACCCTCTCATTTGACAGAAGAGGAAACTGAGGCCTAGAGAAGAGAAATAGCACAGCAAGTGACAGAGTCAAGATTCAAGAGTCCTAAATCTAGTGCTATTTATATACAATGGAATGCCAGAAAAATGTTAATTTTGTTATTATTGGTGTTTTTCCCCAATATATCTCTTCCATGGTATATTTGTATGTCTATACCCTTACCTTCTGTCTTGGAATCAATAAAGAGTATTGGTTTCAAGGCAGAAAAGCAGCGAGGGCTAGGCAATTGAGGTTAAGTGACTTGCCCAAGGTCACACAACTAGGAAATGGCGGGATCCAGATTTGAACCCAAGACCTCCTATCTCTGAGTCCAGCTCTCTATTTACTGAGTCACTTAGCTGCCCTTTTCTCCCATTGAGTATTGGCAAACCAGCATCCTGGATTATTAATCAGCTTCTTGGCAGTTAAGTGGCACAGTATATAAGAGGACTGAACTTGGATTTAGGAAAACCTGAATTCAAATCCTCTCTCAGTCATTGGTGTGACATGAGGCAAGTCACTTAATCTCTCTGTCTCATTTTCCTTATCTGTAAAATGGGAATAGTAATAGAAACTACCTCCCAAGCTTGTTGTGAGGACCAAGTGAAATGGCATATTTAAAGGGTTTTCAGAACCTTAAAGAATCATATAAATGCTATTATTAGCATTCATTGTAACTTACTTTTGGGGGATCCTTAAAGTTTGGTAAGCATTTTTCTCACAAATATCCTGAAAGGAAATACTTCAATTCTATATTTTAGTGGAGATGTAAGTGAACTCATATTACACAGTTAATGGGCAGTACCAACATGTCTTATAATTTGACCAGTAAAAATAGGTCCTCACAGGCCTTATAATTCTTGAATAAAGTGAAACAGTCCCAAACAAAGAAGATGATGATTTCACTGTCCCCTGCCCTGATCTGGCCATTTCTGAAGGGCTCCAGTTAGCTCATGGAGCCACACTTCATAAAGAACATTAATAGACTGGAATGTGTCTGGTCAAGAGGAACAAAGGAGGTGCCTTAAAGGGACAAGAAAGTGGACCATAAGAAGATCTGTTGAAGAAACTCAGGATATTTAGAATATTGAGAGTAGAGAAGAGAATGTCTATAGAGCTGAGTCACATAATCAGAATACTTTATTACTTCAAGGGTTGTCAGATGGAAGCAGGATCAGAATACTACTCTTGCTTGACTAGAGAAGTCAGGCTTAAGATTAATGCAGGAAAATTATAAAGGCAGTTTTTACTTCAATATGACTCAATCCACAGCCTCCAAGCTCAGGATTTATACAAGCCATGTTCAATCTTGGTATAGTTTTCCAAATCATGTAACCTTGGCTAATCTTATTCCCACTCTTTCCTCTGGAGGGCTCACAATATGCCTAAAATTTGTTTATGTGTAAATCTCTACAGATGTGGGGGGAAAGAGTCCCCAGCTCCTATGCTACCACTCAAAACAATAATGCTTATCAAGTAGAAAATGTAGAAAACCCACGAAGTACCTACAGTAACCCTTCAACAATCTAGTATAATTTTGCTCCTTCAGGAAGTCCCATATTCCTTCTGGGATGCTCTATTGAACCTAACTCATTGTGTCCTATTATGGTTTGGACTCCCTTCAAAAGGCACTCACTAATAATTAGAGAAATATGAATTAAAACAACTCTATGTGCATTTAACTTATTTATAGTTTCCCTCTTTATATTCAAAATCATTCACCCATTCTGAATTTATCTTGGTATAGGGTGTGAGATGTTGACCTAAACCTAATCTCTCCCATATTGTTTTCCAAATTTCCTAGCAGTTTTTGTCAAACAGTGGATTCTTGTCCCAAAAGTTGGGCTCTTTGGGTTTATCATACACTGTCTTGCTGATGTCACTTATCCCAAGTCTATTCCACTGATCCTCCCTTCTGTCTCTTAGCCAGTACCATACCATTTTGATGGCCACTGCTTTATAGTATAGTTTAATATCTGGTACTGCTAGGCCCCCTTCCTTCACATTTTTTTTCATTATTTCCCTTGATATTCGTGATCTTTTGTTATTCCAAATGAACTTTGTTATAGTTTTTTCTAATTCAGTAAAAAAGTTTTTTGGTAGTTTGATAGGTATGGTGCTAAATAAGTAAATTAATTTGGGTAGAATGGTCATTTTTATTATGTTAGCTCATCCTACCCATGAGCAATCAATCTTTTTCCAATTTTTTAGATCTAGTTTTAATTGTTTGGAAAGTGTTTTGTAGTTATTTTCGTATAATTCCTATGTTTGTTTTGGTAGATAGATTCCTAAGTATTTTATATTGTCTAGGGTGATTTTAAATGGTGTTTCTCTTTCTACCTCTTGCTGCTGTGATGTGTTGGAAATGTATAGAAATGCTGATGATTTATGTGCATTCATTTTGTATCCTGCAACTTTGCTAAAGTTGTTGATTATTTCTACAAGCTTCTTAGTTGATTCTCTAGGGTTTTTAAAGTAGACCATCATATTATCTGCAAAGGGTGATAGCTTAGTCTCCTCATTGCCTATTTTGATACCTTCAATTTCTTTTTCTTCTCTAATTGCTACTGCTAGTGTATCACCTCACACTCATCAAATTGGCAAAGGTGGCAAAAAATGGATATGACAAATACTGAGGTGCTATGGGAAAACAGGTATATTATTGAACTTTTGGTGGAATAATGACCTAATCTAGTCATTCTGGAAAGCAATTTATTATTATACCCTAAAAGCTATTAAACCGAACATGCCTTTTGACTCCGTGGTATTGCCACCAGGTCTACATCCCAAAGAAAGAGGAAAAAAGATCCATATATACAAAATATATCGAAAGCAGCTCTATTTGTTGTGTCAAAGAATTGGAAATTGAGGGACTATCCATCATTTAAGGTAAGGCCAAAAAATATGGTAAACTATTGTAATGGAATAAGACTTTGCTATAATAAATAAGGAAGGAGATGGTTCCAGAAAAACCTGGGAAAATTTATATGAATTGATGGGAAGTGACGTGAGCAGAACCATGAGAAAAATGTAGACAATAATAAAATATTACAAAGCCAAACAACTTTGAAAGTCTTAGGAATGATGATATGCAAAATGGCCAGCCACAATTCCAGAAGACTCATGTTGAAACATGATACCCACCCTCAAATAGATAGTTGATGGGCTCAGAATGAAGTTTAAGGCTTGTGTTGTTTTTGTTTGGGGATATGGCCAATTTGGGATTTTTTTTTTCGGTTGACTCTACATGTTTGTAACTGGGGGATTTGTTTTTTATGATTTCTCAATGGCAAGGGCAGAGGAGAAAATTTGAAACTAAAAATAAAATAAAAGTGAATTTTTCAGAAACTAGAAGATAAGGCTATTATAGAAAGGATTTTTGTTCAAGTAAATAGCCCCTGAGGCCACTTCCAACTCTGAGACTATGAGATTATGTTTCCCAAATATGGACTATGGATGGGCACAAATTTCTGCAGGTCTACAAAAACACTATTTCCATTTCTTCACATATTAACTATCTCAAATCCCTGTATGTCACAAGTATAGATACTCTTGAGACTTAAGCAAATCATGTCCCTCTTTCTGAGCCTTAGTGCATGTGTCAATATGAGATTTTGTGGTCAGAAGAACATATCTACTGGTGGCCAATCCTCTGGTAACAAGCTCCTCTCTCAATTAGGTTGGTCGATTTTCACAACAGACAAATATGGTGTAGGCTCATCCTGGAAAACTTCCTGAGTTGATAGTACTTTCTAGAGCTTAGGATCAGAGGGTAAAATGACCTGAAAAAATTCATGGTGAAGCCCTGGAAGATGCTATTGAACGGCGGGGAATACTAACTCATTTCTACAATGGCTTACATTTTACAAAATGCTTTTCCTACAACAATCCTTTGAGGGTAGTAATACAAGTGTTGCTGCCACTTTATAATTAAAGAAATTCAGGCTTTAAGAATGGAATGGCTTATCTAGGATCCCATAGATGGTATGTAATAGAGCTAGTTCTCAAACTCGGGTCCTCCGATTCCAAGACTAGAACTCTTTCTACTACACAGGATGTCCCCAAAGCCATCTAGTATGGTTACCTCCTTCCATTAATCTCCAAAAAGCCTATTGGAAGCAGGCACAGACCTAGGCAATATTTGGGGGTATGTTTTTGGTGTCCTTGCCAATGGCAGGAGAAACACATGCTGGTAATTAGAAAAGAACTGGACAAAAGGAAATGAAATCCCTGCCTAGGGTGTGGGAGATGGAGGCCAAAATGGAAGCAAGCAGAACAAAAGTTAGTCCAGATGGGTACAATGTGTCTACAAAGCATGAAGATCTGAAGTCAAAGACAGGTGTGAAAAGCATATGACAGGTGAAGATTCAGAACCAAGGGAATTTTGAACAACAAAAGGTGACCAAAGGCAGAGTTCCAGGGGGATAACTGACTCAACTTGATCTCCCCTAAAGCATCAGAATCTTAATTGCAGATCTATGAAGGGCCCAAGTTAATACTGATATGTGTGACATGGTGATGAGTGGGGTCTAACGAGTTCAGAGATCCACTCACCTTTCTTTCTATGCCTCTTGCCTAGAAGAAGCATGGCTTGATAGATAAACCACTGGATGTTCTAGATACAAATTTATCTTTAGTGTACAAAAATAGACACAGAGCTACAAGGGTAAGTGAATGACTGAATAACAAACAAGTCACTGCCCATGGAGTCAAAATTTTAAGCTTCAAATTGTAGCTTGGGCACTATTTGAATTTAGATGAGCTACTTCTTTGTCCTGGACTTCAGTTTCTTTCTTTCTTTGCAATGTGGAGTTAAGCTAGATAACCTCTGAGAGCTTTACAAAATTGAAAGACCTAGGATTCTATGATTTATCTGATAGATCTCTTTACCACCTCACTGATCCTTGGTTTCCCTCATCTGTAAAATGAAGATAATAATACTTGTACCACCTGCCTCACAGGGCTGTTGTGAGAAGAAGACTTTATAAATTTTAACATACTAAGAATATTTGAGTTGCTCTCATTATAATTCCTTTGCTCCCCCCTTGTGGCTTAGAGCTGACATTGGGTTTTTAATGGAAGGACAAGATAGAAAATATTTGAAGACAGGCTTCACAATCTGTTTCTGAGAATTAAACTAATGTAGAGGGGTTCATCCACCAGAATGTTTAACTCTGAGGGATGAATATATATATATATATATATGTACATATGTACATGTGTCTGTATATATTATTTGCTGTAGTTACTAATGAAATTCTCTAAGGAATGGAGGGAATGGGACTCAGGTCAATGAAAGAACAATCCACTCCACTGATACCACGGATCTTTTAAAGTACTGAAATAAAGTACTACTAAGAAAAAGACAAGGACAGCTAAGTGCTGCAGTGGATAGAGTGCCAGGCTTAGAGTCAGGAAGACCTGAATTCAAATGTGATCTCAGGCACTTACTGTGTGACCCTGGCCAAATTACTTCACTGATTGCCTCAGTTCCTCATCTGGAAAAGGATTGGCAAACCACTCAAATATCTTTGCCCAGAAAACTCCAAATGGGCTCACAAAAAGGTATTTACAACTCAACAACAACAAGGGGAAGGTTCTGTCTGTCTCCCTTTTCTCAGTTGAAGGTTGTCTTGTAATACAAGACCTGGCCCACTCCAGTGTGTGCTTTCTTAACTTTACCTGGGCCTTCAAAGCAAAGTAAACCTCTTATTTCTCTTCTGTTGAGTCCTTAACTCAGCCTGAAGAACTTAGCACAATGCCTGGTACCTAGCAGGAGCTTAACAAATGTTGCTTGATTAACTGAATTGTTATTCTAAGTCACTGATTCCCAAAGTGGGCGCTACCACCTCCTGGTGGGTGCTGCAGCGATCCAGGGGAGCAGGTGCATTTATCTTTCCTATTAATTGCTATTAAAATTTTTAAAAAAATTAATTTCCAGGGGACTAAGTAATATTTTTCTGGAAAGGGGGGGGTAGGCCAAAAAAGTTTGGGAACCACTGTTCTAAGTCTTCTCTTTATTTTTTCCATTGTTTTCTTTCTTTTTCTTTTCTTTTTTTTTTTCTTTTCTTTTTTTAAATAGGCCTTTGCTTTTTGGGGGAAACCTGGGTATTTAAAAAAGCTATGCAATTCCCTAAAAGCAATTCAGCCCACTATCTTCCTCCCCTTTAACTCTGGACCCTGTTCATTGTTCACCGGTACTAATGTCCTAGATACCCATACCATTAGCAACTTTATAAAGTATCCATCCAAATTCATGCTGAAACCTGGGCAATAGGCATTCTTCATCCACTTGGTCTTTTCTGTATGGATGTACCAGCCAAGTTCCTTAAAGTAATCTCTTCCTGGAGGCTCTGAAGTGTCCTAAGGATTAATGCATAATGCCATCTGTATCTGAAAGACCTCACCATATACTTGGTATCTAGACTTTGCACTGGATTTCTTCTATCACAATAGTGAATACCTCTGGCAAGCATGCATCTCCCTGTTTTGTTCCCCATCTGATGTTTATTATCAGCTGTTCATTGGACAGGATTATTTCTGACATTGCATATTCTAAGGAATCATAAATGATCTTTATTTATGTATGAATGATACCTTGCTATGAAAAAGCTTGCAGCACGGCATTTGTTTTACTCAATCAAATGCTTTTTAGAATCAACAAACAATAAATACAATGAAATCTGGTATTCTCCACATCATATATAGTCAGTTTTACATGCTGAAGATATGGTTCATCATTGAACATCATTTGGAAAAAACTCATTTATTCCCTACTGTAGTAGGTCAGGGTTGACAAGGACAGACAGCTATCTAAAGTTCAAGACTAGAATGATATGAGATATTTATTACTAAGGTTTACTTAACCATAGTGGGGAAAAGACAGTTAGAGAAGAATTAAGATATTCATCCAAAAATATAGCATTAATTCAATTGTGTGAAACTTCCTTGACTTCATGTTGTGCTGGGGGTCCCCTGGTGAAACTTCAAGACTGTGCAGGCTTGACCAGTAGGTGGTAGTGGTAGATACTAGTATTCTCTCAGTTAACATTTTAAGTATTAATAAAGTTCAAGGGGTTTCCCCCTTTGTTACCTTCCTCCTTTTTAGAAATCCTGGCTATTGATCTCTAGATACCATCAGAATCATATCACCTTCAGCATGGATTTCCTCTACCTACACTTGGTCCAGTTTAACTCCTTTACCCATCATTGTTCTCTTTAATGACATTTCTACCTGTGGAACTGTTATTAAGATCCAAGTATAGTGATTTGGAAAAATAGCATCTTTAAAGCATTAACAAGATACTCAGAAATCAAAAAGAACCCACGGTCATTTTCCACATCACAATGGGTCATGACAGGTCTTCAGTGGACATCTATTTTATCAATATCCATGCTTAAACTAAACATCGTACTCCAGATATGTTCTAATCAAGGCAGAAGGATTGTGACAATAGGATTAATAGTTCCCCACTCCTGGACACTACCTTTCTTAATGCAGCCCAAGACTTCATTTGGGGTTTTTGACTGCCCTATTCCATCTTCAGGTCATCAGGTTCCCAATACAAACATTCCAGAGAACTAGAGAGGAGAGGGGACTTGCCCAGGCTCATAGTGCTAGTATATCTGAGAGCCAAGACTCACACCCATTCTCCTAACTCCAAGTCTAGTAGTATTTCCAACACAACATTCTGCCTTTTGGCTCAATCTCTACCTTTTACTTAATGGCCCCTCCAGGGATAAGGCAGCTGTCTGTCAGTGACTAAGAGCAATATATAGGCCAGAATCAGAAAGCCTAGAGGGAGGAGAAAGGGGGTTTTGGACCCAGGGCACTAGAGTGCCCTGGAAAGAGCAATCAAATAGTTTACCTTAAACAGATCCATCAAGCTAGGCAAGAGTTCTGAAACATAAGTGGCAGAAAAGTTGAAGCAGGCCTTAGGATAGAGAAAGAGGAAACTGGGCAACTAAAAGTAAGGAAGGAACAGTACTAGATGATGGTACCTGATGGCTTGCTCCTCAGAGATACCACCTTTATATCGGGCATCAGTGTTTCTGGACATCTGGAGCTACACCAAGTCTAAGTTCTACACACATATGCACACTTTCATTAGCATACACCTATATGCACTCTAATATGAATGGATATTTCCAATGGATCTAGGCAACGTGCTTGCCTCCCAGGGGCTGGAGTTTGGCAGGGCATGAGCAGAGATACGGCAACGGAACTAATGGTTCAATGGCAGAGGACAGTATAACAATGAACTGGTTAACAACAGTATTAAGACTGGAAAGAGACTCACTTTCTGCTCTTGGAGGCACATGTGGACATACATTCA
Source organism: Gracilinanus agilis (assembly GCF_016433145.1). Lineage (NCBI taxonomy): Eukaryota > Metazoa > Chordata > Mammalia > Didelphimorphia > Didelphidae > Gracilinanus > Gracilinanus agilis. Next base: position 315,039,620 of record NC_058131.1, read on the forward strand.
TATATATACATGTATATATATATATATATATATGCACACATATTCCTGATACAACTTCATTCACATATACATACTCCCATAGATATACATACACATTATACATGCACACATACACATGGCCATATACATATGCATATTCATATGTGGGCAAAGGAGCTCTTTTGCACAGGGGACTGTCTAAGGAAGAGGCCTGGAGCATCCAGGGAAAGGAGTCTGCCCTTCAGTAGAAAGGATTCCCTCAGCATTAGTAACTTCCTTAACTGATGATTCATGAAATTAGGCTCATGTGTGTGGGTAAAAGGTTACCAGGAGTCTCTTTTCTGGTTGTGTCTGGTCATAGAGTCTGGCATTAAAACAAGCTTTCTCACACTGTTGTGAGGCCATAAAGGGGGAGGGAGCCAAACACACAGACTTTTCTCTTTCTCCCCACTCTCTCAAGAAGAAGGAGGAATCAAGGTCTGTTTCTGTGCTAGGGTGATGGGGTGGCACTTGGGGAGAAGAGTGGAAGGCAACAGCAGCCTGGGACTCGAAAAATCTGACCTTCAGTCCCTCTTCTCCCTTACTCATAAGCAACAAGCATTTATTACACTCTTACTATATGCCAATTATTATACGAAGAAATGGGAATTCAAAGAAAAAGCAAAAAGGATCCTGGCCTCAAGGTAGCTTAAGAATGTACACACATGTGCAAGCATGTGTGTGACACACACACACATAGACATACACACTCCCTAGGAAAAGAAACTCATCCCTGGGTCTCAGTTTCAGTATCCATTAAAAAGGGGAAAATAATGTGATTGCTGGCCTTCCTTACTCACAGGGAATACTCCAGTGTCAGGATCAAATTACAGAATGGCTATGAAAGTGCCTTGAGATGTACAGAGCTTTAGGAGTGCTAAGAACTGCTTCACTCTCTTACTAGCTCTGTGGCCCATTACTAAAAAAGGTATCAGAAACGGCCGTCCTAGGGTAGTGCACTGGGGCTCTGTCACTAACTCACAGACCTTAGATAACTCATTCAGTTTCTCAGAGCCTCCAATTTCTCTGCTGGAATGACAACAAGAACAGGACAGGCAGTTCTCTGGGGGCTCTAAACTGCAGAGTCAGTGCCAATCTGCATTTAGGAAAGGAATTTCTCAATGAGAGCTCTATCTTGACGTCACAGGTCTGATAAAATCACAAAGCGTCCAAGCATTGGTCTTTTCCTCACAACAAGCTTAGGAGGGAGATATTGTTAGTATTATTATTCCATTTTCTAGATGGGGAAACTGAGGCTCCAGGTTGGTAAAAGGATTTGCCCAAGGTCACAAAGCTAACACAAGTCTGAGGAAAATTTTTAACCCAGGTGTCCTGGCTCCCCATATCCAAGCTTTCTGCTACCCCAGTTGAAGAAGGTGATCTCTAAGGATTTTTCAGTTCCCATTTCCCAGAAGAGCCTCAAAGTAGTCTGAGACCTGTCTAAAATCTGAAAATAGCATTTAAAAGATAATGTCAGGCCACATCTCTTTCTTTCCTTTCCTTGTAGAAGAGAAAAACAAAGAACCTCTTGTGACCTGGTCTGACCTGGTCCCCCTCCCACCTCCAGGCACAAACCACAGGATGCAACTGATGACAGACAACCCCAGTGTGTTACTGGTTAACTGTACTACAGATGGCCCAATCTGAGAGGAAAGAGCATTTGTTTCTCATCTGACTCCTGCATGTCTAGCCAAAGACCAAAAAAAAAAAAAAAAAAGTCTAATTTATGGATAGAAATGCTCAGACAAATGGTATTTCACATGCTAAACATTAGCAGTCCAAAAAAAGGATAAGACACGCTTTCCATGTGCCTTGATATTTTCTTCCTTACATTCTAAGGGGCCCCTCACCTGGGCTAATCCATGAACCTGATTACAACCTGCCACCAGGCAGCAATGTTACCTTAAATAAGTCACTCTCACTGGGCCTCAGTTTCCTCAGCTATTAAGTGAAGAGGCTGGTCTAAGTCAGAAGTTCTTAAACTGGGGTCTGTGACTTCAGGAAATTCATGAGCTTGGATGGGGAAAAAATTACATCTTTATTTTCACTAACCATTAACTGAAATTTAACATTTCCTCCAATTACTTAAAAACATTATTCTAAGAAGGGGTCCATAGACTTCACCAGATTGCCAAAGGGCCCCAGAACACAAAATGAGGTTAAGGCCCCCTGACCCAGATGATCCTAAAGGTCTCCCTCCAGGTCTAACGTTCACTACTGTAGTGTTCCTTTCTAGCTCTGACATTCTCTGTCCTAAGGTTGTTTATGCTTTTATTCCATTTAATTCTATTCTATTCTAGGTTGTTTAGTCAGGAGCACTAAGATCATGTGAAGGATCACTGGGTTTGGATTGTCTCCTAAACAAGGAGTCCATAGTAGGAGCATAAGGATGACCCCAGGAATGCAGGAGGTGACCTTGAATAAGGATAAAGACAATTATCCCTACATAGGAGCCTGCTTATATGTTTTGAGATCCTAGTCACAGCTCTCAGATCCTTAATTAATGAAACAAACCACTTTTATTTTGGTCACCCACTAGGTATTTTGAGTAAGAAACAGTACCTGATATAGAAAACATATATGTTTGGAAATATCATACAACAGCACTTCATATTTCTTAAGATTAAAAACCATAAACTTTATAAATTTTCTCTTCTCAAATCTAAAAATTCCTGGTTAAAGGAGGGAGCTCAGCTCAGAACACCTTCTTGTGTCTGACCTGTCACATACTACTTTGGAATCTCTCTCACTTTTCCAATTTGCCCTAGCATCAGGTACCTTCTTCCTCAATCTGATTTTCAGCTTCTCACTGTGCGCTTTCTTCCCTCATTAAATTGCAAGCTCCTGGAGAGCAGAGACTGTCTCTTTTATTTTTTTTGTATTTGTATCCCCACAGTTTAACATAATGCCTGGCACATAGTAGGCACTAAATAAAAGTTTGTTGATTGACTGGTTCCTTCAACTGTAAGGATCTCTAGGACCTCTCACTACGCTTGGTCACCCTTCTCTGAATGTTCTACAGCTTGAGAATATCCTTCATAAGGGGCAACACTCATACTTGAGTCCAGTACTTCAGATATGCTCTGAAGAGGGAAGGGAACGGTGAAACTCTTTGGATTACAAGATTCTGGAGATCCTGTAATCCACCAGTATACCCCATGACCATATTAGCTCCCTAGGACTGATCTAAGACATGTAAAGCCTCCTTTGTGTCCATCACATCAGAGATCACTAGCTGCAAAGACCTCTAGTATATGTACTGTGGTTCCTCTAAAAGGCTATATTCATCCAAGGTATTTTGGAAATCATGGCGCCCCAGTCCAGCCTCCAGGTTCCACGTCCCACATTCCACTGCTCGGACTGCATGGCGTAGGCGGGAGAGTACTAGACTTGGAATCAGAAGCTCTGGGTCCAAATTCCAGCTCTGACATTTACTAGCTATGTGAGCAATGGAAAGTCACTCACTTCACCTTGCTGAGCCTCAGTTTCCTCACTTTTAAAAACAGACAAGAACTACATGACCTGACTTCTCAGAACTGTTGTTAGGAAAGCACTTTGTAAACTTTTAAAGGGCTATAGAAATGTGAGTTATTATTGTTTTCCCTCAGCTCTGAGGGAAAGGGCTTTGATGTTGAACATCTGGAAAGAAGGTTTAAAAGGAGCTGGGGAAAGGGTAAATACAGCAATGAGTGATGGCATTTTATCCCTGAAATGTGCTTACGTGTCCAGGCCCTCCCTGTGAAAGCAGTCAGACTGTGATACATGCCAGGAAAACGGGAGTGGATGCTGGAGGTTGTTCGAGAGCAAAGAGAGTCTATAGAGATAATAGATCAGTTATATGGCAGAAGAGAAGCATTTCCAAAGTCACTACTAGATTGGCAAGTCCTGGAATGAATATTTACCCCTCTGGCAACCTTCAAGACACAAGGTTCAATAGCAAACAGAAATCCACCCAGTATTAATCAGCTAGGTTGTGGGATTAATTCTGCTTGGCCCCAGAGGGCAGAACTGAGGGAGAACAAGGAGGAAGATTTGCATGTGGGCATTTCAGCTCACTATTGACTGAGTGCTTGGACCTCCTATCCAGGTGTGCCCAAGAGAATAAGAAAGGGCTCACTGATGTTGTCAAGGACCATCACTGATTATGTGCCTAAGAGTCTTCCCCACTGCCCACTACTTTGGTGTTCCCAGTGTCTAACTCAGGTAGTATGCAGCACAACTCAATGCATAGGATTTTTCACAAATAGAAACCCAGACATAAGGGAAAACCTCTTAGCAATAAAAGACTTTCAGAACAGCACAGCTCTGTCACAAGGAACTCTCACCTGTCTTTCTTGATAACATCTCAACTCTGTAGTCACAGTATATGAGTCCATTTTGGAAATGCAAGCCCAGAAGTCTGGACTGTCTCTGGATTTGTTTTGTTTTGTTTTAAAACTACCTCAGAGCAAGAAAAAAGTCCACTTTAGGATTACTGGTTGAAGTCGTTTCTTTCCTTGTCCATATACTCAATTACCTTGGCCTCTTGATTATGATAATCTATAAGGTATAATTTCCTAACAGAGTTGTCAAACAAGAGAATAGATTATCTTGAGAATGCTGGGAGTTTGCCATCAATGAAAATGTTCAGTGACTGGCTGATTACTTATTAGGGATGTTATAGAATCCCATGAGCTAAGGGGTATTTTCCAGCTATGAGATTCTAGGATTTGTAAATATATCTTGTAAACCTTAAAACACTATATAAATGTCAGCTAAAAAATTATATCAGTAATGGAGAGAAGAGGTACATTGTGGCTTGAATCCTCTTTATGGCTCCCTCCGCCACAGTTGCCACTGTTCTCCTATAGAATCACAGAACATTATTTAGAACTGGAAGAGAGCTTAGAGATCAGGTACTCAAATCTCGTCATTCTTCAGATGGAGAAATAGAGAAAGTGACTTACTCGAGGTCATACAGCCAAGTAAATAGCAGAGCAATGACCAGAAACCAGAGTCTCTGAGTCTAAGCCTAAATTCTTTCCACTATACAATACTGTCTCCCAGCACCGAACAGAAATGTGAAAGGGGCCAACTGAAAACTAGCCTGCTGAGAACAGTAAGACTGCTGGTCTGTGTGTAATCCACTTCCCTCTTTGTCTGAAACCCTTGTCTGAATTCTCTTTCTTGGCACTGAATATCAGTAGATTGGAGGATTTTCCCTGAAACAATGTGATGGTAGGAAAAAGTGATTCTGCCACTTTTCCCACTGATGTCTGCAGCCACATGTCTCCCATTATTTTAGTTTAGTTTCTTGAACATCACTAGTTTGAAGTAAAAACTCCACAGGTCTGAACAGGAACCAGAGTCACATATGGGATTCCCTCTGTCCTGCTAAAGCCCACACATGCAAGAGTGAATTCTGTCAGGGAAATGCAGGGAAGAGATGTGGGATCATTGTGTGGTTTGGGTACTGCTGCCACATTTTTAAGAACTTACATCATGAGAAGTGCTTTTCCACTACATTCTTTTTTCCCAATTGGTCATTAATTTTGTGTGTATTTGAGTTTGGGTTGTTAGGGAAGAGACAATGAGAATTACAATCAAAGCTAAAAAAAAACAAAATAACAGGTTGCCCCAAAAGGTAATTAGTTCCCAATTCCTGGAGGTTTTAAAAAAGAGGTAGGATGGTCACTTGTCAGTAATATTGTAAGAGATATTGCTCATGTGAGGGTTGAACTACATGCTCTCTAAGGTCCCTTCTGACCCTGATATTTTATAATTCTATGAATCCTGGAAGAAATGATACTCATAATCAACCATTCTTTGTGATGGTAGGAACGGTAGAAGGAACTCTCTTTTGCAAAGAGCATAGCACCACCAGAGGCCCCCTCTGCATCCTAGCCCTATAGGCAGGCAGACTCCTGCCTCTTTTGATGGAAAGGAAATGAGGTTTGACTTCTCTAGGAAGAGAAATTTATTACATACTCTAGAGTGGCATCATGGCAGAGTAGGAACCTGACTATATTTGAAATTAGAACATCTGGGTCTAAGACTTAACTCCAACACTTGTGTGAACTCAGACAAATCACTTTCCCTCTTTGGATCTTGGTTTCCTCATCTATAAAATAGGAGGAAAGGGAATATGTATAGGAAGAGATGATCTCTCCCATCTCTGATATTTTCCAGTCTCATAAGTCAAGAGCATTTGCTGTCAGAAGAGAATGATACCAAAGGAAGATTAGCAAAACAGAAAGCCAGGTCTAGGCTATCAGGAACAAATTCCCAGACCTTACATCCCAGAATTATACAATCTCAGAATGGAGAGGGACCACCCTGATGCTGGCTCAATTCACAAACTTCCATCTAACCCAAGTCTAGCCCAATATGTGATTCTAAGCCAGGCTCTGAGCTGGGAACCTTGAAGTTGTTGACAGTGAGATCAATTTGAACTCTAGCAGACTGCTCTGCCATTTCTTCCAATGAGTTCTCTTTTAAGTATTGCTGCCAACCTCCCACCCAAAGTAGAAATCCCTTCCAAAGCAATTTTTCACAGGTGGTCATTCGACCTCTGCTCAAGTACCACCCAAAAACAGCAATCTCACTAATTCATAGATATCTGCTCTATTGTTTTGTTTTTTTTTTTTTTAATAGTCTGGGGTTAGAGACTGGATTTGTGATTTAGGGAACTCTTTTTTTTAACCCTTATCTTCCATCTTAGAATCAATACTGTATATTGATTCCAAGTCGGAAGAGTGGTAAAGGCTAGGAAATGAAGAGTTAAGTGACTTGCCCAGGGTCACACAACTAGGAAGTACCTACTGTTAGATTTGAACCTATGACCTCCCAACTCTAGGCCTGGCTCTCAAGCCACTGAGTACCTAGCTGCCCCCTTAGAGAATACTTGATGAAAAGACTCACTTTAAAGTGAGGGTTGGCACATTTTCTGCAATTAAGAGTCTAAAGCACCAAAAAGTTAAGGGACTTGCCCAGCAAGTTATATATAATGAGCAGGACTTGAGACAGGTCTTCCTAGTTCCAAAGGCCAGCTCTCTATCTACTTTACAATATTACTTCTCTTTATAGCAGCTATAATTGCTGGAAAATTCTTTCTTGACTTGAATCAAAACCTTTCTCCCTATAATTTCTGCCCACTAATCTGAGTTCTGACCTATGGAACTAACAGAATAATCCTTTTATTCTCTGTGATAGCCCTTAAGATATTTTAAAAGTTATAGTGGGGCAGATGGGTGGCTCAGTGGATTGAGAGTCAGACCTAGAGATGGGAGGTCCTGGGTTCAAATTTAACATTAGAGACTTCCTAGCTGTGTGACCCTGTACAAGTCACTTAACCCCCATTGCCTAGGCCTTACCACTCTTCTGCCTTGGAACTGATACAGAGAATTGATTCTAAGGTGGAGGGTAAGAGTTTTAAAACAAAACAAAACAAAAACCTCCCTCCCTATAATTTCTGCCCTCTAATCTGAGTTTTAATCTCTGGAACTACACAGAATGATCCTTTTATTCTCTATGATAGCCCTTAAGATATTTTTTAAAGTTATTATAACCTCACACATACACACCCAAATTTGTCCACAGGTTAACCCCCCTGCCCCCAGGTCTTTCAATTGACAATTTTATAACATCACTTCCAGATCCGCTTCTGGTTGTGCTCTTCTTGAAACCTGTCCATTTTTGCTCCAAAAATGTAGCACCCAGGACACACAATATCCCAGTTTGGCTCAACCAAATAAAGAAAAGAAGGATTATTACCTCCCTGATTGTGGACATTGCTTCTATTAGCACGGCCTAAAGCTTTATTAGCTTTCAAATGAATTTTCCATATCCTACTGATCCCTCCTTTAGTGGATCTCCCAATCCACTAAATTCCTCTATCTTTTTCACACAAATGATGGTCTAGCTCCCTGATCCTGGACATTTGATTTTCTGGAACTCAAGTATAACTGGTCTGTTTCTAACAGGATAGGATAGTGGATGCTCACTGGCAAAGGACAGAAAGGAAGAAGAGGGGAAAGAGGGCAGGGAATGGTAAAGATAAGAAAGAAGTTCATCCTATCCAGATGATCAGGGGGAGGAGTGGGATGAGGTAGAGAAACACTGTACACTGTACAACGTGGGTCACCTGCCCTTGTACATAGGATATTCTAAATGACAAAAGAAATTCATTCATAAACCATTCGAGAAAAGATCAAGGTTGACTCACTGATGAAAAGGATGGTTCCGGAATAAGAGGTCTTTGTAAGGCTTGGAAACCCATCTGGGGAATCTCCCTTTGCTCCAAGCCAGTGTGATGCCAGGCTCTGACCACTGGTGTCTTGTGCAGCACCACCACCTAGCGGCCATCTCTCAGGGACTAGAGACTAAACATTTCAGATCAATAGTGTCCTAATGTCAGAGCTGGGAGGGACCTCACTGTAACACAGAACAAAGAGCTCCACTAAGGTGGCAAGAGCCCTGTTTCTGGAGTTGGGATATATGTTGTGCGTGCATGTCTATATAACATACATACATACCCATGCACACACACATATATGTATTCCTTTCCAAAAGTCATCCCTTAAAACAAAGAATTTTTTTAAGTAAGAATTTTTCAAGAAAAAAACAGTAAAATTTACGATACATCAACTGAGTATGATGTGACAGTCAGGATTTCACATTCACAGTCACATTTCACATTCACAGAAGAAAGAAGGAAAGAAGATTTTCATCATTTTTATTTGGGTGTTTATCAGGAAAGATGGCAGCTGAGAGGAGTCACAGGCCTCTTCTACTCCCACCTCCTATTGCACTTTGTTGGTTAGAATGTCCAGAATAGGTTTAGAGAATTCAAATTATCAATCAAAATTTAATAAGAAAATTAATAAGAAAAAGAATTTTCTAACTCCAAAAGAGATGGGTGGGAACATCTCCTCCTCTTGCTTAACTCTGGTCTAGGCTCATTGTCCATCTATACTGCCTGCCTCAGATATATATTCTGAAGGAGTGAGTTCTTGGCCATTTCTTTCCATGAGTCTTTCCTCAAATCCTCCATAGGAGATCTTTCCATTGTACTAAAAGGCTGTCATCTGGTTCTTATAAAATTTCACAGACATCATTGTAGCACTTCAGCTGCCCATATGTTAGCTGTTACTTTTATTTCATGACTGGCCCATCTTTTCTGGGCATACATGTTTCCTGATGTCACTTCTCACATACAAATCAATTGTCATTGAGGGTGACTGGGTGGCTCAGTGGATTGAGAGCCAGCCAGAGAGATGGGAGGTCTTAGGTTCAAATCTGACTTCAGACACTTCCTAAATGTGTGACCCTGGGCAAGTCACTTAACCCCCCATTGCTTAGCCCTTAATACTCTTCTGCCTTAGAACCAATACACAGTAAGGGTTTAAAAAAATCAATTGTCATTGCAATCATTCACATTCATGTAATACTTTGAGGTTTATAAAGGCAGCATAGAATAGTGGTAAGAATTTTAGGCTTGGAGTCAGGAAAACCAAAGTTCAAATTCTGCCTTTAATACTTTCCAGTTGTGGGACCCTAAGCAAGGTGCTTAACCTCTATTATGTGACTCAAGCAATTCCCTCAAATTATCTAAGTCATAAAACAGTTACAATCTGCAATAGTGGAAAGAGTTCCTGTGCCAAGAGTTTGACAAACTGATAAAAATTATAGCTTCTTTACACATTCATATTTTCAAAGTTTTAGGAGGTATCTTTTCCTTATAAAATCCCTAGGAAACAGATACACATAGTAATCCCATTTTATAAATGATTGGGTTTTTTCTCCTATTATTCTGATCGTTCATTCCCAATTTTCCTTGTTAGCTCATCATTCCTTTCACTTCTGCAAAGTGACAGTGTTCCCCAGAGCTCGATGCTGAAACCTTTTCTGTTCTTTCTCTATCTTTTTCTGAGTCAATTTGTCAGCTCCCACAGGCTCACAAATAACTCACGGATCTACATAGCTAATTCTGGTCATTCCCCTAAGATCCAGACCTCTATAAAGAACTTTCTATTAGATGTTTCAAACTCAACTTATCTGCCTCCTTAAACCCACCTTTATACTGTGTCTCTATTTCTGGAAAAGGCACCACTACTCTACCTTTCACATTCAACTCCTTTAATTGCACATGCCTCGTTCAGGCCCTCATCACTTCTAACCTAGACTGTGCAAAGTTTCCTTAATTTGTCTTTCTTTATCAAGTTCTCTCCCAACTCTAAGTCAAAGCTGCCAAAATGATTTTCCTTCCTTTCCTTTCCTTGATCTTGTGACTTCCTCACTTGATAAGCTCCTATTATATTATATGACTTCCTATTGCCTCTAGGATCCAATATGAACCCCCATGACTGGCCCTTCATAATCAGGACCTAACCCATGTTTCCTGTCTTGCCACAGTCTGCACCTTTCCCCGTTCTCTACCGTCCAAGCGAGATGACCTTTCTGCTACTCACAAATGACCTTCCATCTCTCATTTCTGCCTTTGCACTGGTTGTCCCCCATACTCAGAATGCATTCTCATCTTCCCTCCCCACCCTTAGAATACCTAATTTCCTTTTTTTAAAAAAACCCTTCAAGATATCCAATCCCTTCCTCCCAATACCACCATCTACATAAGGTCCTTCCTGATCTTCCTAACTACAAGTGTTTTCACTCTTTAACTATCTCATACTTATTTAGTACCTTAAAATGTCCATATCATCTCTCTCCATAGAAATATAAGCTCCTTGAGGGCAGAGATTGTTTCTTTCTTTGTATTAACAACCCTAGTGCTGTGCTGTGCCTAGTAATCATCAGAATCAGGATTTGAGCTCATATTTCCTAACTGGAGGCTAGGCAAAACTGTGCCAAGTCTTTGTTCTTCATCCTAAAATGCTTGATACATACAAGCCAGTGAAGACGAGACAAGCTCGTTTCTCTCTCTCTCTCTCTCTCTCTCTCTCTCTCTCTCTCTCTCTCTCTCTCTCTCTCTCTCTCGTCTCCCTGACTCACACCACACTGGATTTTTCTCTGTGTCTCTTTTGTCTTATGTTCTATATATGTTTCCTTCCTCAGTCTTAAACCCCCTTCCCAATTGTTTTCCCAGTCTTTGGCTTCCCTGTTAGGTAATTAGAATCCATGCACAGAATTTTGGAAGGGCTGGACCTCTTCAGTCAGTCACCTTGTTGATGATAGCCAAGGGGATAAACTGACCAGAGAAATGGAATGAGTAAAGAGGGTAGGCCTGGGAAATCTCTGGCTCAGGTCCAAACATATAAAGTTTAACAATATGCCTTGTGATTCTAAGGGAACTTGTGAGAAGTCTCCATTTGGTAAGAGAGTACCATTATTCTAAGTATTAGTTAATTATTCATTATCTAGGGCTCCCTTATTCCCTGGCTTAGAAAAGGGAGCAGGAAGAAGCCAAGATGGTGGAGTAGCAGGAAGAAACATAGCAAACTCTACCCACTCTACCCCCTCTCCCCCAAAAAAGAATTCCTCCAAACAGATCTAGAGAACATACTAGACTAATTCCTGATGGAGAAATTCAATTTTTAAAAAAAAAGAATGTTATTTTTTAAGCCCAGACCAGCATGGAGAGACAGTTGGAGAGGTCTATGAGCCCTGGGGTCAGGGTCTAGCAAGGAGCTACATAGCACAGAGCCTACAGTAAAGGGGGAGGCAATGTGCAAGATGAGATCCCAGACCCATGTTGGGGCACTGCAACCTCCTGTTGGAGTGTGAGAACTGGTAGCTTTGGTATCTACTGTCCAGTTCTGGGTCACAAATCTAGGACAGCCTGAAGAAGAGACCTGTACCCAAGGCTGGTATTGTGGAGTAAGGAGCAATTGCAGTATAATAAGAGGAGTAAGTCCAGAAGCAAGCAGCATCTGTGGTCTGAAACTCCATGGGCTAAGAGAGATCTCAGTTCTAAATAGTCCAGTCTGAAGCCTGCAGAGAAATAATCAGGGCAGGAATCTCAGACCAAAACAAAGCCAACAGTTCTGCCCTCTGGAACCAATAGAAGTATCCAAAAGTTGAACGGGCAATATGGGGAGACAGCGAGTTCCCTATCGCTGGAGGTCTTCAAGCAGAGATTAAATGTAAAAGATGTTTGTGGGGGTAGATTTCCTAGAAGATCTTCAACACCTTTTCTACTCTGCAGATTCAGTATTTCTATTAAGTTACTTCATAAATTTTCATCTTATTTAATCTTGGGAGTCCAATACTCATGGATCATTCCCAACATACGTTTGTCTAGTCATGCAGTTACTATAATACACTATAAATGAAAAGTACCTGAATTTTCTAACTCAAACTCTAGGGAAAGGACTTCAAAGGTCAATTCTAATCCATACCTTATTAAATCCCTTCCACAACATCTGAGATAAGTAATGACTTGACTCTACTTGACTATTTCCAGTGATAATGAGCTTCCTTCTTTCTTTCTTTCCTTCTTTCTTTCCTTCTTTCCTTCTTTCCTCCCTCCCTCCCTTCCTTCCTTCCTTCCTTAAAAAGACTATTCTACTTTTGGGTAGCTTTAACTTCTAGAGAATTTTTCCTTACAGAAAAGTAAAAATGTAACTCTTGGCAATTTCCACTTATTCTTTCCAGTTTCCAGGATCATATAGAAAAGAATATCTAATTCTTCTTCTACATGATAGCCTTTCGTATCTGCCTTCTTCTCCAGATAAATATTCCAGTTTCCTTTCATTGTTCCTGATATGAATAAGTGCTATACTGTAAAGGGCATTGGATTTGGAGACCAGGTTCAAATCTCAGTTCTTAAATTTACTGTGTGATCAAAAGCAAGTCATTAACTTGTCAGTCTGTTTCCTTAGTGACAATGTGGAAATAATATGTGAACTAACTAAAGGACAGAGATATAAGAGAAGCAAACCTCAGGTGCTATATAAATGCTAACATTATGGTTTCCAAGTTTCTCACCCATGCTGGTTGCCCATCTTTGGACATAATCCAATTGATCAATGTCCTTCCTAAGATGTAGTACCTAGAATTGAAAACTTGAAATTAAATGTGGTCAAACCAAGGCAGAATCAACAAATGAACTACCATCTCCTCTTTCTGGACATTTTGATTCTCAATGCAGCCCACATTCACATTAATTTTTTTGGCTATATTAAGCTTTTGGTTCTTGTTGAATTTGTAGTGCCCTAAACTCCCCGTGTCTTTTTCACATGAGTATTCTCTAACTGAATTCTCTCCCATCCTGTACTTGGGGTCCAAAAAACTAGTCCCTTACAAAAAGATAGGAATTTATATATTTCCATATTAAGCATTATTTTATTATTTTCAACTCAACAGTCTATCCTGTCAAGATTCCATTTTCATCCTCATACTAACCTTGAGCACTTCAAGAATCCATGGGATGAAAATCTGAGAATGCAGAAAGGAATACTCTAAAAAACTGTATCTTTCAGGCTATGACTACAATATGGGTTGGCAATTCAAAAAAAGAAGAGCTGAAAGTTCAATTAATCTCTACTTTCTAAATGAACTGTATATTCTATGGATTTAGACAGTCTTGCCATTATAGGTAACAAATTGAAAACTGAAATGTTTAACTTAAAATGTTCCTCAATATGTCTCCATTGATCCCTGGCCTCCACTATGCCTGTCATCACAGCATTTTGAGGATTGCATATGGAACACACTAGCATTATTGGAAAAAAAAATTCAGTGTTGATTCTTTGGTTTCCGGTGTCTGTTGAACTGTTTACATCCCAGGGACAACCTCAACATAAAAATGGCTAGGATAGGGTCCTCAGCCTGACAGAAAGATGAAGGGTTATAACTAAGTATGGACTATTAAGGTCAGAATGTCCAACCATAATGACAACCTTCACTGCCATGATTACCATGGCTGAATGTGTGATGGTTTGGTAAACTCCCTAGCCTACCATTTAGTTTTCTCAACTATAAAATGAAGGAGTTGGTCTAAATGACCTCAAAGATCCTTCTATCTCTAAATCCAAGACTCCATGACAATAATCCTATTTAAGGGCCTCCATGATCTGATTCCAGATTGCCTTTCCAGTTTTCTTTCCACTCCTGGCTCCTCTCCCTCAGATTGGTGAGCTTTTTGTCCTACTTACTAGGGCTCAGACTTCTACTATCTTTCTGCTCTCTCCTCACCAGGAGGCTCTACTCTTGTAACTGTCCCAGCCACTTAGACTGTATTGATGGTTTCCCCAACTGTCAGATGAGTTTTTAGACCTTATCTTACTGGGGGCCAGACATCTATTCAAATTCCTGCAGTCTCTTCATCACCCCCTGTTGGGTACCCTCCTCTCTCTCACTCTCCAGCATCTTTTTGTCATCTTCCACAATATTTATGAGCTCCTTGATGGCAGTGACCATCTTGCCTGATTATTATACAGAGTTTAGAACACAGTAAGTGTCAAATAAATGTTCATCTATCTTTCATATTACTCCCCTCTGTGTAATCTACATTAAGTACATAGGTCATCTAAATATGTTCTTTGCCTCTGTCATATTCTATGTTGTATCATACTTATCTATGATCATCTCAGGTCTTGCTATTAGATTGTAAATTCCTTAAGGACAAAGATTGTCATTTTTTCAGCTTCGTGTCCCTTGTACTGAGCATAGGATCTTACCCGCTGGTGTCACTCTAAAAATGACTATTAAATTTAATTAGTTTCAGAATTATCCTAAGAAAGAGACTATAATGCCATATATTTTTATTACTACTAGGCACATACCCCAAGCATGTCAAAAAGAGAAACAAGGTTTAAAAAATGTAAAGACTAAAATACTCATAGCAACATTCTTTGTAATAACAAAAAGCTAGAAACAAAGCAGATTCCAATTGACTATGTAGTGGCTTGACAAAATGTAGTACATGAATATAATGGAATATTACTATTCCACAAAAAGAGATAGATAAGATACAAAGAAGTATAGGAAGACATATGAACTGCTGCAAAATGAAGTAAGCAGCACCAGGAAAACAATATACACAATGACTACAGTGTAAGCGGAAGGAACAATAATTTTCTAAAACTGAATGCTGATTAATTACAATGAACAAGCTTATCCTGAAGAAAAATCAAAATCATCTTCCTCCCTTCTTTGCAGAGGTAGGAGGCTATGGCTAATGATCACTGTTTTCAGTCAAATTCAATTGATATACTAGGGTTGGTTTTGCTAAACTGTTCCCATCCCCACTCCATAAATGGAGAATGAATATATTTTCAAGTGAAAGGGATATCATATTACAGGAGAGATAGATAGATAGATGGATAGATGGATAGATAGATAGATAGATAGATAGATAGATAGATAGACAGACAGACAGATAGATAGATATAGATAGACAGACAGACAGGCAGACAGACAGATCTTTAGCTAGACACATTTTAAAATTTAAAACAATTTAAAACAAATAAATTGATACTCTCCAATGCTCACCATCATGCCCTCCTCCTATTGGTAGGTGAGGGTAAGATAATAGCTACAAAACACTTTTCTCATTGCTGTTTTTTTTTATCTTCACAACAATTCTGTAAGGAAAACATTGGATGGATTCTCATCACCAATTATTGAGGAAGAAATTAAGGTTCTTAAAGATTGGTTCACATAGCTAGTAAGTGAGAAAGTCTAGATTTGAATCTAGCACTCTCGATTCTTGGTCCAATTCTCTTTCTTCTACAACACTGATGTCAAACTCAAACAAAAGATACATATTGAAGATACATGTTGATTTACAAAACCACAAAATAGCATTTCTATATTGTATTGTGTTTTTATTTTTTATGAAACATTTCCTAATTATATTTTAATCTCATAGTGCTAACTCTAAGGAATTACTTGATGATCAAATTAAATTTTCATCCTAGGCCACTGTATCCAAAATAGTTCCAATTATATCTAGCTCCCAATAGCACACAGAGATCAATGGGGTCCCAGAAAAAGACACCAACTTCTCCGTGACAGAAAAGACAGGACATGTCCCTGCTCTGACATGATCTTATGTTGCATTAAGAGATAATTCATATAGCATGAGGGAGATGAAAGCCCCTATACACTCTTTTGGAGATCCAACTTCTGAAATATTAAGTTCATTATAGTTTTTTTAAAGACTCTTGCAAGCATCAGTTCCAAGATAGAAGAGTGGTAAGGGGTAGGCAATTGGAGTTAAGTAACTTTCCCAGGATCATGCAGCTAGGAAGTGTCTGAGGCCACAACTGAACCACCGTCCTCCTGACTTCAGGCCTGGCTCTCAATTCACTGAGTCACCTAGTTGCCCCTTTGTCCAATATGGTTTTAAGAAGATCACTAACAACCTGTTCAGAAGAAGATGATCAGGGATGGTTAGGAAAGTGGAAATCATGCCATGAGAGGTCTATTCAAGGAACTTAGCATGCTTAGCCCAGAGATTATGATTTCAATGCAGAAAATGGTGAGGTGGAGCTGGGGGAAGGAAGATACTTCAAGAATTATCTTTAATAAAAAAATAATGTCCATGTATTGGAGATACTGTAGAAGGAATTCCTGTTCTTTTATGGGTTAGAATAGATGATTGATTGCTGAGCTTCTCTTCCAACTCAAGCATCAGCCTCTACCTCAACATAGTACATACAGAATTCGGAAACCAGAGATGAAAGATCTAGTGGGCACTGGATGGTGAGAGTGTCTCAGGCACCAAGGGGCGATATCACAGGCTGTTCTTCAAATAGACTTTCAAAAGAGTAAACACAAAGTAACCCTGAAGGGGCTTCAAGAGGATATATCAGCACCTCTGAGCTGCAATTATCAATTTATATTTATTTATATATGTATATATAGAGAGATAGACAGACTGACAGACACTGAGGAAATGGGTTCAAATTCTCTCTCTGCCTTTTACTTCATGTGTGACCATGGGCAAACCACTTAACACACTTATAAAATGAAGATGTTAGACTAAAGGACCTCTAAAGTTTCTACCAATTTTACATTTAGGATGCTACGATCCTATGATATTTAACTTCTTCCTAAATCATAAGGTCTATATAAGCAGATAGCTTAGTTTATTTCTCCAATGCAGTATATCAGTGGTTTAAAAGAGAGAACTATAATCTTTAATTCTATCAACTCTTAATAGGTTAGAAGGTTCTCAAAAAATTCCTTAACAATACAAATGGATAATACATGAACTATTTTAAACTTTCCCTAATGTGTGTTAATATGATATATACATATTTTCCCCCAAAGCCACTGACTAAATTCATTTTTTAAAAACTCTTTATAATGGCAATGAATGCTATTGTGCCATAAAGTTACCCAAATGGCATAAAGCAAACCTGCAGTCCCCCAATTGGGGAAAGTTGATAGCCATCACCATTGGAATTTAAGGGACAGGAGGGAGACATGAGACATTTTGAGGGAACAGGAATGCTGAAATAAGCAAACACAGTGATAAGAGACAATTCTCAGAGCAGAGAAAGCACAAAGAAAGACAGCAAAATCCCCTTAATAGGGTTAAGATAGAGTAGGGGAAAGGAAGAAGGGGCAGGATTTCCTTCTTGGGGGGTGTTAACTCTGAAGACCTACAATAAGAGAGCCAGGCACTATGCCTAAGGCTCAATGAAGGCATCATGCTATTCTTGAAGGAAGCAAAGACAATCTGCTTGGCATTGTCCCTCTGACTGAGCTACTTCTGGAAAAGTTCTTTATCTTTTTTCAGCACCAGAAACTAGCCAGGGCCACTGGTTCACTGTGGTTCTGGCTTTGGATCAATAAAGGCCACTTTCCTGCCAACTGGCTACTCCCACCATTATCTTGATTCAATATTTCTTAATTATTTCTTTAATATGCATAAGTTCATTGGGTATGTCCAGAAGGATTTCTTTTTATCTATTGT
The DNA here is from genome assembly GCF_016433145.1 of Gracilinanus agilis. NCBI lineage: Eukaryota > Metazoa > Chordata > Mammalia > Didelphimorphia > Didelphidae > Gracilinanus > Gracilinanus agilis. Next base: position 315,057,501 of record NC_058131.1, read on the forward strand.
CAAAAGTAACTTTAAGATGGTTTTTTTTAAAGCATTCTACTTCCTTCAACCAATTCTCCTTTAGCACAGCCTCTAGTTCCCTGACCATCCTGGCTACTTTTCTCTGAAAATATCCTTCAGTGTGGCAGATAGAACTGAACACAATGCCCTGGATATGGTCTAGCCCTGACAGAGAACAGCAGGACCACTAGGCCTCACAAGGCAGTCCAGGATAATATTCATTTGAGTTGTGATAACTTTCTGTTGATTCATAAGGAGCCTACAATTCACTAAACCCCCCAGATCATTTTCACATAAGCTACCCAGTTAATTTTTTGAGCCCAAGTGTCAGATGTTACTGCTATCCCAATTAAATTTCATTTTATTAGATTGGGTCAGCTTTCTAGACTGGATACCATGTTAGCCATCCCTCCCAGCTTTATGTAATTTGTAACTTTGCTATAATATATATGTGTCCATCCAATGTTATTAAAATGCTGGCCAGCACATAGTTAAGGACAGATTTCTGGAATACTCCACTAGAATTCTTCTAAGGTTACATAAAAATCCTACCATTCCTAAGAACAATAGCTTGGTAATAAAAGCTGACATTTTTATACTTCTTTAAGGTTTATGAGGGCAACTAGGTGGATCAGTGGGAGGAGTGGTAAGCCTGGAGTCAGGAAAACCATATTTCAACTTCAGACATTTTCTAGTTTTGTAATCCTGGGAAAGTCACTTAATGTCTGGTCTACTTTAATCTACTAGAGACGGAAATGGCAATCTCCACTCCAGAATCTTCATCAAGAAAAAATCAAAACCAAAAAAACTATAGATAGTATCATCCATGGTGTCACAGACATGACTGAATGACTGAATAACAATGGGTCACAATACACTTTTATACACATTATATTCAATCTGTGAGACAAGGAAAACAAATAATACTGTTTCCATTTGACAGAGAAGGAAACTGGAAAAATAAGTTCACTTTTATGAATCTTATAAATAAAATGCTTTACTTATACTATCTCGTGGTATTCTAGGATCATAGAATTAGAGTTATAAAGGACATTAGAAGTCATCTAATCAAATCTTTTCATTTTACAGGTAAGAAATTGAAGCCCAGATAAGTTATACAGGCAGTAACAGCAGTGCTACCTGTGAAGTAAAGAACACATCACTGGCTGCAGTTCAATAGATGGGCAAGTTGAGCCTTGGAAGTGAATTGACAGTTGGTTAAGTACAGAATGTGTAAGTGGGGACTCTTCTTGTTCTCAGGCGGGAATTCTTTTTTACAGTTTGCTTTGTCCCTACCCATCCTGGCCTCTTCGGGTTAATTTCATTTTCTCTTCACATAGCATAAATCTGGCCAAGTATTTGTAGCTGGCCAAGTGACCTAAATAATTATCCTCTGCCCATGTGAATGCTGAGTCCTGTTAAGTAGAACTGGTACAAGCATGCTGATATTTCCTAAAGTACATCCTTGGGGAATTAGATGAAACAACCCACTTTTCACGGATGACCATTTATAGTTTCTCATCTTTTCAAGTCTGTTAGATTTTTTTCTTCTGAACTTCAAAGTATGGTGCAAGAATTGTCTTAAATTTGGCATTTTCTGAGATGTTCTTTGCTTAATCTTTGCTTTGCTATTTCAAGGTTCTATGGTTTCATTCACATACATACTTCTACCAGTATATATCACAACTCCATAAAAACATCATAGAGATGGAATACTATAGTGCTGTAATTATGATTTCATAAAGGGGATTGTTTTAGAAAAAATTGGGGAGAAAAATGAATTGATACAGACTGAAGTGAATAGAACAATATACACATTTGCAACAACATTGTAAAGAAATTTAACTGTGAAAGACTTAATAATTCTTATCAACACAATGACACACCACTGTTCCAAGGACTCATGACGAAACATGCTTTCTGCCCCTAGAAAGAGAAATGATAGATTTAGAATGCATATTGCAGATATTTTTTCTCTTTCTTTTTAACATAGCTAATGTGGAAATCCGTTTTGTATAACTTCATATCTATAACAGGTTTTGCATTTCTTGCCTTCTCAGTGGGTGAGAAGAAGAAGGGAATCTGAAACTGAAAATAAAATTAAAATGAATGGGAAAAATGTTCACAGAACTTGAGAGTTCAAAAGGACCATCTCACTCAGCATATTGGAATCCCCTCACCATAAGGCAACAAATTGCCTCCCAGCCTCTGCTTGAAGACAGAATCACAGAATTTTAGAATTAAAAGGCACTTCAGTGGCAATCCAATCCAATCCATATATGAAAGGAATCCCCACTATAGCTCTATAGCTTACCTGGAAAGGGGCCATACAGGTTCTGAATGAAGACCTCCAAGGCAGAGAAACCCTTCATGTTGCAAGGTATCCCATTTTCTTTTTAGACAGCTCTAATCAGGATGTTTTTCCTGACATCAAGTTTAAATTTATCTCTGAAATTTCCACCCATTGTTCCTGGTTCTGCTCTCTCGAGCCGAATAGAACAAGTCTAATCCCTCTTCCACATAAAAGTTCCCATAAATCTATACTTAACCACAGGTATTATGCCCTCTCTGAGTCTTCTCTTGTCCAGTCTAAACATTTCTAGTTCCTTTAATTGATCTTCATATAAAATTAAATTAAGGGCTTCACTATCCTGATTGCTCTTGTGAAGAGTAAATCACTCTTTTGCCTATAAATCAGCAACTTTTAAGTTAACCGATCAAAAACTTAAGTTACCCCTACTTCGTACCTTACTAGTCACTAAGTATGAGAGTTCACAAGTCACTTGCTGGAGTGAGTGACAACTCCAGAGGCCAATGTCAATCCTGGAACAACAGGAAGTGACTTTGAGAAAACTGCTTTAAAAAGGCCAGCTCGAGGTTTTGGTCATTGTCTCTGCATTGGTGAGCTGGACTGGAGGAGGGACCTTTTCCCTGGATCCTGGGTCAGCTTGCGGTGGTGAGTGCAGTGATTCCTTCCTTGGTTCTTCAGTGAGGAACCCTCTCTGCTCGTTGGCACTTTGGTGGAATACTCTCTTCAGTGTGAGTTCTGGTAAGATTCTTGGTGGTCTGAGCCTCGTGTGCACTGAAGGTTCTCAGCGGATTCTTCAGCATCTACGGGCTCTTCAGATTTAGGCTTCCTAATTAGGACTTTGGTTCCAGTGAGATTCACTTTCAGATTCCCATTTGCAGTATGGAGACATTAGGATTAAATTTAGGGTATTTTGTACCTAGGCAGTACTTTCTATCTTTTTATCTACATTTTCCACTTTCATTCTTTCTGCTTCTTTGTAAATAAAGCTGCTAAAAGTCATTTTGATTTAAGCTGTAATGTTTTTAAATCAGGGACCACAATATTACTTTAGAAGTCTCATATTTAGCATAAAATTGAAATTTTAAATTCTTACACCCTCCTCTAGACACTTATCAATGTTTTTCTTAAATCAGGTTATTCAGAACTAAAGACAATGTTCCAGATAAGGTCTAATGAGGGCAGAGTATAGTGGAACTTTGATCTTTATATTCCTGGAAGCTATTTGTCTCTTAATGTACTCCAAGACTGGATTAACCTTTTTTTGACCACTACATCACATTGCTTTGCAGTCTACTAAAAACATCGCCTCTTTTTTCAGAAATTCTATCTAACCATGCCTTTCCCCATCTTGCACTAGGGAAGTTGACATTTTTGTATCAGATAATAAGCTTTATACTTATCTCTATGAATTTCATCTTATTATATTAAGTTCAATGCTTTAAACCAGTGGTTCCCAAACTTTTTTGGCCTACCGCCCCTCTTTCCAGAAAAAAATATTACTTAGCCCCCTGGAAATTAATTTTTTTATTTTAATAGCAATTAATAGGAAAGATAAATGCACCTGTGGCCATCAGTGTCCCCCTGGATCACTGCAGCACCCACCAGGGGGCGGTAGCACCCACTTTGGGAATCACTGCTTTAAACTCTGAAAATCCCTTTGAATACTAATTCTCATCTACCATCCTATCCCTTTCAACTTCTGTCATCTACATATTTGATAAACATGCCATTTATGCCTTTATCCAAATCATCAGTGTTAAATTGAATGGGCCAAGAAGAGATCCTTGGGATAGCCCACTAAGGACTCTCCACTAAGCTGACTCTGAACCATTGTTGATCACTCTTTGAGTTATCATCCAGCCAGTTCTTAATACACCTAATTGTATTATCATTTAATCCACATCTCTCCATCTTCTCCACAAGAATATCTTTATTTAATGTATACATTATTTTGTCCAAAGCACTACCAGAACTATAACCAAAGCAATTCCCCATCTTCTAGTTTAGTAAAATTGGATAAAAGGGAAATGAGGTTAGTTTGGCACTACCTACTCTTTTTTTTTTTTACCCTTGTACTTTGGTGTATTGTCTCATAGGTGGAAGACTGGTAAGGGTGGGCAATGGGGGTCAAGTGACTTGCCCAGGGTCAAACAGCTGGGAAGTGGCTGAGGCCGGGTTTGAACCTAGGACCTCCTGTCTCTAGGCCTGACTCTCACTCCACTGAGCTACCCAGCTGCCCCGGCACTACCTACTCTTGATGAAGTCATGTTGGCTCTTTATAAATAACTTTTTTATCTAGATATTTGCAACTCTCTCTTTAATAATCTGTCCTAGATTTTTTTCCAGGAATTGAAGCCAAGGTCAAAGATCTAAAATTTTCAGCCTCTGTTTTCTTCCCTTTTTAAAAAATGGAGGCATTTGCCTTTCTGCAGTTATAAGGTATATACCCTTTGATCCAGGTCATAAGCCTTTCCAGAAGATCATTGACAAAAAGGAAAGCTTATAAGTATCAAAATGTCTTATAGCATCCTTCTTTGTTGTAATCAAGAAACTAGGGAAAAAGTAGATGTCCACCAAATGAGGGCAAAAGGCGGCTAAATAATTTTGATACATGAATATAATGGAATATTAATGTGTGATAAGAAATGGATATGATTAATGCATGAAAACTTGTAAAGATTTCTATGAGTGGATACAAAGTGAAGCAGATCTAGGAAAACAATATGTTCAATGACTACAATAATATAAAAAAAGATAAAAGCAACAATCATAAAGCAATAGAAAATGATTGTTGGAAAATTAAAAATAAGAAGCCCGGTTCTAAAGAAGAGACATGAGATGAAATCTTCTCTTGAACTCTAATTCATTTACAGAGGTCTAGAGGTACGGAACACTGAACCTAACGTCGGAATTTTTTTTAGTGCATTGGGTTTGCTTATTTTTTCCTTCTTCTTTTTCTTTCTTTTTTAAAAATTCTTTGTTGTAAGGCTCTCCAGAAAGGGGGAGATAGAAGTATTTTAGGAAGAAGGATACAGGTGAAACCTACATGGTATAAAAATAAAAATAAAATCTATTTTTCAAGTGAATGCATTTCTTTTCAGATTAATTTGAAAAACTTAATTCCTCAATCTGGTCTCAGACACTTCCTAACTGTGTGACACTAGGCAAATCGCTTACTCCCTATTGCCTAGCTCTTACCACTCTTCTGCCTTAGAACCAATAAAAAGTATTGATTCTAAGAAGGTAGGTAAGAGTTTTGCTTTTCTTAAGTCTTAAGCCCTTATTCAAACTGTCCCAATTTGGAATGGGCTGCCTCCAAAAGTAGTGAGTCCTCCAAAGGGCTCCAAATAACCGCTTCTCTGCAACTACCATGCATTTCTCTCATTTCCTCCTTCTGCAATTAAATTAAATAAATCTATTAATAAATATGGTGCTGATATCTAAGCCAAAAGAAGAAAAACAGGAAAAGAAAATTATAGGCCAATTTCATTAATGAATATGGGTACAAAAATCCTAAACAAAATACTAGCTAGGAGACTATAATAATAAATCACAAAGAATATAAATTACAACCAAACTGAATTATGCAGGAATGTGGAGATGGTTTAACATAAAGAAAATTATCAACACAGCTGATAAGATCAATAATAAAAGTGATTAAGCATGTGATTATATCAATATATACAGAAAAACCTTTGACAAAATATGATGCTTATTTCAATTTTAAAAAACTGGAGGGGGCAGAGTCAAGACTGCCACTTAGAAGCAGCAAAAGTCCAGACCTCTGTGAAAACCCTTCCATACCAATCAAAAACAAAGTGCTTTGAGGGGACAGAAAACCAAATCTAACAACAGGACAGAGGTGGGGGGGCTCTCCTGCTCAATTCAAGTTAAAAGGTACACAGAGAGGGCTGAATTCTCAGGTTTAAGGAAAGGGAAGAAGGAAGGTCCTAGGACTCTCCCCCCACCTACTGTGCTGAGTCTCTGGTGGTTGCTAGAATCTCAGGGTGAGGGAGGAAGGCCCAGAAGGAATGCCTTGTTGCCACAGTTGTGCCAGGCTCAGGGTTCAAACCACAGCTGGCAGGGAGGCAGTTGGAGGAGAGGTGTGGAGGGCAGCCTAGTCACAGTCACTATTCTCCATCTTGGGCCTCCACTTCTCAAGGTTTTGGCATCAGGGCACATCCAGCTCCACAGATAAGCTCTGCCCCTGCTTAATCTAGTCTATCAATAGGACAGATAAGAAGCCTTCAGAGGGCAGGGAATCTCAATTTCCAACACCCTTCCCCTACTGACTGCACTGAGAGCTGCCATAAGAATCCTGCTGATTCAGATGCCAGGGCAAAAGCTACTAGGACAGAATACCTTGATAAAAGGGCAGAAAGCCCAGCTCTCTTCAGCCTCCACACCTTCACCTACACCTACACCTTCAGCTTCTTCTGCCAGCTGGGGAAGATCTGACCTCAGTACTCATTAATACTCTATCAGCCTAATCTTATCAATCAGCAGAGCAGAGAAGAAGCCCCTTCAGGACAGAGTCAGCAAAAAATAATCAGAGGAGCAAGATTACAGCCAATGACAGGATTCAAAGAAGGAAAAAATATGAGTAAACAACAGAAAAGGAAAAAAGAAATTACATTCAACAGCTTCTATCAAGGTAATGAACAAATAGCAAATGGAACAGAGGAGGACCAAGGAACACCAAGAAAAAAATGCAGAAACTCCAACAAACTGGATTCAGGCTTTAGAAGAACTCAAAACACAATTTAAAAAACAATTAAGAGAGGCTGAAGACAATTGGGAAAAGAACTTAAAAGCAAAATAAGTCATCTGGAAACAGAGGCACATGAATTAAAACAAGAAAATAGTATCTTGAAAGCCAGAATTGACCAGCTTGAAAATGAAGCAAAGAAAGCTTTCCCTTTCATGACCTACAAAGAAAAATAGACCAGAAGGAGAAGGATGACCAAAAAGCCATAGATGAAATTCAGTCTTTAAAAATTAGAATCAAAAAGTAGAAGCAAATGACTTCACAAGGTAGCAAGAGTCTATAAAACAAAATCAAAAGAATGAAAAGTTGAGGAAAATATGAAACACCTCATTGATAAAACTACAGACCTGGAAAATTGATCCAGAAGAGACAATTTAAGAATTATTGAACTACCAAAATCATGACAAAAGAAAAAGCCTGGAAATCATTCTACAGGAAATTATACAAGAAAACTGCTCCAACATTCTTGAACAAGAGGGAAAAGTGGAGATGGAAAGAATCCACAGATCACCTCCTGCATTAATCCCCAATTGACAATGCCCAGGAATTTTACAGCCAAATTCAAGAACTACCAGACCAAGGAAAAGATACAAGCTGCTAAGAAGAAACAATTCAGATATCATGAAACCACAGTTAAAATAACACAGGACCAGGCTGCATCCACACTAAAGGACTAGAAGGCAAGGAATATGATATTCTGAAAAGCAAGTGAAATGGGTCCACAACCAAAAATCAACTACACAGCAAAATTGACTATATTCCTGCAGGGGTAAGTATGTTCATTTAATAAAATAGAAGACTTCCAAGCATTCATAAAGAAAAAACATGACAAACAGAAAAACTGATGCCCAAACACAGAACTCAAGAGAATCACCAAAAAGTAAGAAAGGGGAAAAGAAAAAATTTAAGAGAACTAATAAGTTCAAATGATATGTATTCCTATAAGAAAAGATGATATTGGTAACTCTTAAAAATTGTTATCATCAGGGTAGTTAGAAGAAGTATACTTAGGGAGTACAGTGAGAAACTGTATAGGATATCTAAAAAATATATAAAAAACTAGGGGCAAAAAAGAGTATAATACTAAGAGAAATGGGAAAAGAGATAAAATGGGATAAATATGTATTGCATAAAGAAGCGCATGGGGGAGGTGGGGAGAAGACCAGTACAATGGAAGGATGAAAGAGGTTGGATACAGCTCCAAGAAAATTTTAATCATTACAGTGGGAAGGGTCAAAAAGGTTCAAATGGAAGTAAAACCTCCAACTCCAAATTCAGTCATCATCAACAACAACATCATCATCCTCAACAACATCAACATCATCCTCATCAACATCATCATCAATGTCATCATCAATGTCATCAACATCATCATCTGACTATCCATTTTTTCCTGGCCCAGGAAATATTTTTGCTGGGCGGTCTAACCTAATAGCATACTATGCAGAGTACTGAATGAAAGCCCAAAAGACCTAAAATCTAGGCTTGAGTGCCACTATGTGTCCTTTGGGGGTAAAAAGAAAGCCTTCTTTTTCCTAGGCTCAGTTTCCTCATTTATGTATGAGTGAAGCTTGGACTCTGCATTAAGTTACTCAATTAAATCAAAGAATAAACCAGGTTTAAACAAGAAAAAAAAGGGAAGCATAAGTATAAATGGATTTTTCTTAAAATGATACAAAGCATCTACCTAAAACCTTCAGAAAGTATTATTTGTAATGCTGGGTGAGAAGCTAGAAGCCTTCCCAATAAGATCAGGGATGAAGCAAGGATGCCCATTATCGCCAATATGATTTAATATTTTATTAAAAATGCTAGCAATAACAATAAAGGAAGAAAAGGAATTTGAAGGAATCAGGATGTTCAAAGAAGTAAAAAGACAATAGGATGATATATGTGGAAAATTATAGTCAACTAAAAAATTAGTTGAAACAATAATTTTAGCAAAGTAGTTATAAAAACAAACCCACATAAATCATCAATATTTTTAAATATCACTAATAAAGCCCTGGAGGAAAAGATAAAGAAATATCATTTAAAATAATCATAGGCAGAATAAAATGCCTGGGAGTGTGCCTGCCAAAACAAACTCAGGAACTACATGAACAAATTGTAAAATATTTTTATACAAAGTCAAATTTAAATAATTGAGAAATATTTGTTCATGAGTGGGCAGAGCAAGTATAATTAAAATAATAATCCTGACTAATATAATCTATATATTCAATTCCATAGCAATTAAATTACCAAAAATTATTTTATTGAGATGGTAAAAATATCAAAATTCATTCAGAAGATCAAAAGGTCAAGAATGTCGAATGAATTTTAATGGGAAAAAAAGTACAGGAAGGAGATCTAGAAGTTCCATGTTTTAAATTGTATAATAAAGCAACAATTATCAAAATTATCTACTACTGGCTAAAATATAAAAATAGAAATAGAAAAGTAGATCAGTGGAACAGACACACAACAAACAATAGTAAAAGATTATAGTAGGGGGCAGCTGGGTAGCTCAATGGATTGAGAACCAGGCCTAGAGACAGGAGGTCCTAGGTTCAAATCCGGCCTCAGACACTTCCCAGCTGTGTGACCCTGGGCAAGTCACTTGACCCCCATTGCCTACCCTTACCAATCTTCCACTTATAAAGTCAATACACAGAAGTTAAGGGTTTAAAATTTAAAAAAAAAAGATTATAGTAACCTTGCATTTGACAAAAGTAAAGATCCAAGTTTTAGGGATAAGAATTCACTATTTGGCAAAAATTATTAGGAAGGTAACTCAATAATATATGATGATACACTATGAATGACTCAACTATTATCAGCAATACAAGGATCCAAGACAACTCCATAAGACTCATGACAAAAAAGGATATCCACTGTCATAGAAGAAACACACAGAGTCTGAGTGCAGATTAAAATATACCATTCTCCACTTTATTTCTTCCACATATTTTTTTCTCTAGTGTAAGCAACGTGTCTTATTTTGTACCATGACAAACATAGAAATATATATTATGTAATAATATATGTACAACCTGTATCATATTACCTGACATGATACAGGAGGGGGAAGACTTGGAAGGGAAGTAGAGAACATGAATTTCAAAATGTCAGAAAACTAATTTTAAAAATCATATCAACATGTAATCTGGAAAAATAAACAAAATTTTAAAAAATTGTTGAGAAAACTAGGTATAGACCATTATCTGACATAATTTACCAAGATAAGATCAAAATAGATAATAGCCTAGACAAAAAGGGAAATGTCATAGGCAAATCAGCAGAACAGGGAATGTTCTTTTCAGATTTATGTATAGGAAAGGAATTTATGAATAAAGAAGAGAGAGAGAGAGAGCAATGTGAGATGTAAAATCAATAATTTTGATTACATTAAATTGAAAAGGTCCTGCACAAATAAAACGAATGTAACCAAGACTAGAAGAAAAGCAGCAAATTGTGGGTGTGGATTTATATAGTTTCTTAAACAGAGGCCTCATATCTCAAATATATAAAGAACTTTATCAGCTTTATCATAATATGAGCCATTTCCCAACTGATAAATGGTCAAAAGAGATGAATAGTTTTTGGATGAAGAAATCAAAGTCATATATAGTCATGTGAAAAAAAAATGATCTAAATCATTACTGATTAGAGAAATGCACATCAAAAAAATTCTGAAATATCATCTCACCTATCATATTGACTAAAAGTGATAAAATGACAAATGTTGGAAGGCATGTGGGAAAATGGGGGCTTTATACACTGTTGGTAGAACTGTGAATTGATCTAGCCATTATAGAAAGCAATCTAGAATTATGTCTAGACTTAAAAAACTTGTATACCCCTAGACCCAGCAATATCACCTTTGAGCCTTTTTCCAAGGTGACCAGGGATAAAAAGAAAAAGAACCTATGTGTTCTAAAATATGTATAGCAGCTCTCTTTGTAGGGGGAAAGAACTGGAAATTGAGGGATGCCCATCAACTGGCGAATGGCTGGACAAGCTGTAACATATGATTGTGATGGAATACTATTGAGCCATAAGAAATGCTGAGCAGCAGGTTAATTTAAAAAATACATGGAAAGACCTACATAAAATTTTGAAAAGCAAAATGAGTAAAGCATTCTCTAGAATGTTACATTCAACTCCATAATTAATGTCTGAAGAATAATTTGTAAATGCCTACCTCCAAAGAGAGAACTGATAAACAGAATTTCAAAAGACAGTTTATAAATAAAATTTTTTGGTCAAATGATGCCTTCTCTAGTGGGGAGGGGAGGGAGGAAGGCAGGGAGATGGTTGAGAATTTTAATGTAACTAACAAACAAACAGATTAAGAAAAATAAATCTAGGAGGTAGGTGGGGGTAGTAATAGCACCTACCTCACAGGGTTGAATGAGATAATATTTGTGAAGAGCTTACCAAAGAGCCTTATACATAGTAGGTGCTTAATAAATACTTGTTCTCTTCCTCTTCCTTAATTCTTCAGTACTTAAGAGTATAAAGGTGGGGTTTTTATCTTTAACTCTAAGGACAGAGACTCTATGGAATAATGAAATCCAAAAATTAAAGTTACAAGTGCAAATCCTATTCTTCCATGGCCTAGACTAGGCAAATAATACCCTCAAAAGCCCAGAGTGATGCTCTCTTTCAATGCTGTTTTTCAGCTTTATATAAAGAAAAACTTCCTCCTACTAAGAACTGTCCCAAAGTGGACTGTTTCAGGATGGGGAGAATTCTCTTTCCCAGACCCAGAAAGCTTTCAAGCAATGACTGACAATCTCAGAAATACTGAAGATAGTATTCCTACTCATGTAAGTATTTGGCTAGACTGACCTCTGAGGTTCTTTCCAACCCTGAGTCTCTATAATAAAAATCATTGGACGTTTTATCATGAACTACTGTCCAGCTATACTTTCCTCTACTTGTATCACTGATGTTGTTTAAACTCAGATAAAGAAAAGTACATCTGTCCTTATAATCTCCATTTTACAGTTGAAGAAAGTGAGATAAAGAAAGGTAACATAACTAATTCAAGGTCACACAGCTAGCATTTGGTGGAGTCAAGCACTTGAAACTAAGTCTAATACTAAACTGTGATTTATCCTAGTCTTGTATGGCTTAAAATGAATCTACAGATGAACCTTTCCCCTCTTGTTTCCAAGCATATCCTGAATCTGCAGGATTGGGGATCCAGGGTGTTGTAGAAACAAGCCAGGAAACACACAGATGGTATACATATTTTGCTTAAACCACTGTAATGTACTCATTGTGTCATACTTATAGGCATCTGATGCTCCAGATACTCATGTTATATCTAAAGTTTATGATTAGTTGGGACAACAAAAAACTAAGTTGAATTTCAGTAAGAAAACACAAAATTCAAGGGAGAAAAAGCCCCCTTCCCTTCTCAGAGATGTGTCTTCTTTCCTTCCTATGCACCTTTGTCCCACTTTTACTGCCTGATCCAGATCTCTGTCCTATGCCTGAATATTTAAATGCATACATAAGCTGAGGGATCCTCTTTTTGCCAGGATGCAATCTCAGAAGAGAAAGACATCATTAAATACATCAAATAAATTTATAATGTTGGACTGGATCATAACAGCAATTTTTGGTCACAGATGCTCAGCTTTCAGCTTATTGCTCATATGGTTACCTATTCATGACAGAAGCAAAATTAAAGGGAAAACTAGTCAGATTCCATGATTTCAAGTTTCTCTCTCTCTCTCTCTCTCTCTCTCTCTCTCTCTCTCTCTCTCTCTCTCTCTCCCCTGTTCTCACTCTCACTCTCATCCTCACCCCAACCCCAGCCCATCTGCTTATTTACCATCAATTGCCCCTTGTGCCCCAAGAGCATTTGGTCTGGTCTCTCCTAGTAAACTATAAAAAGTATGAAGTAGGAACCAGCCAGACTTTGGGCTCAAAGACCCTGTGAGGTGATGAGTTCAGGTGAATAAGGACATTTGAGGCAACTAGTGACAAGAAGTTTGTCACTGGCAATGACAGAGAGATGGAGAAAAGAAGGGACATGGGAGTCAGATCCAGGATATTTGATTAGTGAGGTTTGTTATTGTTCTTGTTTTATTTTAGCTGTATTCCCCAACACAGTGTTTTACACATAGTGAGTGTTTACTAAATGTTTTCTGAATTCCAATGATGAGATGGTTTAAGGAGCTGCCATAATCTTTGTGTCATGGTGACCAGCCTACTGGTTATGAGCCTTTTCATACCAGAAAAGGCTGGTCCTCAGGAGACAGTTACACCCATATTCAATGCCTTTTTTCTTGGTAGGACCCACTAGGACTTAAGTCCTGCTAACATTCTTCTGAGAGCTGAGGGATCCCCTTTTTGCCAGGATGCAATCTCTGAAGAGAAAGACATCATTAAATACATCAAATAAATTTATAATGTTGGATTGGATCACAATAGCAATTTTTGGTCACAGATGCCCAGCCTTCAGTTTATTGCTCATATAGTTACCTATTCATGAGAGAAGCAAAATTAAATTGAAAACTAGTCAGATTCCATGACTTCAAGTTCAGAGTAAGTGAACTTACCTGTCATCTACATTGCTGTGCATATTGTCAATTCACCACGTACAGGATTAGGGTGCATTTCTTTCAAAACAGCAAGTTCTATAAAAGGAAGGGAAATAATTCCATTGGCCCCAATGTTACACATGTCTTAATGCTCATTTTTCAGACATACAGGCATTCTCCAACTTGAAAACCTCTTAGGTGCTCCAAAGAGTGTGGAATTTAAAATATGTCACATCTTTTCCTACTGAAATGATGTTCTACAGACCATGGTCAATATCCCAATGGACTCATGAGTCTATCCAAGATAAAAGATTGAGGAAATTAATTTATATACCCATTTAATCCTCTTTTAAGTAAGGGGGTTCACTAGATAGACTCTTTTACATCTAATATTTTACAATTTGACATCTTTTGTTCTAAAGTGTCTTCCAACTCTGACATTTTGTTATGGTCCCAGAGCTGAAGGGAGCCCAGGGCTTTGGAAAGGTGACTATTAGGGAAGCCATTTAAGAGGCAGCATGAGATGAGAGAAAGAACACTTGGTGTGAAATAAGGTATCTTAGATTAAAATACGAGCTCTGACACTTACTATTTATGTGACCATAGGTAAGTCAGTCTTCCCACATGAAGCAGAGATCATCATAGTTGTACTGACTACCACCTCACAGGGTTTTTATAAATATCAAATGAGATTTTTAATGTACTCAAAATTATCTATTTTATATCTCACAATGTTTTCTATCTCTTGTTTATTTATAAATTTTTCTGTCCATAAATCTGATAGGTAATATGTTCCTTATTCTTCTAATTTGCTTATAATATCTCCCTTTTTGCCTAGATAAGGCTTCTCTCAAGGCATTATCCTACACTGCCTCTCTAGAGTTAGGCTGTATTTAAAAAAAATTTTTTAGCCCAATAATAAAAATAAATAAATCTCAAAAAACAGATTTAAATAAACATTTGAATAATCCTTTTAAAGTTAAAAATGATGAGGTAATGCATATAAAACCCTTTTGAAGACTTTGACCAAGTCTTCATCATTCATAGGTGAGATTTGAACCCAGAATTTCCTGGCTTTGAGAATGGCTCTTTATCTTCTATGCCATTCTGCTTCTGTATATGGTCAATAACATACATAATTATGCTATTATTCACTGCCATGAAAACTCCTCTCTTAAATCAAACTGCCTGGATTGTACTATGTATTTGCTAACCATGGCTTATTCAATCAAAATTTCAAGTGAATCAAAATACAAAATGAGGAAAAAGACAAGAAAGATGGATCTGACCAGAAAAGGAGGAGGCCAGTCACATGGTGAAAGGGGTAGAGAGCAGAGAAACAGCCCAAGTGTTGCACTGGTAGCCATAATATGTGAAGGATCTAGAGGAATTTTGTGGAAGGAAATAGACAAGAATTCTCTGGGATGAGGTGTTGGCATATGTGACCTGTACCAGAGGCAAGAGAACAAATGCCAGTGGTATGACAGACCCTGAAAGATTAGAACTCCCCAAACAAACTTTTTATAGTCTATACAAAAGTCAAATTATCCAAACTTCCTCCAGAAAGGAGGGGTCAACTGAATATTTCTTCTCAGGAGGATAACCAGAGTTTTCATCTTTTAAAAGGATTTCCTTCTTCAAGAAAGTAAAGTTTTCTTATCTTGGGGTCAATTACATCATCTCTGTTCCATATATAGTAAAAAGTCAAGGTCACCCAAGGTTGCTTCAAATCCAACTGAGATGTCATAAATTTCCTGTCTTAAGAGCATCTGGACACATTCCAGGATGCTGAAAGCATGTGCACAACTCCCCTTGGCAAGGATATACTCCCCAAGACATTTCAGAGGATTTTTAAATTTTACTCACAATGTGATTATTGATTATTTATTCTAATAAATAATTATTCAATAAGTTAATAATTGGGATTATTCCTTACAACTAATCACTAAAATACTGATTATCTAATAGGGATTTCATGCAGAGAATACAGTTATACAGAGGCATAAAACGGTGAATATAAACTGAAGTTGCTTAATTAGATTATTTTTTACATCCCTGAGAACTGGACTTGGAGGACTCAGGGAAGGATCCCCAGGCTTGGGTTTAGGGCAGTGATTCCCAAAGTGGGCGCTACCACCCCCTGGTGGGTGCTACAGCGATCCAGAGAGGCGGTGATGGCCACAGGTGCATTTATCTTTCCTATTAATTGCTATTAAAATTTTTTTTAAAAATTAATTTCCAGGGGGCTAAGTAATATTTTTTCCAGAAAGAGGGTGGTAGGCCAAAAAAGTTTGGGAACCACTGCTTTAGGGGATCGGGAGTAAAAGACTGAAGCCTAAAGGCTGCTGCTAAGATAGGTGGGTGGAGGGGCAGAGCTTGTTTTCTGTCCTAGAATTAATACTAAGAAAAAAGGTTAAGAGTTTTTTTTAATTGTATAATACAGTAGAAAGAAGGCTATAGGGGTGAGCATCCAGCTGACAAAGTGGGCATCCTGGTGGGAACTGGATACTGAATGTTGGTTGGGGAAGGAAAAGTTATATGGCTCCCTTCACTGGCAGCAAATAGTGATGGTTTGTCTTTCTACAGTCCACTGTATTGAGCAAGGGTGGAGAGAAGACCCTGGGCTCCCCACCCTGAGGCTAATAGAGATAAATAGTAAATTCTGGAATAACCCACCAGCATATATACTTCACTTCATGTTTACAAAAAAATTTTCATCAAAATCTTGTAAATCGGATAGTATGAGGATTATCATATCCATTTTATAAATAACAAATAGCCTGAGAAGAATCAGAATTAGAGAAAAGGGAAGAACACTGGACTAAAGTCAGTAGACCTGGACTAAATTCTCAACTCTGCCCTTTCATGCTGGACCATAGTTAATTCATCTGTAAAGAGAGAAGCCTCTTCCAGCCCTAGAATTTTATGGCTCAATGGTTAAGTGACTTGCCTATGGTCACACAAGGAGTATTTAAATACAGGTCTTTTGTTTACAGGTCTCTAAGTTTAACAACCTTAGAAAACACCACGCCATTTCTCAATAGCAATATGTTTCATATTCTCATTTACAAAAGACATTGAAAAAGAAGAATATCTCATGCACTCCAACCTTGCTACTTAGTCTGAGTTACCCAGATGTGTAAGATTGGGCCCACAAGAAGAACAGGTGCTTTCAGCAAAAGATATTCCTAAAAATGCTGTGTTGGTTTTAGTTTATGAATTGAACAGAAACAATGTTAAGCTGAGAAATGTAGTTAAGGAGAAGGTTTACCTCATTCATTCATTCAGCAAACAGTGAGGGGTATTCAAAGTTTAAATAGGACACACTCCCCATGCTCATGGAGCTTATAGTTTAGCAAAGGGATAAGACATGGACATATGCCATAACTATAAAGGTATCAAGAAGTAAAAAAGTGAAACAAACTTCCAGTTAGGGGAAAAAAAGGAAAGTGTGGTGGAGGAGGAAGCAAGTATTAGAAATCTGAAGGCTGGGGCATGAAAGGGCTTTGGATATCATTCTAATGCAACTCCCCAACTTCATGATGAAGAAATTGAGACTCAGAGAGTATAAACGACTTGGCCTAGGTCGCAAAGGCAACCAAAGGTAGAACAGCCATCTGAATCCAGACTTCTTACTTCCAGCCAGTATTCTTTCTCTAACACCACACTGTTGATGAAGCTGGTCCTCAGAGGATAAGGTAGGATTTCAAGAGGCACTCAAAGTTTTGTTTATGGAGGAGAATAAAATAATTATTCTGAGCTCTTCTCCCCATGGCTTCTCCTCTTTCATTCACTGGTCTCTTTCCAATGATCTCTGGTCCAGGCAGTGATGCTGCCATAGGAGTTCACCCCCATGTCAAGATTAAGGATGATCCTTCTCTCTGCTAGGAAGAATTCCTCCTACCTCCACTCTGTAGCTTGTTTGTGAACAAATATCCTCCTATAATGCCTAATCAAAGTTTGGAGGTAACCCTGGCTTTTGAAGACTCTGCCAATAGAATAAGGCCTCTGGCACACCCTCCAGCTGGAAATGCTTCAATTATGTGGCTGGCAAGGGACTGTGAGCCTCTCCTCCTCAGGTCAGTCTGGCTAAGTACAGGGAAACTTATCACCAGAAGGTTTGCCACTAGGGGATAAATGTTTTTTGGCCACAGCAGCTCCTGAAATCATATAATGAGACATGGAGAGGCTGGGATCTGAGTCAGTGAAGGGAACACATACCAATGAGATCATAGACTTGTTTGAAGCTGAAGGGAAAACTTGTTTTGACCTCAACAGGAGCCACATTGATATAGGGCATTAAAGTTTTGACCCTTCTTTTGAATCAACAAGTACTGATTAATGCTGACTATGTGCCAAACACTGTGCTGAGCTGGTGATGCAAATACAAGTGAGCAAGCCAGTCTCTGTCCTCAAGGAGTTTATGCTTTAATGGAGGAGAAATCAAGTACATCAATAGGGACATACAAGATACATGCAAAGAGAAGAGAGACAAGGTAACTTTGGAGAAGGCACTCAGGGCTGGTGGACCTCTGGCAGAAGATGGCATCTGAGCTTAGTCCAAAGGGATTCTAAAAAGTACAGGTGAGGAGGGAGAACCTTCCTAGAGCAAGAGATAGCTAGTGCCATAGGAAGAATGATTTAAATATTGGGAGATGTTGATCCTGGAAAAGAGAAAAGTTAAGGGGTAGGAGACATGAAAACTGTCTTCAAGTATTGGAAAGGCTATTAAGAAGAATAATCAGTCTGATGCTGCTTGGCCACAGAGGGAAGAACTAGAAACAATGATTGATTAAATCCAAAAAGGTAGATTTTAGCTAAAAAAAAGGACAACTCTCTAATAATTAGAATTGTCTAAAAGTAGAACAGTCTGCCTTGGAAGGCTGAAGGCTCCCCATGACTAGAGGCAGAACAGCTGCTTGTTACAAATGTAGAGCAATGATGTCAAACTCCAATAGGAACTGGGACCATTCATCTGTACATAAGGATCTCTGCAAGCTACATTCTGGTTTAAGTTCTAAGATGTAATATTATCTATGTTTTTATCTATTTTAAGTATTTCTCAATTATATTTTAATCTAGTACAGACCACACTCAGGACTGTTATGAACTATATGCAAGCATATGTAAAGGATACTCCTGTTTGGACACTGGTTTCACTAGACAGACTCTGAGCTCCCCTCAACTCTGAGGTTCCAAAAAAGTATGAGACAAGGCAAGAAGCCCAGCGTTTGGAAAGGATACAGGGGCTAGATAAGGCTTTGGGCACCTGACTACAAATGAGTTCTTGAATGGGATTAGTTGAACCATGTCTAGTGAGAATAAGCTGAATTACTAGATTTGGATATGGGTGGAAGATCTAGCCTAAATCCCACCATCTCTTCCTTCTCAGCTCTGCTACTAACCTTACGTAAATTACTCAGTCTCTATAGGTCTCCATTTTTTCAGCTGTAAAATTAAGTTAAAGTCTCTTCAACTTCTGGCACTGAATAAGTCTATGCAAAATGGGAATGTATTTCAGAAGGATAAACAAAAAAGCACAAAAAGTATGATTGTGTGTCTCTGACAATATTAGCCAAAATATCTTTCCAGTGAGTTTCTTTAATAAAGGTCTCGTTTCCAAAATTTATAAAGAAATGATTTCAAACTTATGAATTATCCCCCAATTGAGAAATGGTCAAATGTAATTTTCAAAGAAAGACACTCAGGCTATTAATAATCTTGTGAAAATGTTCCAAATCACTAATAATCAAAAAATTCAAATAATAGCAACTCTGAGGGTCCACCTCATACTCATCAGATTTACAAAAAGCAATTCATCTACCAACACTGGAAGTAATTTGCTAACTCAATGTTAGCCAAGAGATAAAAAAAATCTAATTTAGCAAATCAGCCATTTAGGGATATCTCATTATGATCTCAATTTTTCATAAGTGTCATCACAAAAATTTTTAAATCTATAAAACTTCTCAAGAGAGAGAGACAGAGAGAGAGAGATCACAATGAGGTACCTCAATTCTAAAATGCCTGATAACTACTTGATCTAAATTTAAAAGTTAAGAGCAAATGGCCACATTGCAGTAGCACCTTATAAACAATGTGATTCATCTTCCCTGTTCCTGACAGATATCAAAGGAACTTCTTCCTTGCCCACAAGCTAATTTTTTTAAGGTTAATTCAATCACCCAGTCAATAAATACTCATAGAGGACCTACTAGAACAATCAGTAGCTGAGTGGATAGAGAGCTAGCCCTGCAGATGAGATGTTCTTGGATTCAAATCTGGCCTCAGACATTATCTAGCTGTGTGACTCTGGACAAATCACTTAACCTCAGTTGTTGTATCAACATATGGTAAGGGTTTTTTAAAAGGACCTACTGTGTTTTAGGCACTGTGCTAAATCTGGCAAAATACAGCTCCTGCTTTCATGGAGCTCACAGTTTAATTGGTGAGAAAATATGTTATATACAAATGAGCTCTATGTGAGGTATGTTAGAAATAATCAATAGAGAAAAGGCATTAGAATTATGTGGAATCGGGGACAGCTAGTGGCTCAGTAGATTGAGAGCTAGGCCTAGAGATGGAAGGTCCTAGGTTCAAATCTGGTCTCATACACTTCCTAGCTATGTGACCCTAAATGCAGAAGAAAAGCATATGATTTATCACTTGTTAATATGGAGATATGATTTGGGGTTTGGGTTTTTAAAGATTACTCTTTTATAAAAATGAATAATGTGGAAATAGGTTTTGAGTGATAATACATGTATAACCCAGTGGAATTGCTTCTCAGCTCCAGGAGGGGAGAGGAAAGAGGGGAGGAAGCCAATATGAATCATGTAACCATGGAAAAAATATTTTAAAAATAAAATTATATAAAAAATGAATTAAGTGAGATCAGGAAAGACTTCTTATAGAAGGCAGGATTTTATCTGGGACTTGAAGGAAACCTGAAGGTAAATATGAAAAGGAGGAACATACAAAGGCATGAGGGACAGCCAGTGAAAATGCTCAGGATCAAGAGACATTGTTTCCTCTGTGAGAAATCACAAGAAAGTCAGTATTGTTAGATAGTAGAATACATAGCAAAATGTAAGATGACTGGAAAGGCAGGAAAGGGCAGGTAATGAAGATCTTTGAATCCAAATAGGGTTTTATATTTAATCCTGGAAGTAATAGAGACCCACTGAAGTCTACTGGAATGCAGTGGGAGTGGGGTAACATGGTCAAACCTGCACTTTAGCAAGATCACTTGGACAGCCAAGTAGAGGAAGACCAACCAGCAGTGGTCCAGGTATAAGGTGATGAGGGCTTGCACCAAGGTTATGGCAGTGGCAGGGAAGAGAAGAGTTGAATGCAAGACAAATTATGAAGGAAAAAGCAACAGGTCCCAACAAGAGACAAGAGAGAATAAGGAGTTGAGTGGCATCTCTATTGTAAGCCTGTAAGGATAGTGGTACCCTCCACAGTAATAGAAAAGTTAGCAGGAAGGGAGGGTTTGGAGGAATAGATGAATTCCATTTTGGACACATTGAGATTAAGATGTCCATGGTACTGGGCAAGTCACTTAACCCCAAATGCCTCTGCCACTCTTCTGTCTTAGAATTGATAATAAGGTTGAAGGAAAGGGTTTTTTTAAAGGCAACTGTGGGACATGAGATATCTAAAAGGCAGCTGGAGATGCAAGACTGGAGGCCAGCAAAGAGTTAGGCATGGATAAGTAGATCTGAAATGGTGCTCAGTCATTTCAGTTGTATCCAACTCCTCATCATCTCATTTGGGCTTTTTCTTGGCAATGATACTGGAAAGGTTTGCCATTTCCTTCTCCAGTTAATTTAACAGATGAGGAAACTGAGGCAAATAGAGTTAAGTGACTTGCCCACAGTCATATAGCTCAAGTGTGTCTAAAGCCACATTTGAACTCAAGTCCTCCTGATTCACAGTTTATCTTCTAAGCCGCTTAGCTGCCCAAAATCATTGTCATAGAGAATATAATTGAATCCAGAATAATTGATGAGAGCACCAAGTGAAGAAATATAGAGGGAGGAGAGAAAAGGTCCCAGGACAGAGCCCAGATCTAGCAATGGACACTGAGAAGAAAGAATCAAATAGGTAGGGAAAGAACCAGGAGGAAGTGTCATTAAAAACCAGAAAGAAGAAATTATGAACAAAAGAGTGATTGATGGTGTCAAAGACTGCAGATCTAGAAGTACTGGATGGGACCTAAGGTTGTTTAGTTCAGCCACTTCATTTTACAAAGAAAGAAACTTTATTTTACAAAGAGGACAAATTACTTATGCAAGGAGAGATACATAGTGTAGGATTAGGAAAACTGTAAAATGGCAATGTAATCTCCCCAATCCCTGGTCTTTGAAGAAGCAGGCAGACTGGATGGGAGGGGCAGGAGCCTGTGGAGAACTCCTTCACCTCCCCCCCACCCTGTAAGCAGTAGGAAATCAGTTAACTGTCTGGTTATGGAGGATATTCTAGCTTGATAACTTCTGGGCCAAGATGGTAAGTGGATAGAGACTAAACCCCTTTTTGATAACTTTTGTTGTTTGAATTACTCTCTCACAGGATGGAAATGTATGAGGTTAAAATCTTCAGCAAATCTGACCACAGACCCCCAGGGCAAAGGCAAGTTACAGCCCCTGCTTAAACTAAATACTTGTAATCCCCAGCTAACTATACACAAACTCTATCTTTTAACAAACTAAATGTATTTAATGATTTTCTGGGAACAGGAGAAGGGAATCAGTTTAAGGAAAGAGGAGGAAAGGTAATCTGGCTAAAACTGTTAACTGTAGGCAAACAACACATTCCCCCAGGCTGGAGGAATGTATCTGGAATGGCTGAACTCTAATCTAAGCCTCTAAATAATCTTTCTTCTAAAACCTAAACTGCTAAACTGAAGGTAGACTGAGATCTTGCTTGAAGGTCTGTCTTTGAGGTTGCTATTAAGGTAAAGCAGCCCTGGCTGTCAGTGACTGAATGTGCCATCCCCGGGGCTACATAGATTGTCCCTCTGCTCAGAGCCAAGAGCAAAGAATCAGGACCCCTGCAAGAAGGGTGACCTGGCTTTTATACCAGGATTCCAAATGCCTTTAACTGCCCCCTCTCTTAGAGTTCTGGGGGGCACTATGGAATTCTGTGATGCAGATCCAACCCCTCTCAGCAATATGGATCCCACAATAGGCTCTAAATTCTGTGTACTTTCTACTATTTCCAGTTACCTAATTCATCTGTTTTAATGTGATTGATCTGTTCTTATTTCCACGGATCGATGATCTTACAAATACAGAATTCTCCAGGGGAGCATCACGACCAATCTATTACCTTTTCATCCTGTATGGTTCTTAATCCATGTCCTTCCTTAAATGGAGGGAGAAGAGAAGGTACAAAGAAGGGAATGGAGGGTTCACCAATTACACTGGTTTATTTATATTATCTGGGTACATGCAGCAAGCTAGCTGTCTATAACCTTCTTTCTTACTACACGATTAGCCCATTTTATTTTCCTTTTTTTTTTCTTTAATGATGTCTATTATTTGTATACTCATGAATTAGTGTAACAAAAACTCAGCTTTGTCCTTCCTCATCCTGGTATACCTCTTGGAAGCTCCGAGGTCAACTTCTGGCCATGGATGACCCATCACTGAGGGGGCATATATAAGCCAGGGCTCTTGGTTGCCTTTGCTTCCTTTGTGTTTCTTCTTTCGTGATCTTAGGCAAACAATTATCTGGAGGACCTTGACAGTTTGAAAAGCCTGGCAATTGTTCCACCTGCTCAAGGTTAAATGGCAATAGGGAATGAGGTCCCAGTCACTAGCCCAGAAATTTTGAAGATGCTTATTTAGCAATTTTTTAAAAAGCCCTTATCTTCCATTTTAGAACAATATCACATGTTTTTGTTTTTTTTTCAAAGCAGCCTAGCAGTAAAGGCTAGATAATGGGGATTAAGTGACTTGCCCAGTTACATAGCTAAGAAGTGTCTGATGACAGATTTGAACCCAGGACCTCCCATCTCTAGGCTTGGCTCTCAATCCACTGAGCAACCTAGCTGCCCCCCTTATTTTTATTAATAAATAATAATTTTATTATTAAATTTTAAAAGTATTAAACTTTAAAAATAATAAATAAGAATAAAGCAAATTGCTTTATGTTCTGATGAGGTTTAAGTATCAGCCTCTTAGCATACTGTACTAGTTACGGGTTAAGTTACTGAATCCTGTTCCATTAAATCAAGCTTGTAAATGATCTTTTTTTAAAAATAATTAGACTTTCTTATATATGTAGGAATAAGGTACCTGAACCATATCTGATTCATATTACACACTAAATACCTTATTAATCCTTTCTTTTTGGGGATGGCCCTGAGTCAAATTGTTCCTGAGAGGTATCAGGGCAGGGAACTTCATGAACATGAACATGAATAAGTGTGAGAAATGGAGTCTATTCTCACCAGAAGGGTCTAAGCCTGAACAAACCATCTGGCTGGCACAGAAAGGCAAATGCCCAGCCCCTGTAAGCTCAGTCAAGTAAATGGTCTCTCAATGCTACACTAGAAACAGGCTGCTGTCCCTTTATACTTGTCACATTTCTCCTTTGTTCTTTGGATGGCTCACAATTTTTCATTCTTCTGAGGCTGTAAGAAAAGTAGCTTAGCATTACAGACAGGTTGGTAAATTTGAAGCCAAGAAATCCCGAATTCCAATCCTGCCTCTGATAATTATTAGCTCTATGTCTTTGGGTAAGTCATTTGATTTTTCTAGACTTCAATTTCCTCATCTGTCAAGTAAGAAGAACAGTCTATCTACCTCATAGTCAAATGAAATAATAATATATGTAAAGTACTTTGAAATTTTGTGTTGGTGTCTTGATCTAGACCTGTAATATCATTGGTTTAAGGAATTTCAGTGATTCAGATAAGCCCTGGGGCACAGAAAAGTTAAGTGACTTGCTTAGTCTGTCCAAATTAGGGGTAGAAATTTTAACTATGTCTCCTTGACTACAGGAAAGGCCAGCCTTCTGTCCACTATGCATATTGCTTTCAAATGAATGTATTAAAGCACCATACAAATGTTCTTATCATAGGTGTATTCAGTTGAACCCACCCAAGCATACCTTGTCTCCAAAGTATTTCTAGTATTTTATGCCTTAAGTAAAATTTAGTTTTAATTATGCTGTTTTAGTTCTTTTTGTTTCTTTGAATAAAAATAGCCTTTATAATTTAGAATAGTCTTCAATAACTGTTCACTATAAATTTTTTTTAACTTCCCTGAGTGCCTACCCTAATGAAATGTACTATGAGTGTCTGTGGTTATTTTCATTATTGCATTATTGTGTGATACATAATTTCCTACCCCCACCAAATAAATTCAGGCTCCTATTCAGTTCAAGGTACTATTACTATACAACTGCAGTAATGTCCAAGAAATATTTATTAATGAACCAATGCAATGGGCTATCCATCCAACTGTGTAACATGGTCTGGATAATAGTTATTCTTCATCCACCTAGTTTTTTTCTGAATGGATTATAAGACCAAAATATTTTTTAGTCAACAAGCATTACTTTAAAAGGTTCTATAATGTTCTGGGGCTTGACGAAAGACAATACAGTACAATGCCATCTGCAATGATTAATATCTGTAGAATCTCATTGTCTATAACTAATCCCTCTTCTACTTGGACTATGAGCGGGGCAGTGTCCATAATAATAGAGAATAATATACATTTCTCTGCTTTATGGCTTACTTGATAAAAGTCATCTGATACAAGTCTCTTATTGATTATCAAAGAATCTTAAAAGATTGCAATATATGGACAAGTGACACCTTTTTTTGGAAGGCAGGGAAATTTTTGTTATATAATAGAGAAATAAATCATCACAGTGAAATCCATTTACTATGGTTTTTAATATGACTCTAAACACATAGACTGCTCTAGAACATAATTTTGTGAGTCTGGTTGCTCTATTCTCATATTTTCACCAGGAATAACCTTGATACAAAGATGATTCTCATAAAGATGTTGTAAAGAAAAGAAGTATGGTTCAGTAGTTACTGATATCCTCTTAATCACTTTTAAATAGGAATGCTGTCTTACTGTCTACAATATTTAAAAATTGATAATTTTCCTTCTTTTATATATCTTATGAATCAATCCTTTAATGACCTCAAAATTGTGTCACTTCCAACACATGTTCTTCTGATCCAGTTGTTCTTGTGGTAAGTTTGTTTTAGTACCATATATTCTTCACATAGCACACATGAAATGTTTACATTAATGTCCAGATGGGGAGGTTCCACTGTCATTTATGAAGAAAACAGCTTTTAAAATTTCTTTTTTTTTCATTTTTTAATCTCTTCACCCTCTTACTTATAGTTTTAACTTTAAATGCTTTGGGGATAATCTGGTTTAATTGATTTTCATGACAATCTCTCCGCAAATCTATTTATCATTTTACCACTCTTAACTCTATGTACCAAATCTATTCATAATCTCCCACCATTCTCCTCAGTTACCTTTGAAAATGAATTTATATTCTAAATGGGTGCCAAATGGCAAAGAAAATCAACTGCTTTTTGACTGTGATAGTTTTAAGGTTCTTTTGACCTCCTCGTTGTGACCATTACTTTATACTGGTAAAACTTCCAAAGAAATAGTGACAACTCTTTTCCTTTATGCACTTTTTATTTTTCACCATCAACAGCTTTTCTAAATAGTGAATTAAACTTTTCTCAGCTTTATCTTTTATTTTAAATTGATGTTGATGTTTTATATTGCTTTAACAAGTAATTTGGCTGTACAAAAAATAGATTCAGAAATTATTCCAGCTAAATATTTTCTGTCTCCTCAGCAATTTCATTTTTTGTAATAAAATATTAGAGCAAAACAACTAGGTGGCTCAGTTGATAGAGAGCCAGGCCCAGAGAGACGGGAGGTCCTGGTTTCAAATCAAATAGTTCCTCACCATGTGACCCTGGGAAAGTTCACTTAACCCCAACTGTCTAGTCCTTACCACTCTTCTGCCTTGAAACCAATTCCAAGATGGAAGGTAAGGATTTAAAAAAAAAAAAAAGTAAGGTGCTTGCCACAACTGGTTTTCTAGACTCTCCTTTTAAAGCATCAATGATTTACAAGTGTAAAGCTTGTCTGTGGTCTACAAAGCTTTTTCTTCTTTCATTTTTTTCTTTCATCCTGAGACACGTCTTCCAACATTGCATCCCTAGGTCTTTGCAGAATGACTGGCAAATGGTAAGTGCTTAATAAATGCTTTATTCTTTTATTTATTCTCCCAAGACTGTGTGAATATAAGTATGATAAGGCCCACTTTTTAAATGAGAAATCCATTTGAAGTTTTCCTCTTTTAACTCATTTTCATGGAGATAGACTTTGAGCTCTTGAAGCCCCTACCATTAAGAGTTCAAACTCTGATAGTTCTTATCAAACAGAATCTGGCAACAGCCTTTGTTATCTTCTCTAAGATGCCAGAGACTAGGTAAAGAAGTTTTATCACTGGAAAGCTGGCCACCAAGGATCAAAATGTTTTTGGCCACAGCAATTTATGAAACCATCTACTACAATATGTGAGAGCTTTAATAGAAGGAACATCCACTCTGATCCTTGAATTTGTAAAATATAAAAAAGCTGATGCCTAGAGATGATAACTATGGTCATATAAGTCATGAATTATAATGTTTAGACTACAACTCAGGTCCATCTCAAAGTCTAGGCTTCTATCTACCATATCAGCCACTTTAAGAAATTGTTTTTAAGGAGGCCTTGCCAAAAGAACCTATTCTTTCAGAACATAAGAAGTGATCAATTTTAGTTTGGGTGATTATTCCATCATGTAACCTTTATATCACCTTCTCAAATGATACAAAAGTACCTGGGTACACTTTGAGAAATTCCTCACTCTTCTGTCTCATTATTCCCCCCTCAACATCACTCAGAGACTTCTTGCCCACTCTCCCTGCAAGAAGCCAGTTCATAAAGCTCTAGAAAGAGGAGAAAGGTTTATTTACAGGTCAAAGAAACCAAATAGGATACATAATAGAACTCAATGAAAAATGATATTTATAAATAATCCTGTCCCCTAGTGGGGCCTCAAAGATTTGTGGTCTGCCCTGATAAGGTCTCCCATTAGGTATTGCCTCTATTGTGGATCTTTAGTACCTGTGTCCTATTGAGGCTTTCCACAGCCTGGATTGTGGAGGTATTTCCCTTCTTGGAGGTGTTCTTCATGATTCATCTGATGTCCACAGAAAACTGTAGGTCCTCCACTATGCCTGTAGTTCTCTCTAACTTTCAGTAGAGGGTGGCAGTCACCACTCCTCAGAGATGTGTTTCCTTTGCCAACCCATACATCATTCTCCCTGCCATTCTTCAGCCTACAACAAGTCATCCCTGTCAGTTGCTATCTCCAGATATAATTGCCATTCAAAGACTAGGTAGGGGATGGCAGATGGAAAGTTCTTCCTGACTCCAGGATATTTGTATAAATTAGAGATATATAGGGATAAAGGAGGGAAAGGTGAGATATAGTCAGAGAAAGATAAGAAGAGAAAGAGATAAGAGATATAATAGCCAAGGAAAGAGATATTAAATATAGGTAAAGAGATAAGATATAGAGAAATAAGAAATACAGATAAGTTTAGTGAAAAGTGGACATAGGAAGGAGAGCAAGAGATAAGACTCTTGAAAGAGATAAAAATAAAAAATAGAGACAGAGACAGACACAAGGATTTCCCTACCCTTGGGAACCAGCAAATTCCCTAACAGGCAGTACCATTCTTCATGTATGTATATATAGACGCCTTTCCTTTCTCCTTTTTTTCAGATGAGGGTCAAGAATTGCATGACAGTCCAGCTCACCCAAAAAGAATTCCCCAGACTTCTGCCCCCAGTTCACTAATATGCTAAGCTTCTTCAAACCCAGGAGACACAGGTTTAAGAGGACTACAGTGAGTTCCTTCCTGCTCTGGTATTGGAAAGGCATCCCCTGAGAAGACACCAAGACCAGGGGAAGATTGCTATTCAAGGCAGGCCCCCAGCTGCTCTCTGAAAAGACTCAGGCTTCCTTCCTGGCTTTTAATTCAATTTTCCAGAAGAATATGTCTCTGGAAGAAGGAATTAGAAGAAAAACCACAATGTAAAACTCTGTAAAACTACATGGATTTATTTTAAAATAATAAAATAAGTTGGATACATACATCTGAAAAGCACTTAAAGAGAAACGTGAGGCTTTACTTGTGGAGGCTGTTGTGATAGATATTTGAATATAAAAATCAAAATCAAAATAATAATAATAATAATAGATAACACTAATATACCACTTACTATTTGCCAGGTACTGTGTTAAGTGTTTTACAAATATCTCATCTGATTCTCATATCAATGCTAGGAGGTAAATGTTATTAGTATCCTCAATTTACGGATGAGGAAACTGAGACAAGCAAAGGTTAAGTGAACTTGCTCAAGAGGCCAAATTGTCTAAGGCCAAATTTGAACTCTGGTCTCTCCGACTCCAGGCCTAGAGCTCTATCTACTCCACTGAGCTGCTCACAATCTTTTTTAATTGCTTTGAAAATATTGAAATGTGTTCAACCTTGTTCATTTGTTGTCTGCAAGTCTTCCTTTCTGAATCTCAGTTTCCACCTGGATATAATGGGAACAGTAATGTTTGTACTCTTAACAGAGTTGTAAAAAAAATGTTTCAAGAATGTATCACAAATCTGGAGCTAGAAGGGACTTTAGAGACCTTCTAATATAACTTTCCCTCCACCCCACCACTTTACAAATAAGGAAAATGGAGGAACAAGGACATTAAGTGACTTGCCCAAAGTTGGAGGTAATAATAAATACTAAAAGTGGGTTTCAAAGCCAAGTCCTCTGACTCCAAATCCTTAGTTCCTTTAATAGACAGAGCTAGGCCTGAAGTTGGGATGACTTGAGTTCATATCTGGCCTCAAATGCTGTGTGACCCTGACATATCCACTTAACTGCTGCCTGCCTTACTTTCCCCAACTGTAAAATAGAGAGGTTTGAACCAGATGACCTCTAAAGGCCCCTGTAGCTCTAGACATATGATGCTATGTTCCTCCAAAGTCAGAGACCTTTTCATTATGTACTTTTTCTGAAAACTTTTCTGTACTATAAAAAGGCAAAAAAATACAACCACCACTTTTTACACAGGATTTTGAAGATCAAATGAGATAATAAAGTACTCCATGCACCATTAAGCTCATTATAAATGTGAGTAAAAAAGTATTTGGACTTTGAAAGGGCCTCTGAGATTATTGAGTCCAACCCTCTTGTTAGGAAAACTGAGGCCCAGAGAGTTAAAAGTGCCATGTACAAGATCATATGACTAACAGAGGGGCCAAGACTTGATCCCAGATCATCAGTCTAAATCTATTCTTTTCCCCAAGCAATATATGTAAAAGATGTCCAGGACAGTGGTAGACTAGAGAGAAAAGAGTCGCTCATGCTTTTCCTTCCCCATTTTTCAGTTCTTTCTGGAAGGATGCCATTTCGGTTTGGTAAGACATTTGGCAGCTTTGTTTTTCTGTGCTAGGAATAGAGAGGGATAAGAGTAGTTGAAACCGTGATGGCTGCTTGATGACAGGAACAAAGAAAGGGAGAGATACTCTGCCCCATCAGCTCTCTTCTTGTCCTGTCACTGTGAATAAATAAAGAGAGAGAGAGAGTTCTGGAAAATAGCACATCATCACAACCCTTGACCTCATGAAGAGAACACTGGGCTGTGAGACAAATTCCAGTCCTGGCTCTGTCACTGACTCCCTGTGTAACTATTATAAATGACAAGTCACTTCTTGTCGTGGGACCTTAGCTCCTTTCCCTCCAAAATGAGAAGGTCCTCCATATTTCTGTTTTCTCTGCAGTATTGTATTCCTATGGATCGTGGCTGTCAGTATGGACAGGAATTTGAGAAAACAATAACTGAATTAGATTATTTTTTGCAGAGAATTTGGCAAATAAGTAAGCACAACATCATTATCTATTGCTTTTTTGGAGATATACCAGATCATGGAAATAGATGTCATGCTAATCTTCCTTAAAGCATCAATTTAGCTTTGTCTCTCCTCTGCTCAAAACCTCCTCCTGGACAAAAGTTCAGATATTTCCACTTGGCATAGAAAGTCCTCCCCAATCTGGCACCTCCTTACCTGTCCAGATTTCTCTCCTATCCCTCTCTTCCAAGTCCTATTTTCTGCAGTCAGATCACATAATGATCTTTCCTCTGAACATGCAAAGTAGTTTCTTACTTCCTGGTTTTTGTTGAAATTGTTCCATGTGTCTGGAATGCCCTGTTTTACCTGTAGAATTCCTATCTCTCCTTTAAAGTCTAACTAATGCTACCTTTCCCTATCAGTAATGAACTTTCTTCCCTTGACCTAATTTAACATTTCCCGCACCACTGCCATTCTCCACCCTTACCCCACGCTCCACCAAGCACAAAGTTTTGGTTGTAATGGGTACTAAATAACAGTTGGAATAAATTAATGAATAATATTCTCTTTAGGGCTTTTATCTGCAATTTTATTGGTTGACTTCCTTTTTGTGGAAAACAATAGTTTAAGAGAAAACAAAATAGAAAAACAAACTAAAAAATTACTTCTTTCCAATGATTCGTTATTAATTGCACAAATATTGTGAAATTGACTTGGGTTGCCCAATAATTGAGATGTAAGCTGGGAAAAGCAAATCATCCCTGTGTGCAATGACTTTGGAGTCTGGTCACAGAGATTTTTGGATTTGAGATAAAGGATAAGGAATAGGGTGCAGTAAAAAGTTCTAGGCTGAGAGCCAACGGAAACCTGACTTCAGATCTTGTCATTTACATGTTCTAGATGTACAAACATGGGTATGTCATTTAACTTACCTCAACCTCAATTTCCTTGATTGTGTTGCTGTCGTTTAGTCGTTTTCAGGCATATTTGTCTCTTTGTGACCCCATTTAGGATTTTCTTAGCAAAAACACTGGAGTGGTTTGCCATTTCCTTCTCTAGCTCATTTTAAAGATGAGGAAATTGAGGCAAATGAAGGTAAGTGATCAAGGTTAAAGAACTGGCAAGTGACTGAGCTTGGATTTGAACTCAGGTCTTCCTAAGTCTAATTCCAGCATTATCCACGGAACCACCTAGCACTTTCAAAAGCAGGCTTTAAAATAATGCATGTCCTTTGATCTAGTAATACCACAACTGGGTGTATCCCAAAGAGATTTTTAAAAATGGGAAAGGTTCTATTTGTAGAAAAATATTTACAGCTGAGCTTTTAGTGGCATCAAAAAAATGGAAAACATGGGGTTGTCCCTCATTTGGGGAATGGATAAACAAATTGCGGTATAGGATGGTAATAGAATACTTGTGCTATAAGGAATGGTGAATCGCTTGATTTCTATAAGACCTCCATGAATGGATGCAGAGTGAAATGAGCAGAACCTGGAGAACATTGTACACAGCAACTGAAACATTATGGGACAATCAAATGTGATTGGCTTTGCTACTAATAACAAAATAATCCTGAGGGACTTATGAGAAAGAATGTTATCCACGTCTAGAGAAAGAACTGTGGGAGTAGAAATCAAGAAGAAAATATGTGATTTATCACTTGTTTACATGGATATATAATTTGGGGTTTTGGTTTTAAAAGATTACTCTATTACAAAAACGAATAATATGGAAATAGGATTTGAGTGATAGCACACGTATAACCCAGTGGAATTGCTTGTCAGCTTTAGGAGGGGCAAGGGAAGAGGGGAGGGTGACAACAAGAATCAGATAACCATGGGAAAAATTTAAAAATAAATAATAGTTTTTTAAAAGGATATTGAAATAAAAAATAAAAGGTGGATTGGGTAATTAGGTAGCATATGTTGTAACTCAGTTTTCGGGCCAAAATCAGAAGTTCAAAGGCTTGAGAAGGCTAGCCAGAGAAAGACTAACAGGATACCCACAATGATATAAAATAGGGTTTATTAAACAAGGACAGGAAGGGAAGGGGATTGCAATAAACTCATTAATTATATATCTAAGCCTCCCACCAAAACTTAGTAGTTATTATACCAGATTGTAACTGCCCAAACTGTTCTCTCTCTACCTAAAGACCCCAATACCTCACTAATCAAAATTTCCCCTCTTTGTTGATAACTAGAGTAGGGAAACAGGCTGGATGGTAAGCTGGTCCAGAGGGTCAAAAAAGAGAGATTCTCACTGACAGTTGGCTTTATGGTCTTGGCAAGAGTCCCAGCATAAACATGAGTAACAGGAACAAACAGGGACCAGATGAATATCCAAAAAGAAGGGGAGTAATGGTCTAACCACTCAGTCCACCTGAGGATCCAGACACACACACTCAACCACTCCCAAGGAGATAAACTGCTTCTATAAGAAATCCACACACTGTCCCCCTCAAGAGAGAAAGTCCAACTGCCCCTGGAGAAACTCACTCTCCAGAGTTCTGGAATCTCCCTGTCTCTGCTTTTGCAGCATTTCCTGCTTTCCCATGCTTGCCCTATTACAATATCCTTCACAAAGAATATAGGGGTTAAATAACTGGCCCCACAGTCACCTAAAAGGTAAATGACAGAGCCAGGAAATCAGTCCCAGGGACAGTGACTCCACATTCAGCCCACTTCCCCTTGAGCCACCCAACCTCTGTGTTGTATCTCAGACTGCTAATTCAAGTCTGTAACTTGACACTGAACCAGGATGGCACACACTGAGCCATAAATATGTATGTGGAATTTCATGGCACTCCTAGCAGGAATTCCTTCTGCCAAACCCTTGACTTCTACCTAGCCTTTGTTTCGACACCTGTAGGGAGAGAGAACTCACTGACTCATGAAGTAACCCTACTCCCAATTTTGGACAGTTTTGACTCTTAGAAGTTCTTTCTTCTGTCAAATCAGGCTTCATAAACCTTAAAGTGTTATAGTAATCTTCAGTTTATGTAAATGTAAATGAACAAGTAATCTCTTCCTCTAGCAGGCTGTGAATTGGCTAGTTACTTTAGAAATTAGTTGTTTATCAAACTTTATTTAATTAAGGACAATTTTTTCTATAATGAGAACTTAACTGACAATAAATAAAGCTACATAGGGCATCCTGATTACTAAAGGAATATGTCAAACTAGTAAAATCACTTCTTTAGTAAACTAGTTTAAAGCTGAAAATGGAAAATAAAACTTTAAGGATTGACTGCTGAATAATTTCCTTAATGCACAGACAGGCTGTCAGCCCCTACTCTTAAAACACATCATAACAGGGCTTGGGAGCTCCCTTGTAGCAATGCCCCTTCACAGGCATTTATTGAGTATCTGCTGGGTATAGGAGATATAAAAACCAGTCCCTGCCCTCAAGTAACAGTTTACTAAGATAGATACAAATAAAATTATCAACATCATTCAGAAGCATATAGGTGGTACAGTGGATAGAGTGCTGGGCTGGAGTCAGGTAGGTCTGAATTCAAATCTGCCATTGGCACCAGCTATGACTGTGTGTGAGTCACTTAAACTCTGTCTGACTCACTTTCTTCAAATGTAAAATGGAGGTAATAAAAACACCAACCTCTAAGGGTTGTGAGCCTTAAATGAGATCATATTTTTAAAAACACAGCACAGAATCTGGTACATATAAGAATTTTTCCAATATTAAAACTTAGTAAAAATGCCACTATTTCAAAAGTAAATTCTTAAATAAAGGGTCTTTTGAAAAGTTAAAAAAAAGAAAAAAGAAATAATTTGATACATAATAGATTACTTTTCTTGCCTGCCTGCCTCCCTTTCAACTAGGCAGGATGTGACAGAAGCAAAAGGGAAATCCAGAAAAACGTACTCTATGTCAAAGTTTGAGAGGGATTACCTTTAGCTGCCAACAAGGGAAGTCAAAAAAGGCAAGAGATCAGTAAAGGCAATCCTAGAACAGTATCTTGAAGGAAGAAAAGGATCCCAATGGATGAGAAATGAAGAGAAATGGTGTCCTAGGAACAAAGGCAACAGATGGCATGACAGATCAAGAACAGCTAGCAGCCAAGTCTTGCTGGTAAGTAGAATGAATGAGGGGAAACCATAGGAAATAAGGGAAAAAGTTGAATATGTAAGTTAAGGAATTTATATTTTATCCTTTGGATCAAATACAACCACTCAACTAATCAATAAACATTTCTTAGGCACCTACTCTGTGCCAGGCACTGTGCAAAGTGCAGGAGTTACAAAAAGAGGCAAAAGACAGTCCTTGCCCTCAAAGAGCTTACACAGCACTGAATGGTTCTGAGCAGGTCATATATGCTAACGATGCTTAGTTATACCTTTCTCAGCTTATTTTGGCACCTGTGTGAAGGACCACTGGAGATGGGAAAGACAGAAAGTATTATCACAATTCAAGCAATAGCTTGGAGAATATAGGGAAGGGGGAAAGGAATAAACATTTATTAAGCACCTACTATATGCCAGGCACTGTGGCTCCTTCTCAGCCCCAACTATCTGTCTCCATGTCTGCAGCGTCTCCAGCCAATCTTGAAAGGATGACAATGAGTACTTTATTCCAACCAATGAGAAAAAAATTTTTTTAACCTGTTGGGCCCTGAGTGAGTTACATTAGGACTCTGGGTCTCAGTCTTAATGGTTTCTCTAGAGAGAGAGCTGAGTTAAATCCTGTGGTCCTATAGACGTGTTTACAAGTATAAACGACTGGACCAGAGTCTGTATGAGTCATCCAGACTTGGGGAGCCGTTGAGTTCCTGTCAGCTCACTGAGTAGGGATGTAAAGTTTAGTTGTCTGTTGAGCTGGAACTTAGTATGCATGCAAAAGGCTAGACGCAGCAACCACTCTCTTTTCTTTGGCTCCTTCCAGGTAAGCAGAGAGAAGAAATATTGTGGGCTTCCAGGCGGAGGGAAAGGCAGAAGCTATGGCAATAGCCACTGCCCCAGATGCCTTATCTCCTATTTAGCAGTCAAATAGTCAGACACATATTGCTCCTCCCCATGGCATTTCCTATGGCAAGACAATAGTAAGAACAGGTGATTTGGAGTCATAAGATCTGGTTTCCAAACCTAGCTCTTCTGCCTACTACCTGTATGACCTTAGACCACTCAATGCATCACGCTGGAGCTTGGTATCTTTACGTATAAAATCAGTAGGCTGCAATAGATTAGGGGCTTGCAACCTTTTTTGTATGATGGAGATCTATGGCAGTTAGGTGAAACCTATGAACCTCTGTTTTTAAGTGTATAAAATATATATGCTTCAAAGGAAACCAGTTATATATGTGTTTATGTGTGTGTACATATATGTGTGTGTGTGTGTATATATATATGTATAATCTTACTTTCTGTCTTAGTAATAACTCTTAAGACAGAAGGACAAGGGATAGGCAAATGGGTTTAAATAATTTGCCTGGGGTCATACTAGCTAGGAAGTATCTGAGGTCATATTTGAACTGAGGTCCTCCCAACTCAAAGCCTGGCATTCCAACCACTGAGCCATTTAGCTGAATATATATAGAAATCAGCATGAATTTAGGGTTAGAGTTAGAGAGAGAGTGGGGTGGGAGACAGAGAGAAGCAAAAAGAGACAGACACAAAGACAGAAAGAGAGAGAGAGAGAGAGAGAGAGTCGTTGAGCATTTATTAGGTGCTTTTTGTGTGCCAGGAATAAATCTAAACAGCAGAAATACCAAAAACATGGTTCATGCCCTTGAGGAATTCCCATTCTAATAAGTTAAACAGCATGCCAACATCTTTGCATCTATAAAATAGAGATGGTGTAAATGGAAACTATTTCTCCCTCTTGGATAACACCAGGCAGAAGCTGGATGACTGTTTATCAGATATGTTTATGATGCAAATTCCTTCACTTATGCCTTGGAATATATACTAGCTGGGCCTCTCCCAACTCTAAAATTCCCTTATTCAAATATTCTGTTATTAATGAAATTCATAGTAGCATTGCTATTATTAATAATGCTAATATAATTGTTACTCTTTGTCAATACTAGGAAACCAATCATCCTGAAATAGTTGTCAAAATATTTTTTTAATAATTTCACAGACAACACCTACACTAGATAATCTCTGAGGGTTCTTATGACTTCTTACTCCAACCCTATGATCCTATGATATATTTAAAAGATGCATGGGAATAGCATTGCCAAGAAACAGCTCTGAGTCAAGGGTACAGGTGGGAGTTGAAAACAGATCAAGCAAACATTTCCCACCTTAGATATATTTATGTTGCTACAAATCATGTGTAGGAGAGTTGGGGTACATGTGCTTGAACCTTCTAATAAAAACTGAGATTCATTTCCCTGGCAAGGAAATGGTGATTTGGTCTTAGAATTTATCTTGGTGATGAGTGGGTTTATTTAATGGAAGGCAATGACACTGATTCTGTTTTAACTTATAATGAAACTTTACTACAGCCAAAAGTTCATGACTGCCAATTACAAAGAATTCTATCATTGTTATTGAAATCTTTATTGCTATATGGGAATAGAGAAATTCCCCATTCTGGGCACTGCCCTCTGTGCCCATCCACAGAAGAGGGTCAATTTCTCCACTTGAAGGAATAACAAAAAAAAAAGGCAATTTTATTAGATTCCCTGTCTAGGTAGATGCTAGTGCCTTTTTCTCCGAGATTACCTACCTACACTCACTCACACTCTCTCTCTCACTCTCACTCTCTCACTCTCTCTCTCTCTCTCTCTCTCTCTCTCTCTCTCTCTCTCTCTCTCTCTCTCTCTCTCATATGAGTGCCAGAAAGAGAAAACGAATCAGTTTATAACCTCATTGGCCAGTTCCTCCATTACACAAGTAAGGTAAACACAAGTAAATACTTTAGAGAGGTTGAATGAAATAGTGTAAATAACATTAGATGTCTTATCCATCTATTGATCCTCATTCTTTCTGTATTTGATCAGGTTCAAATTAGCCTAGGCATACTATCATCAAGGCCACAATTCCCTAATTTGTCCACAAGAAGAGTAAGACAGACT
The DNA here is from genome assembly GCF_016433145.1 of Gracilinanus agilis. Lineage (NCBI taxonomy): Eukaryota > Metazoa > Chordata > Mammalia > Didelphimorphia > Didelphidae > Gracilinanus > Gracilinanus agilis. The sequence continues at coordinate 315,095,142 of NC_058131.1, forward strand.
GTCAAATGCTTTGCTAAAATCCAGGTCTAAATGTGTTAAGCATTCCCCTGAAGTGCCAGTTGAATAACCCCATCAAAAAAAAGGAGAGCAATCAATCAACAAATATTTATTAAGCATGTACAATGTTCTAGGTACTGTGCCAAGTGATAGAGGTAGAGACAAAAGTGAACAGGTCCTGGCCCTCAACACAATTGAATTTTAATGGACATAAAGGTTAATCTGGCATGACCTATTCTTAATGAACTGCATGCTGGCACAGTGATCCCTTTCTAAAAGCTCATAAGCAATCCCTATCCTATAAGATATGTTCTATGACCTATAAAAATGAAGGAAGATGGCAAGCCAACTCACATCTAAAACAGAATGAAAAACTTTCATTTCTAAGGGAGGATGGTCACTGTAGACAACTAACCCAGCCTAAAGAATATTAGACCTAGAAGGTCATCTAGTCAAACTCTCTAAATTTACAGTAAGGAAAATGGAGCTCAAAAAGAAGACTGATTTTCCTCAAGGTCTTAAGTAGTAAGTAGCCAGGCTACAACTAGAAGCCAAATGGCCCAACTCCCAGGCCAAAGCCCTCTCCACTCCACCAGGAGAGGAGCTACAATTAGGGTGTTTCTAAATGGCATGAGCATAAATGTTCCAGAAATGTAAGCAAGAAGCAAGAATTGGAAGAATATAGGTACATATTAACACATTAATGAAAAACATGATATCTCTCATTTCCTGATGTAAAGAAAGATGTAGGTTTCCTTGAGGTAACAATTCAATCCTCAGTTAAAAGATACCAAACCTGATATTTCATTGGCAGAGGAAGCTCCCGGGCTATCACCTTCTCTGAAACTGAGCATTGCAAAGAATTTCTAGAACATTGAGAAGCTAGGTGACTTGCCTAGGATCACATGGTCAATATTTATCAATGATAGGACTTAAGAAACTGAAAGTAGGAGAAGTCAAATGATACAGTTCATTAGTGACAGAAATAGGATTTCTAATCAGGTTTCCCCATTCCTAGTTCAATGCTGCTTCTGCTAGTTTATGAAGACTTTCTATTGCCTTTAACCAAATTGAGACTGTAAATACTTTGTAATCTTCCTGCCAGGGCCTGAAGAAAAGGTTAAGAAAGAGAAGACTGTATGGATGGCATGAGTCCCCCCGCCAGTGGGTCCCCCAAATCTTTAAGGCTTGGAGAAGGAAGTAACACCCTGGCTGATACAAGTGTGCATTATGTCCCAAAAAAGCCAGTGGGGCAATCTGTTTCAGCTGGTATCACTGATGATATCCAGCACTTAACACAGCGGCTGGTAATCAGGGGTGTTTAGTAAATGTGCTTGTTAACTTAACTATCTCCTTCCTTGACCTTAATTTTGAGATGGTTCTTTTTAGTCAGATATTGCTTACTCTTACCGAATCAGAATTTTGGATACCATCCATACCTAAATATGAAATCCCCTATTACCACCTCAATAAGTGATCTAGACTCTATTTGAAGAGCTCTCGTGATGGGGAGTGCCCCCATCTAGTGCCCCTACAGATTCCTTTGTTAAACAATGAGAGCTACCTGTCTTCATTATCCAAATGAAATTAGACTCTCTCCATTTTCCACTCATTGCTCCTAATTGTCCTCTGTCCAGAACAATAAGCCTAATCCTTGTTTTTTTCTTACATAATAGTCCTTCAGATACTTATCCAAGCTAAACTTTCCAGTACCTTCAACTGATCTTTGTATGGCACAGTCTCTAGTCCTTTTACTATCCTGGTCAGGATACACTCTGATTTGTTTAGTTCAACTATCAATCCATCCATCTGACTAGGAACTTTTCTATCAAACAGGTTGCCCCTAGTAACTTGTCTCCCAGGCAGTGTTCCTGCCTGCCCTCTGGAATCAGTCCCTTGTTCACAGAATTCTCCACTGCTACTAGAGTCCTCAGCAAGATGAGTATTTGTAAATGACTGATTCAAAATCTGATAAGCATTCCATAGCAGCTAGACAAGTTTGCTCAGCTACTCAGGCGGATGGTTACTCTCCCTGCTCTAGGAGAACATGGTTCACCTGAGTGGGCCCAAGGAATCAAGAAGTCCTAATTTAACCCTTTAAGTCCCAAAATCTGCTTCAGAGTATGAAAATATTCAAATCCTAATTATTGCACCTGAGGATATAACAAATTAAAAATTCAGAAAAACATAGGAAGGTTTATAAGAACTGATGCAAAGGCAAGAAGGCAGAACCAAAAAGATAAAAAAATTCAATGGCCACAATTTTAGTAACCATTTAGATTTAGATAAAATCACTAATTATTTAAATTTTAATAAAAATGAATGCAATATAATCTTGGTTTCAGAGGAATGATAAAATAAATTCCTTCCTCTCAGAGAAGTGATGGACTTTAGGTGTGACATTTTATATATGCTGTCATATATCATTGCTGTGATGATTTGTTTTGCTTATTTTTCTTTGTGACAAGGGAAAGCTCAACTTAGGTACTTGAAACTATGGGTGATAACTAGAAAGTGGTAGTTGTCTAAAAACCAACAATAAAGGCATCACTAAAGCATTTTAAATGAATACTAGAATTCCAGACTTGAAGAATGGAAAGATTCCTCAACTGTATACAGTGAGCCCAAACCCCTGCTTAATGTATGAATCAGCTCCACAAGTTCCCCAACCAGGAGAAAGCAGCCTTCATTCTGAAGACCTCCAGAGGATGCCCACTCCATTACTTGATAGCTATAGGGGAAAAGATTTTTCCTTATGATGAGCCTCCCTGACTGTCTCAGAAATCTGCCTCCTCGCAACTTTCCTCTTCACCCTCCTCCTCCTGTTGCTCTTCGGAGCCAAACAAAACAAATGGAATCCCTCTTCCGCAGGCCAACCCTTTAAGTTATTTAAAGATTGCCATCATATCTTCTCTTCTATTGGCTAAACTTTAACAGAATCTTTGAAGTTATTCTTTCCACTAGACCTTGAGCTGCACTTTGAAATTTTAGTGTACAGCCTTACAAGCCAAACTACTGAAAGGCTCAAAGCTTTCATGCATATTTCTTACATATCATACACTTAGCATAGTCCCTGATAAATGCTTAAGCATAGATATGGCCTGTCCCTCTTGAATTATAGCTCCTCCTCCAGAGTGGGAAGTAGGTACACTAGGGTATTGATTAGAAGAGACCTAGTTGGAATTAATGTGCTTCTTAGCCAACTCAATGGAGACCTCAAGGGCTCAGAGGGGCAGACAAGGTAAGAAACCAGTGAGGGAAGAGAGTGTCTCTCTCTATGTCTTGCTCCCTTCTCCCTACACCCCAGCATTTCACCAGGGATGAATAGTATAGTATAGTTAGTATAGTCAGTATAGTCAGTATAGTCAATAAATGAGGTAGGAAGCAGTCAGAGAGAGGATGGGAGATGTTTGTCTTTGAACAAACTAAGAAGCTCCTAATCTTTTTATGCCTTTGCTCTGGACATTGGTCCCCTGCCCAGAGAGGCATATACTGAATAGAGTTTGGAAACTGTATTGTACATCCTTCCCCTCTTTTTGCCACTCCTGGGAAGAAAGCAACTGAACTGTGCCTTTGGTAAAACTTCTTGGCTCAGAGTATAGTGCCTTAGGTCAACCTGACTTTAGAAGCTGTGGCTGACAGCACACAGCACAAGTAAATGTTATATCATATACTCTTTATTCCTTTTATTGAACCTAAGCAACATAAAAAATATTCTGGCAGCAGGCCTATATTTGTTGTTGGCCAACTCCATATGACAAGGTTGCATAATTAATAACTAAAAATTAGCAAAATATAGCAAATAAGGAAGAAGGCAAGATTATTCCAGTACTTGGGAGTTCAAAGTCCATTTTTACTTGGGCAAATCCTTATTAAACATACCATTAGGTTAATAAGAGAAGTATAGCTACTCTGAGATGGAAGGTCACCCATTCTCTAAGAACCACCTAGGACCTGGAACTTCTGTAGCATTCTATTTTCAGGAAGATGGAATGCGACCATCAGAGGGAATATGAGACTACCCAGAGCTGCTCTTTTTCAGGGAAGAGGATTTGTTTAGTATCAATGACAGATCTGACACAATTTCACGTGCCCTGAACTGAATTATAAAAACAGGGCTTGATTAAAATCCTACTCTGATACCACATCCTAAAATGAAGGTAAAACTGATTTCATAAAAGCACTTTAGCCAAGGGCACAAGTTCTATCATAGATTTCTAGGAAAAAGGAACCAAAAATGTTTCATAGTGAGAAATCATTAAAGGATTACAATGTACATCTGTGAAAGGAGGACCTGCATTGATGAGATCACAGATCTCTCAAAGTATCAAAGTGATTTGAACAAAAAAAAATCTTGTAATATTAACAAGAATATACCAACAAAATCATGAATCTCCTTAATAGTTAAAGGATTAGAGAAATATGGAGAGAGAAGTTTTGTTCAATTATATCATTAGAGGAATGCCTTGAAGAAATAAAAGTTCTCCTGATGCTCCTATTTAGAGATTATATTATTTGCATCAAGTCCTAGAACCCTATCATTAATGAGCTCTGTTATTTTTTTTTAGAAGGCAGCCTAGTTATCTATAAACAAAAAGCTAAGTGGATGGAAAAACATGTATAGTACAGATTTTAGCATGTAGTTGAGTTGGAAGTCCATTGAGTTAGTCAGTCAGTATCTTGAATAGGCCTTTCAGGCAAACAATAAGATAAGCCCAGAATTATACTGGTGGAAGAAAATAGATTGAATCACAGTAGGAAAACTGTACAGTTCTTCCAATAATCCCAAGCTGCTCCCTACCAAAGAGACCATATTTCCAACATCAATATATTCTCCCAGTAAAATTATATTTCTGTGAATCATGAAATCATTTTGGATCAAAATTGCAGGTGACCATGAGGACAATTGAAAGACATGGTGAATGTAAGTAGTACATATATTACCAAAGATGTCTCATGCACAAAAGATTGAATAAAAGTAATTACAAATATTTATATAAAACATGTATACATACACATATATCTGTATGTATGTACTTATGAACATGTATACATATATACAAACCTATATAACTGGAAATGGACATGACATGGTCATATAGTGGGAATGGGGTAGAGCACACAGACTGCCCAAGAAGTATAAAAGACCCAAAGAAAGACCTCAGAAATGTTGGGTAGTCGTCTTCAAGCAAAGGCTGGATGGCCATTTGGTGAAGAGTGTTATAGAGAAGATCTTTGTTTACGTATGGGCTGGATTAAGTAGACTCTGAAGTCCCTTTCAGTCCTATGATTCTGAATTTTTGTATATAGTATCCCTCCAATCAGAAAACTGCCACATTTCACAATAATCAATTTTGAGGTTTAACAAATGGTAGGTCTATGCCTTAGGATGACCAAAATGTCTCTGTCTCTCAGGTTCAACTCAGCTACACATTCTTTATAATCAGAAATTCATCTTCTTCATTTAGAATCTCAAAGGCAAAAATCTAGAGAAATGGATCCATTTTCCAAAAGCCTTTCTTCAATGAAACTGTCTTCCCTACTCACCCATTATTCAAATAAGAGATGGCTCAACAGGAGGCAACCATGGGGACATGTGACCCACTGCACTCTAATGACCTATTTTGGAAAAACTACCATTGGGAAGGATAAAATGCCAAAAGCAACTTAGAAACAAGGGTCCAGTATTTTTCAGTTTAATTTGTTATTCCATAAAAGGAATTAGAACTATGAGAATTTAAACCAAGTTCTGATGTACTTTGCCAAGGACTTTGTAGTTTTCTTTTTTACAACTCATTTTTTATAACAACAACAAAAAACCATTCATTCTGTAGGTTCAGAAGTGTAGAGAAAGCTCAGATTCCCTTGACCTAGTTATTGGGCTCAAACAAGAGCAAATGAGAATTAATGTAGTCCTACCAAATTAGAATTTAATCAAATTCATTATACTCTCCTCATCCTTAATAAGAACATTTTCAAAGAATCTCTTGAACACTAAGGTTACAGGAATTTTAATTTTGTTTTGAATATCCAAGTAATTAATTGTCTTAACTTTGTAATAAAAAAGGCCTAAAGAGGAGAATAATATGATGTTTGATTGGCGATTGCTCTCATTTAAATCCAGTAATTAGGTCAAGGGAATATGAGTTTTCTATACATTTCCAAAAGAAGTAAAAGTTTATTTCTGAAGTATGTAAAAAAAACTGTGGTTTTATACATGTGGGGCACTTCTACCAGTGAAGTTGGCACAGAGCCTCGGAAAGTTGTTATGGAAAAAAAAAAATCGTCACCCTGTGGACAACCTGGTGACAAGCCAAGCCTTTCCAAAGCAGGCTAGTTTGTTGTTCAGAGAACAAAGTCCATTGTCAATCCCATACTCAGAGCCTTGCCATCTTGGCAGAACCTGCTAGAGACTAAGTTCTGCTGACATAAACTATGAGAACCAAGGGTCGTACCCACACTGCAAGAAAGTCATTAGAAGTTACCTGAAATGGGGAGAGGGAGGGTTGTTTAACTGGAGAAATAACACTCTCACCTTTCAATAGCACTTTGGGGTTTACAAGGTACTTTTCACACAGCAATCCTATGGTGGGTATGGGTCAAGAATTACTATTTCATATATTAAAAATTGGGAAACTGAGGCATGGAGAATTGAAGTGACTTGTTCAGATTTATGCATATTATAAGAAGTGCCAGAGCCAGGACAAGGAATAATGCAACTCAAAGGCACCTTAAGAAATAATTTCCTTGCCTCCAGGAAGGCCTCAACTAAAAAATTCTGGAAAGAGGAATCAAATATATCAGGAGGATATAATGAATATAGTTCAACATCCATATAATAAATCTGTATTAGTACTACTTTAGTGTATTTCTCTTAGTAAACACTTGTTAATCACATTCACACTAACTATGTAATATTTCTATCTGCCTCCCCATACTCCTCATCCTTCAGGGGGGTAAGGATTAAGATTCCGGGCTTAAACCATCAAACTAACAAAGTTAATTTAACACCTTTATAAAATAAATTTCAGAAAATTGCTACAGGGGACAGCTGGGTGACTCAGTGGATGAAGAGCTAGAACTGGGGATGGGAAGTAAAGCATTCAAATCTGGCCTCGACACTTCCTAGCTGTCCCTGGGAAAATCATTTAATCCCCACTGCCTAGGCTGTACCCTTCTTCTGCCTTAGAATCAATAATTAGTATCAATTCTAAGACAGAAAGCAAGGGTTATTAAAATAAATAAAATGGGGTATCTAAGTGGCTCAGTGAATTGAGAACCAGACCTAGAGAAAGGAGATCCTGCATTCAAAGCTGGCCTCAGATAATTCCTAGCTATGTGATCATAGGCAAGTCACTGAATTCCCATTGCCTAGCCCCTACCACTCTTCTGCATGGAGACCAATACACAGTGTTAATTTTAAGACAGAAAGTAAGGGTTTAAAATTAAAAGTAAATTACTGTAGACATTTGAAGACAGAAAAACACATTACATGAAAACAACGAATTATCTTCCTTTCCCTAAAACATATTAAGTGTTCCCCAAAGGGACAATGGCATAACAATTTAAAAAAACAAACAACTGATGAAAGCCAAATAAGGAAAATAAACATGCTAGGAAGAGGCAGAGGTGGGGCAGGGAGTATTATTTCAAAGTTCCTTTGAAATAACTGTATTATCCGATATTTTTAATTATTTCTGTGCTATTGTACTTTCACTTTAGGATTGCCTGGGAAGGAGAGGAAAGGTTATCAAGGCTATGTAAGACTGATATGTGAAAGAAGGAAGATTCTGAATTTTTTTAAGTCATGGATATCATTGCTGAAAAAGGCATACTGAGAAGATAGCAACAACTACCAACCCATATGCCTACTTTCTCATCTCTATGAAATCTTTATGAGAACAATTTATACATTTATCTAGGGCATCCTTTATGAAAATACAAGAAGGAAATAGTCAAGCTTTTCATTGCAAACAGTTTTCTACAGCAGGCCACATTTTTACAGCTATAAAATCAACACAGAGAGGCAGAAAATAAAAGATCCCACCGTGTTTATTGTTTGTTGACTATGAGAAAGCATTTTATTTGGTTCTCCTCCAAAAAGGTGTCTCTCATGTTATATTACCGTAATAAAAGATTCTTCAAAAGAGATAGCCTTATTCCATAATTATCTCATAGTTTTATGATTTGATATTAGTAGATACATGGTTTCTAACGGTGTACATCACTGTCATGGCAGGCATTCAGCACAGCAGCCAAATGAAAGAAGGTTCCCTATAGCCAGTGAGATCCTCTGGATGCTCTTATTTACAGTTTACACTGTGCTGATTGTGCAAAACTCCAAAACATTTCAGAACCTCTTAAATGATATCCATAATCAACCCAAGAGTCGAATTTAAAAATCAAACACAGTAGATGATGAATGCCTACAGTCTCAACAATGAAATACAATTGGATAACTAGTTCATAGTGCTTGCTCATCAGTATACACATATCTTTGACAGTTACCACAGATAGATATTGAACTGTGCCCAGAAAATAGGAAGAAGGGGACATACTAGCCTGCTTTGGGGAATAGTGAAGCATTTTCAATGACCTCATGCTTTTCTCTGAAATAAAAAAACAACCTTTTTTAACACAAACATTCTCCTGATGATGCTGTTATGAATCACAGAATAAACGATCTTTGAGGAAACAAAATTGAGGGTCATCCAAAAGGCAAAGGATAGCAAAGGTTACCAAAGAGATGGATGTTGGGAAAAGAAAGTCGCCTGGATGTGTAGTGAGAGTAAACGATGAATCAAAAGATGCATGCTGTATTAGTAGCCTCAGAGTATTTCAAGTTCTAGAAGGAAAGCCTTAGCATGTGTAATGGATGACTGTAGGGGATTCATGGGAGCACATAGACATGAATCCCACATGATATGAAGCTGTGACAGAACTTGCAACATCTCTTTGAAAAGAATATCCCTGTCAGTGAGATCATAAACCTTCTGAGGAGGCTAATGTATACCCATAAGCCTGGAGAAAAAGATGAGCTGATCAAGGGCTGAGAATAAGAAGTAAAGACTTCAAGTAGTACACTGGCAGCCACAAGATAGTAAAAGAATCAGAGAAAAGTGTCTGGTGTGACTAGGTGGATCTTCCACAGAGGGTTTATGAGAAAATGAAGAAGAGGATTACATAGCTGAATATGATGGCCAATGCCCTTACCCCTTGCTACTAGAAAGGCTAAGGCTGATGAACTGCCCCAATTCAGAAGTTCTGGATGAACTGCAGTGGGCTAAGTTAATCAGGTGTCCAAATGAAGTTTGACATTGAGGTGAGACCTTGGATTTGGGGAAGGGATTAGGTAGGATACAAGGATGCATAAAGAGTGGTGAACAGAGCAGGTCAGAACGTGTAGGCTGACAGGATTGGAACCAGACCCACAAGTGGCTCCTATACTTGTAGCCTTGGATGAGTTAGGGATGTCCAGCATGGATGGGGAAAGAGGATTACATAGGATGACAAGTGACAGACAGGTTGTGATTGAATTTGTGGAAGGAGCATCCATATATTACATTAATTCTCATAATCAAAAATTAACTAGTTAGTTAGTCCCCACCACAGCCTTGTTGACATTTGTCAATGTCAGCAAAGCTAGCAGATCTAGCTAATAGACTAGAGAACAGAATTCGGATCCAGGATAGATTAGAATATAGGACAGCTAGGTAGCACAGTGAATAGAGTGAGTGCAGGGCCTGGAGTCAGGAAGACTCAACTTGCCAGGTTCAAATCTGGCCTCAGACACTTACTAACTGTGTGACTCTGGGCAAGTCATCTAACCCTGTTTGCTTCAGGTTCCTTGTCTGTAAAATAAGCTGGAGAAGGAAATGGCAAACCACTCCAGGATCTTTGCCAAGAAAATATCAAATGGAGTCATGAAGTGTCAGACATGCCTGAAAATGACTGAACAATTACATAATATACTAGAATAATGAGCCAAATCTAGTAAGTTCAGATATAATGTATATTTGAGATTTTCTAAAAATCACCTGTACATGTATTGGATGATTGGAGTATGGCTACACAGTGTATGAAAAACACCTGGAAGTACAATATGAGTAATTAATAGGATATGGCAGCCAAAAAACCTATAGTAATCTTGAGCTATATTAATAATACTCTGAGAAAGAGAATATTTTCCTTTTTACAAATTATGTTGAAAAAAATACATGTCTAAATGAGGGCAGACTGATGATAGGACTGGAAAGCACATATTATTAAGATCGAATGAAATAATTGAGGATATCTTGCCTGGATATATGAAGACTTTAGACACATGTTAAGTGTCTTCAAACATCTGAAGACCTGTCATCTGGAAAAGGAATTATATTTGGGGTTTTTTTAAATTTTATTTAGAATATTTTTTGTAAATATTCTATTATTTATATATTTAATAATAATTGTAGCAATTATTATTAAATATATAATATTTAAATATTCTGGTTATATAATTCATGATCCCCTCCCTGTCTTTCTTCTCCCCCCTCCCAAAAGCCAACAAGAAGTTCCACTGGGTTATACATGTATCATTGTTCAAAACCTATTTCCATGTTATTCATATTTTCAGTAGAGTGATCTTTTAACATCAAAACCCTAATCACATCCCTATTGCACTATGTGGTTGATCATATATTTTTCTAACACATTTCTACTCCTACAGTTCTTTTTCTGGATGTGGATAGCATTCTTTCTCATAAGTCCCTCAGTATTGTCCTGGATCATTGCACTGCTGCTAGTAGAGAAGTCCATTACATTTGATGGTGCCACAGTGTATCAGTCTCTGTGTTTAAGGTTCTCCTGGTTCTGTTCCTTTCACTCTGCATCAATTCCTGGAGGTTGTTCCAGTTCACATGGAATTCCTCCATTTCTCTATTTCTTTCAAGTACAATAATATTCCATCACCATCAGGTACCACAATTTGTTCAGCCATTCCCCAATCAATGGACATCCCCTCATTTTTCAATTTTTTGTCACCACAAAGAATGTGGCTATGAATATTTTGTACAAGTCTTTTTCCTTATTATCTCTTTGTGGTACAAATCCAGCAGTGGTATGGTTGGATCAAAGGGCAGGCCCCCTGTGCATAGTTCCAAATTGCCCTCTAGAATGGTTGGACCAATTCACAACTCCAGCAGCAATGTATTAATGTCCCAATTTTGCCACATCCCCTCCAACATTTATCTCTTTCCTTTGCTGTCATATTGGCCAATCTGCTAGATGTGAGGTGGCACCTCAGAGTTGTTTTAATTTGCATTTCTTTAATCAAGAGGGATTTTGAACACTTTTTCATGTGCTTATTGACAGTTTTTATTTCATCCTGTGAAAACTGCCTATTCATGTTCCTTGACCATTTGTTGATTGGGGAATGGCTTGATTTTTTTGTAGATTTGACTTAGTTCCTTATATATTTGGGAAATTAAACCTTTATAAGAGAGTTTTGTTATAAAAATGTTCTCCCAGTTTGTTGCTTTCTTTCTAATTTTGGTTGCACTCGTTTTGTTTGTGCAAAACCTTTTTAATTTGATATAATCAAAGTCATTTGTTTTACATTTTGCAATGTTCTCTATCTCTTGCTTGGTCTTAAATTCCTTCCTTTCCCATAGATCTGACAGGTATACTAATCTATGTTCACCTAATTTATTTATGATTTCACTCTTTATATTTAAGTCATTTACCCATTTTTAATTTATCTTGGTATCGGGTGTAATATGTTGATCTAAACCTAATTTTCCCCATAGATTATACTTGTTTTGCACAACATGAGAAGGTAGAACTTGGACTGGTGGCATAGAGGAAAATTTTAGCTTGACATAAGAAAAAAATCCTTAAATAGTCCAAAGTCAAATAAGCTACATAAGGAGAGAGATAAATATCTTCAAGTAGAGGTTGGATCATTACTTTTCAGAGATGTTAGGAGTATTTGTAGTCTTTCTTGAGTACAGGTTAGACAAGACATCTCATGTGAATCCTCCCACTTACTTGAGTCCTTTTCTGATACTTTATAATAGCATAGAGGTGATCCTGGGGTCTTGAAAGCTATGCCAGTTGAATACAAGCTTTAACCTACACCAAGCTAGAAAGGTTTTTAAGGAAAGCTAAGTAGCAGCAGAGTAAAGTATTGGGCCTGGAGTCAGTAAGCCTCATGTCCTTGAGTTCAAATATGACCTCAAACATTTATTAGCTATGTGACCATAAGCAAGTCACTTAAACCTGTTTACCTCAATTTCCTCATTTATAAAATGAGCTGCAGGTGGAAATGGCAAACCACTCCAGAATCTTTGTCAAGAAAACCCCAAATGGGGTCAAGAAGAGTTGAAAATTATTGAACAATAACAAGGTAGGCTTTAAGTATTGGTCTAGTGACTAACCACATCCTTCTCATATGAGGACTATCCCAAGTGAAATCTAGAGAGGCTCATCAACATAAGGCTGACCATTAGGTGCTTAATTCCTAATCATTCAGATAAGCTACAAAAGTGTGGAAGAGCTAAAATCTGAATTAGTACAAGTATCCATATTAATCATATCATCCTTCAAAATCACAAATCCTTGAAGTCAAACAATGATCACAACTCTCAATATTAAAATCACTATCTTTTTTTCTGGGCCTTTTAGCTGAGATGATTTCTTAAGAGTCAGGACTTTGTGCCCTCTAAGACAGAATGAATACCCTTACATTTACAACCTTTTGTATATTCCCTGTATCTTGAAGGTAGACAGATTGTCACTACCACAGAACTGCAGAGACCAAAAAAATGTTAAAAATCATTTTTATGTATAATTGGAATATATGATATATATATTTTTTTAATTGCATTCACCAAAAGGGATCAAACACCATCTTGAACAAGAATCACCTATAAGTGGCCATCAGTCTCTGCTTAAAGCCTTCAGTCCCCAGTTATCCTAATTAAAGCAAACACCATCAGAGTTTAATCACCCTTCTTGGTCTTGGTCCCAGAATGAAAGTATAGCTTTGAGAGATATGTTTTTGTTAATGGTGGCAGTTTTCAATCATCCAACTAAATGGGGGAAAAACAATTTTGAAAATTCTGAATCTTTGAAAATTTCAAAAAAACTTTGAAAACTTTGCTCAGTCATACAAAAATCAACATCACTCTTTCTTAACATTAATAACTGCTTCAGAAACAAGATATGAAACCCCAAAATACACATTCTTGCTACTTTCAACCTAGAGAAATTAAATTTCTACTTGGCATTAAAGAGGCAGTGTTACATAGTGGATAGAGAGCAGTCCTTGAAGCCAGAAGAACCAAGGTCTTTCACACATTTTGGTTGTGCAATCCTGGGCAAGTTACTTAACCTCTCCATGTTTGAGGCAACTAGTTACTAATTCCTAGTTCCTAAAACTATGAGATGCAAAGAAGTGCAGACCTGCATTGGTAGGGGGAGTTCTCTCACTTTGGAATTCCCTCTACCAAGGAAAAGTGGTACAGTGTATAGAATACTATTCCTGAATTCAAGATGACGATTCTGGCCTCAAACACTTACTAGCTGTATAACCCTGGGCAAGTCACTTAAACTTATTTGCCTTGATTTCCTCATCTGTAAAAATGAGTTGGAGAAGAAAATGCTAAGCCATTCCAGTATCTTTGCCAAGAAAACCCCAAATGGAGTCACTAGGAGTAGGACACAACTGAAAAACAACATATACATACACACACACACACACACACACACACACACACCAGTAAAATCACAGGTCTGGTCCCTATCCATATTCCACTTTACAATTAGGATAAGAAAGAAAAAAATCTATTAAAATTCCTGATGCTTTAACAGAAGGGTCTGTAGTATACAAACCACATCTTCATTAAGAAAGGACTGGGATGTTTCATTAAATATTATAAAAAGTAACTCTGAGTGACTGTGATAACCAAAGAGTGATGATTATGATATTCTGATCAAAGACTCAATCAAAAATGGATTTACAAAGAACAGGGGGCAGGAGGCCTGAACTTGAAGCTTAGCCTTGTCACTTATTAGCTGTGTGATATTAGGAAAATCATTTCTCTCCTCTGCTCCAGCTCTGAGTTTCATCATTTGCAAAACAATTATAATATCTCTACCATTATTCCAAGTCTTGATATAACACAGCTGATTTCTAACCTTTCCTTCCACCACATAAGGCCTCAGGGTTTGCTACAGCATTAGGATTTTAATACCACACTTATCTCCTGTGCCCATCCTTAAAACTATATATATATATATATGTGTGTGTGTACATATATACACACATATATATATAATAAAATCATCTTATATTAGTTATATATTTGAGATCTATGAGGCCAGGAACTATATCTTATCTAAAATTTATATCTATCACCAGCACCAAAGACAGTAAATACTCTACATCAGTGATGTCAAATCCTCAACCCATAGGCTTGAGTTTTGACATAATCAGATTAAAATGTAATTGGGAAATATTTAATAAAATAGATAAAAATAAATAAAGCATAGGCAATGTTAATGTCATTTTCTAAGTCAATCTGCATCATCGGGGATCCTCATGTATGGTTTAATAGTATCCATTTCTGTTTGTTTGCTACAACTCTGCTCTATACGCAGTAGGGGTCATTAATGTTTGTAAGATTCAATTACATTTCAACATAGTCTCAGACCAGTTGTCTTTAAGAGAAACAGAAATAAAATTTACTACAGGCAAGAACAAATCAGGAGGGCTTAAAAATTTCAGGGGCATAAAGAACAGGCACCTGACTTGAGTCTGAAAGGCAATAAGAAACACAAATTTCAAAGGAATTCTAGGGGGTCCATTTGGTTTTGTCCAGGATCTTGGTGATAGTTAAATATAAATGTGTCTTATCAACCCAACTCCCAATCTCCCCAATCATTTCTTCTATCCCACCTGGTTCCTCTCAGGCTTCCTTGAAGTACACCAGACTGTAAAATAGCCTTCCTTAAATCAAGTCACTTTTACCTCTGGACCTCAGTTTCCTCCTCTATAAAATTAGGATAATGCTCATAGGCTTGTGTCCAAATTGGCTCTGTCACACAAAGCAAGTCACTTAACCTCTCAATGCCTCTAGCAACTTTATAGGACTAAGCTGAGAAGAGCTGTTAATATGCATTGGTAGAAGGCAATTTATTTGCAAGGAATTCCCTATATACGTGAAATTCCAGGTCTGGAATAATGATACAGCTTGCATTACCTACCCTAACGGGCTGGTCTAAGGAAAGCCCTTTATAAAACTCAAAACTCCATATTTGAGCTATTATCTCTAAGGTTTCCTTAAGATCTAAAACTGTATGAATCTCACTTAACTCTCCCATTTCCTCAGAGGTTTATCTCAGATGAAAAACAATGAGCATCTGATAGAACCTATTCACAACAATGAGGCATGAGTGACTGCTAGGTTTACCATTTACCTAAGGTTCATAGATTGAGAACTGGAAAGGACCTCAGGCAACCCTGAATCCAATCCCTACAATTTTCCTGATGAGTACATTAGGAACCAGAGAGGGTAATTAATTTGCCCAAAGTCAGACAAGCAGTGCCAATCTAGGATCCAGAGCCATGTCCTCTGACTCCAAATCCCACGTCCTTTCACTGAACCATGCATTTATATTGAGAAGAGCTCATTGGCACAAATCTCAAGTTGGTAAAAGGAATTGAAAATTGTGGAAAAGCAGATTTCAGGTTGTTGTTAGAAAAAACTTCCTAATAATTAAAACTGTCCCCATCCTTCTTAGTACTGCCACACTCACTACAGTTCAGTCCCTAATCACTTCTGATCTGTATTACTGTAACAGTCTCTTAATTGGTCCCTTACTTAGTTGATTTTCTGTTCAATCCTTTCTCCCAACAATTGCCAGTTGCTCCCTAACTCAAAAAACTCCAATAGCTCCCTAGTCATTACTTCTAGAATAGAAGCCCCTCTTTTTTGGCAGAATGAGGGGACTGGGGGGTAGATTTTTAAAGCCCTTTACAATCTGGATCCAACCTACCTTTCCAAGGTTATTCTACATTACATCCCTTCATGTACACTTCATCATACCTATAATGTATTTACTCTTAAGCATCAACATCTCCACCTTGAAGAATCCCTGGCTTCTTTCAACACTCAGCCACCTCATACATGAATTGTTTCCCAGTTAAAAGGATCTCCCTAATCCCCAAATTACCTTTTATACCTAATATGTGTACATATTGTTTTCCCCAAGAACATGAGCTACATTTGTTTCATCTCACCAGCTCCCATGGATTTAGTTATCAATCCTTTCTTCTCCATGCAGAAAATTCCCAGATCTGTTTATCCAGCCCTAACCCCTCTGACTTCCAGTCTCCTCACTCCAGCAGCCTATTGGACATCTTTAATTGAATATCCCATAGACATCTTAAATTCAACATGTCCAAAACTGAACTTATTAGCTTTCCACTGAAAACCTTCTGCTCCTCTTAACTTCCCTATTACTGATAAGGGTGGCACCATTCTCCCAGTCACTCAGACTGGCAACCTAGATATCATCAGACCCTACTCTTCATACATTTACCCCTTCTCTTTCCAATTTGTTGATAAGTCCCAATCCTACCTGTACAACATATTTTGTATATGCCCACTTCTCTTCTTCAACACTGCCACACTCTGGTGGAGGTCCTCCTCATCTCACATCTGTACTAATGAAATACTTAATGGTTGGTCTCCCTTTCTCAAATCATCGTACTCTACTACCATCCTCTGCTCAGCTACCAATGTTATCTTCTTAAAGCTCAGACTTGATGGTCAGCTTCCCCATTCAATAAATTCCAGGGATTCTCTATTGCCTCCAAATCAAATATAAAAATCTCCCGTTCCGCTCTTAAAACCCTTCATAACCCAACCTCTTCCCACCTTTCCAGGGTTCTTAGACTTTACTCTGATCCACATATTCAATAATCTAGCAACACTAATGTCCTTGTTATTCTTCCAAAAAGACATTCCAACTTGAAATCTTCAGTGGCTGTCCCCCAAATCTGTTATGCTATCTTTCTCTTCAACCTGCCTCCTGGCTTTCCTGGCTTTCTTCAGGTCTCAACTAAAAAAAAATCTCACCTTCAACAATATCCTTTTCCCAGTCCTCTTTAATGCTAATTTGCTCCCTCTGAGATTGCCTCAAATTTTTCGTATATACATATGTCATATATACAAATTAAATTTGTGTATATGTACAGTACATACATTCACATATATATAACTTATACATAGTTGTTACAGTGTCTTCCATCATTAGATTGTGCACTCCTTGGGGGCAGGAATTAGTTTATCTCCTCAGCACTTAGCCTAGTGTCTGACACATAATTAACTCTTAATGAATGTTTGACAACTTTATGTGATCTTGGGTATAGAGAAAGTTTTGTTTTCACCTTTACACTGACACGAAGAGGTCTCTGGTTGATCCAAGAGTGGAACATGAAGCCTTATATAAGATAATAGCTCCCCTCTCCATGTGTTCTCCTTGTGTTCAAGTGGAAATTGGATTTTTTTGAGGAATATAAGTTGTGATTCCTTTTCA
Organism: Gracilinanus agilis; assembly: GCF_016433145.1. Classification (NCBI taxonomy): domain Eukaryota; kingdom Metazoa; phylum Chordata; class Mammalia; order Didelphimorphia; family Didelphidae; genus Gracilinanus; species Gracilinanus agilis. The sequence continues at coordinate 315,112,722 of NC_058131.1, forward strand.
GGTGGTTGAATTAGATACCACTTCCCAATCAGGATTCTTCTCCCTCAGACTGTGAAGCTAGATAATCTATAGTCTCTTCTAACTCCAAATTTCTAAAAGTCCATGAATGTGCCAAGAAAATATTTTTGAGGATAAGGTTTTTCCTGCTACACTTTGTTATATCTCCCCCTATTAAAAAGCAAAAACAAAAAAAAAGCCTTCTCGTCTATCCAAATGGAAGAACAGGTCAGTAAATGGCATTTGATTTCTTTGGGCAAGGTGTTAATAGCCTTCCTAGGTATTAAAACCAGTTTTGTATGGGTGAAGTTCTCTGAAACTTAAGACACACTTCCGTGGTCACCCAAATCAAAAAGACGTTCTTCCCTTGTATCTCAAAAAAAAAGGTCTTTCCAGTTTCAACCAACTCATAGTTTCAATCCAGGCTGAGCTATGTTCTTAGGTGAGTTCCTCTGCTTACCCAAATGGCTGCTTCTCAAATCATCATTACCTTCATCATAGATATCTTACCCATAGAATTCTTGAATATGAGACAGTTACTGGGCTTTACCATCACAGAATAATTAAAATGCCTGGAAATCAAGTATAACCAGATGCAAGTTGAACTAAATTTCTATGACAATTCCTAAGCAAGGAGATGCTGAAATCAAATACTGTTACCACTATCAGAGCAGTTGAATTTTGGGAATAAGAAAGCAATACTTGTTGCCAACCATGTTAGGTTAGTGAGGACACCAGGCTCTCTCCAACTCTGTGGTCACATGTAGTCAATAGATAAATAAAAAGGAGACCCTGAACCTCAAGAATGATATTCCTACGCTAGCCCTCATACTATGATTGCAGAGTTGACAATCTTGAAAAGAAAAGCAAGAGACTCAGGTGAATCTTTTTCATGGCAGAGTGTTATGGTCCTAAGATATACTTTTACCTGATCAATTTCCTGAGTATATGTATTGTCTTCCCATATATTCCTGGGGACATTATCTATAGGAGTATGCTATTAAATTCCTTGGGTCTTACATCTACAAAATTTTCTCATTACATTAGTTACAAATCAGGTCCATCCAGACAATCTCAGGGGAAAAAAAGAGCCAAAATGTGTAACTTTAGAACTGAGTCAAAAACCTCTCATTTTTTAAAAATATAGAACCTCCAAAAGGAAGGCACTTCCCAAGGTCATTTAGTATGTTAGCAGGGAGGGAAACTAGAACTGAATTCCAAGTTTCCTAATGCCTAAGCAAGTGCTCTCTCCACTAGATTGTCTTTTTAGAATAAAAAGGAATATCAGCAGTTGTTTTGGAATAATACCTGGTGCATAAAATCATCAAACCAGTTTACCAAGCTTGGCAGTAGTTACTCCTTGAATGCACAAGCATTTCTCTCAATATAACCATTGCTCATGAGCTCTATACAAAAGCCAACATTTATAGGATTTAGTGCTGTAAGAAATCTTATCTATCATCTAGTCTGATGTCTTCACTTACAGTAAATGGCCTGCCTAAATCACATAGGGCCATGATTCAAACCCTGCTCCTCTGACTCCAATCTTCTTTCCACTCTACCTCTTGTTTTCCCTTGGCTTTAGCCTCAACTTTATTTTGATCTAGGCCATCAGCAGATGTCCTTCCATTCCAACCCTTATTAGGCTCTTAACTATGCAGGCAGTTGTCAATAGAGAGGAAAGGGCTGCAGAAAACAAGCTACTTTCATTTAAATGGAATCCATCCATTTATCCATCCAAACACAAATTTTCGGGAGACAACATCCCATTCTTAGCCTTTGCTGGGGCTATGCTGGGTAGTAAATGATAAAAAAAATAAAATTGTAACACAAAGCTATACTACCTCACCCAAAAGCCCTAGTCATCTAGAATCTTAGGATGGAATCATAAGAGTTAACATCTGAGAACCCAAAGCCAAGCTCCCTGAAGAAGTACTCAGGAAGTAAGGGCCAGCAATTCACAACTGAAATCCTAAAATATAGGGCATAAGTATGTAAGAATGCTTAGTGATCATGTATCCAACTCCCTTGCTCCAGAACTTGTGGATGGGCATCCACCCATCATTCATTGGCCCTCTCTCTCCAAGTCTTATGGCCCTGTACCTACAAGTTTCATTGAGTCTATAACATCTGCCTACCTTTGGTTATGTCTCTATAACTATGATATTTGGACATGGAAGGAATCTTAGAGATCTAGTCAACTCCTTCATTTTACACATGTTAAGTGACTTACCCAGGGTCACCCAGCTAGTAACAGAACCCAAAAATTAATGTTAAATCCAGTGATCTTTCTGCTACATTACAAACTAACTGGAATCCTATATTTCCTGGTTCTCTGACCCTGAACCCTGACTGCTTCCCTAAACATATAGGTCTCCTTGGGGTGCTTCTCTTCAAGGCCCCAAACCTAAAGGAGATCTCTCCTTTCCCATGCCTGTTCTATGGGCCCCATTCTCCTCTTTATTAGCTGGATTTCCCCTCTCTTCCAATCATATGCTCAACCTCTCACCTCCTCTACCCATAATGTTCCCTTTCCCTCACTCCTGAGCCCCTGCAAGCCCTCTGCACCTATAGGCACCTTGCCCCTTTCTCCTGTAGGGCCCACTACGCACTTCTAGCTTCCCTTCCTCCTACACCTGAACAACGCCTCCCTCTTCCAACCTCCTCCAACCACTCTACCCCTGCACCCATGGCCCCTTCACTTATAGCAGCCCCACCCCCTGCACCTGTAGGGCCATGTACCTCTAGCCGCCCGGCCCCATACGCCCGTGGGGCCTTCCCACTCCTATTGCCACCCCTCTCCTTACACCTGTGGGGTTCTCTTGTTTCTATTGCCACCCTGCCCCTTACACCTGTAGGGCCCTCTTGCTTCTACTACCATCCCAACCCCTGCTCTTGTTAGCCCACCTTTGCTCCTATACCCCATCCCCTGCCCCTAAACCAGCCCGGTGGTCCCCCACC
>NC_058131.1:315116037-315288837 GCF_016433145.1 Gracilinanus agilis
CCCCACCCACCCCCAAAAAAACCTCCTACACCCTTAGCCGCCCCGCCCCCTGCACCTGCGGTCCGGCCTCGCACAGTGCCGAGCCCCGCCCCCTGCATCTCTCCTGCTCCCCTCGGCCGGCCCCACCCTGCCCCGCCCCCGAGTTAGCCAGGACTGAATCTCACCTCCCCGCACTCCTGCTCTGGGGCTGGGGGCCGCTGTCAATGTCGGGGCCGCTGTCGTTGTCGGGCCGCCGCAGTCCCGGCCGGTCACCTTGACACAGGCCGCAGCGGCCGCCGCCGCCTCCTCATGGCCACGCCGAGAGCAGCGGGCTGGCGGCAGCAGCGCCTGCAGCGAGAGATGGCCCGAGCCCGGCCAAAGCCCTAGCCGGAGCCGCAGCAGCCTCGGGAGCAGAGCCGAAGCCCAAGCCCAGCCGCAGCGGGAAACGTCCGCTCCAGGGCTGGAGCGACAAGACGATCAGCCAATCCTTGCCCAGAGCAAGACACTCTCACCAACCATCTTAGATAAGAGGCGGGGATAGGCAAATAAGCCCTGCCGGCCCCCAGTGCGCAACAGCAAGAGCTGCAGGCCAGTAAAGGGCCCAGGGTTGAGAGAGCGGAGTTGAGTGCTTCCCAACTAGCGCATCTCCATTCTGGCCATCGCTTGGTACACCTTGGGGGCTGGCCTGGCTCCGCCAAGCTTCCTCCCCTCAAAACAGCCTTGCACTGATTCCTAAATCTCCCAGAAGGGCCTGCGCCCCTTACACCCCCTGGCCTGGCTTTGATTTGAATCAAATCGATTTTCTTCCCTACTTAGGATCAACTGAAATCATAGCATGACAGAGCTATGTAAGTAAGGTCTTCTTGGGGTCCTTAGAGTATAAAATGTCAAAACTGGAAAGCACTTGAGAAATTATTTAGACTAAGGTGGTGTTGGGGTTTGGGGGAGACTTGTCCAAGGTCACACAGAAGGTTCATGGCATGATTAGAACTCCAGTTGGTCTGAGCTCCAACTAGGCTATAGAATGCTTTCCATTGAAGAGCAGTGTGGTACAGATTAAAGAGTGCTAATCTTGGAGTCAGGTGAGAGCTGGGTTTGAATTCTGCATCTGAGATGACTTAATTATGTGACTAAGGGTTAGTCACTACTTCTCTGAGCCTCAATTTCCTCATCTGTAACAGGGAGATAAAAATACTGATAGAACCTCCTAGGGTTGTCCTAAAAATCGAATGAGAATATGTATGGAGGTGGGGGAAAAGGGAACTTTAAGACATAAAGTACTATATAAAATGTAAACCATCATCATTATTATTACACCATACTGCTTTGTTCTTTCCTAGAAAAAAAATCTTCACAATTCAGAGTTAAATAATGGACTCTGAATTGTGTAGTTAGTTGGAAGGGACCTTTAAAAACTGAACTCAAAAAAACTTTCTCCTCCCCTCTATTTCAATTGATGGCATCATCCCAGACCTATAACCTTAAAGTCATCTTTGATTCTTTTTTCTTCTTCATCATCATTTGCCAAATCCTGCTTATTCTACCTCCCATATCTCCTGTGTTCATATCCTCCTTTCCCCTCATACAGCCACATTCCTGTTTAGATCATCATAACTTTTCATCTGGACTATTATAATAGTTTCTGAACCTCCAGGCTCTCCTTTCTCCAATCCTCCTTTTAAAAAATTATTCATATTCTATTAAAATAAGGCAATAATTTGACAATAAAGGGAATGAGATGTTAAAATCCTTATTACTGAGGATAAAAAAATCTTTACAATCAGTATTCTCTCCCCCCCAAAAAAAGTTTTAAAGGAAGCAGCAATTAATATATCTGACTTGATACTCACTATCTTCAAATGTGGTAAAACCACAAATGCCAAAATTTTAAAAAATTTCAAGATACAATGAATCACTTTTATTTAAGCTTACAGCCTAGGGATCAGGACAATGAATCACAGCAGTGATTTGATAGGGAATTATGCCAGCCATGTTTTGGGATCTCCTATCCACAAGTTTTCCTACATCAGTCTTTGCAGGAATTATCAATAAGTAAGAAACATTGAACTCCACCAAATCAAACACTAAGATTTTGTCTCCAAAAGTTGAATTCTGGTCTTGCTCAAGTTATAGCAAAAGGAATTCATGCAAATGCAGTGTTTTTCAAGTTTAATTTTTCTATTTTCAAGAGACATGTCCAGTAATTTCAGATTTTACAATCCATTCTTCACAGTTATCTAACTAATCTGCCTGATACATGAGTTGGGCCAACTCTGTTCTTGCTTTAAAATGTTCACTGACTCCCTTTGGCTTTGAAAGCCCTCTACAATCTGGCTGAAACTTACCTGTCCAGACTTGTTTCATTATAGTTACTTTGACATACTCTATTTTCCAGCCAGAGTTGATTTCTTCCTGTTCTTAGATCTTGTCCTGTCCTCTATTACCTCCATGTATTTTAAAAAATGTCACCTCTGTCTGAAATGAACCTCCTCTATGGCTACTGTTGAAATGTTCCTCTTCATTGAAAATCAGTTTCTCCACAAAGTATTCCCTCTCTACCCTCAGCTAAAAGTGATTTCTCTTCCCCTCAGATTTTCCCAGAAAACTTCAACTGGATTGTTGCTTGTTTCATATTCATTTCTCTCCATGGCATCTCCCATTATTTGACAATAAATTAAAAATTTCCTTAAAAGAATATATGGTCATTTATTCCATCTCTGTATATCAAGAGCCTAGTACATTGCCATCCATACAGTAGGTACTTTAAAATGTTCAGTGAGTGTTGAATCAATCAATAAAGGCCATTAATTTTATAGATGAGAAAAAGAAAGATACAGAGAGAAAAAGTAACTTGACTATAGTGACATTGTTAATGACAGTCACTATTGATCTTCTGATTACCAATCTTTTACTGTTTCACTACACTAGGTGCTCTTACCTCATTTTTAGAAGCTACACATTGAAAGCTACATTTTAAGGCAGAAATTTATTTTGATGTTAGGAGTTTGGAGATAAATTGTGTGACCTCTGAAAATTGATGAGTATAGCCCAGGGTCTTGCACATAACATGTATATGTGCACCTGCATAATAAGTATTTGCTAAATTATTTTCATTTGCAAATCAAAAAATTTACTAGAAGTAAATCATCTCCAAATCAAAATGTTACTCATGGATATTTTAGGAATATTTTTACTACAGTGAATTAGAAGATCAATTCTCCTACATTTAACAACATTTAGATTATTTTATCTAAGACAAGCTTATTTATTTCTTGTATTTCTCTTCTATAATATACTTACAATTTTATCTCTCCTCACCACTAAATTGAAAGCTATTATACCAGGTTTCGTACTTCAAAGTGGCTCTTACAATGTTTTGCAGAATATAAGCTCTTTGAGGGAAGAGAATATATTGTTTTTGTCTCTGTACTCACAGCACCTACTTCAACATCTGGCACATAATATATTTTTAAATGCTTGTCATTAGATTTTTATTATTTGTGCTTCAGTAAATGTTTGATGAATGAATACCATTCAGTGGTAAATCCAGATGCTTATGAAGTCTATCAGTTAAGTAGTATGACATTTATTATGGTTTGCTGATTATAAAATCCTATTCAGTAGATGAATACTGATCTCAGTACTGAAATGGGATTTTTTTTCTTTTTTCATGGATTGGTATGATCAAAGAATTATCACATACTGAGCAAACCTACTGGTGATGAGCTTCTCTCTGCTCAGCTAGAGTAATCCTGAGAAAACTAGCCTAGTCTGCTACCAATACTGAATGTAAAGCATGGTCTTTAAGGACTCAAAGTCACCTCCATACCATGAAGAGACATCAGAATAGCATTTTATGGAAAGACATTGTGAATATTAGCAAGAAAATAATCTGAAGATAAACTGTGACCTAGTGGATTATGAAAATAAAACTTTGGAAGAAGGTTACATGAATCTATGTTCTCAAGCATTATACAACTATGTGTCTCATTTGTATTCCATGATATATTTGAGCTTTATAGATTTGCAGAATATTAAGGCTGAAAAGTGTTAGATTTTTATTTAGAGACATAAAAAAGTACCATGGATAGCACTTATGCTGTAGTTGCCTGATTCAGCACTGGGGTGGTGGAGAGCAGCAGACTATGACTGTAATGCACAGCCCACAATGCCCACAGGATAATACTTTAAATTTTTAAAAATAAACATAAGGTTGTATATTTAAAGCTATATGGATTGCAGGATACAACATACACCCACATATATCATCAGCTTTTCTATATATTTCCAACAAAACTCAGCAGCAAGAGTTAGAAAGAGAAACTCCATTTAAAATCACTCTTACAATATAAAATTTGGGAATCTATATGCCAAGACAAACTCGTAAATTATATGAACACAATTACAAAATACTTTCCACACAAAACTAGATCTAAACAGCTAGAAAAACATTAATTGCTCATGGGTAGGATGAGCTAATATAAAAATGACAATCCTACCCAAATTAATTTACTTATTCAGTGACTTACCTATCAAACTACCAAAAAAAACTTTTTTATAGAATTAGAAAAAATTATAACAAAGTTTATCTGAAAAAACAAAAGATCAAGAATATCAAGGAAGCTAATGAAAAAAATGTGAAGTATGGTAGCCTAGCAGTACCAGATCTTAAACTGTACTCTAAAGCAGTGATCATCAAATCAATCTGGTAATGGCTAAGAGACAGAAGATTGGATCAATGGAATAGACTTGAAGTAAATGACATCAGCAATTCAGTGTTCATTAAACCCAAAGATCCCAGCTTTTGGGACAAGAACCCACTATTTAACAAAAACTACTGGAAAACTGGAAAACAGTATGAGAAAAATCAGATAAATCAACATCTCACACCCTATATCAAGATAAATTCAAAATGGATAAATGACTTAAATATAAATAGGGAAATTATAAATAAACTAGGGGAACATAGAATAGTATGCCTGTCAGATCTAATGGAAAGGGAAGAATTTAACAACAAGCAAAAGATAGAGAATGTTACAAGATTTAATAAATAATTTTGATTATATTAAATTTAAAAGTTTTTATACAAACAAAACCAATGCAACCAAAATTAGAAGGGAAGCAACAGACTAGGAAAAATTCTTTATAACAAAATTCTCTGACAAAGCTCTAATTTCTCAAATATACAAAGAACTAAGTCAAATTTATAAGAAAGCAAATCATTCCCCCAATTGACAAATGGTCATATGGAATATGAATAGTCAAAAGGGATATGAATAGATAGCTTTTAGATGAAGAAATCTAAACTATCAATAAGCATATGAAAATGTTTTAAATCTCTCCTGCTTAGAGAAATGCAGATCAAAACAACTCTGACATAACACCTTACATATAAAAGAATGGCCAATGACAGTGAAGGAAATATGACAGTGAAGGAAAATAATAAATGTTGGAGGGGTTGTGGCAAAGTTGGGGCACTAATGCATTGCTGGTAGAGTTGTGAATTTATCCAACCATTCTGGAGGGCTTTTTGGAATCATGCCCAAATGCCTTTAAAAGAATGCATACGGGGCTTCTGGGTTAAGATGGCAGCAGAGTAAAAATCAGCTGATTAACCTCTCCTAACCAAAACATATAGGACTCATCAAGGGGACATAAAAATAAATCCAGACGAACGAAGGGACCCCCCAACAGGGTGCAGCATTGAAGGTACATGGGACCGGGGCATTTCCATGCTATAAAGGGGTGAAACAGCTCTCACTAAAATGTGAGCTGAGCAAAACCCTCCCCCACCACCACCACCTACAGTGCCAAAGCCAGCACACAAGAGCTAGATCAAGTTTGGGGCACCCATTAAGTCATTGGCAGCTACCTGGGGTCACCAGGGCCTGTTCCTGAGAGCAGCAAGACTTAAGACCCCAAGAGGCCAAAGAATGCTTGGACTTTGAACACAGACCCTGAGCACAGGCATGGTTGCAGCTGCAGAAATGGATCCGGAATACAGGTGCAGATCTTGAGTGGGGACCAAGTGCAGAGTGGTGCACAACTGTGGAAGCAGCACCCTGAGACTGTTAATGGAGATTTGGGCAGAGGAACAAGAAAGGGGACCACCAGGAGGCCTGACCCTGAGAACAACTAGACCTAAGAACACAGGAGCCCAAAGAGCACAGACAGACCATGAGCATGAGGATAAAGATGACAGGGTGCTGGGCTAACAATGGCAAGCCAGAGACAAGAACCCCAGGAGAGAAAGATCAAGCAGAAATCTTTAACACTTGACAACTTTGACATAGAAAAAATCCAGACCACAGAGCAAACAGCAGAGGAGAACAAACAAGTAATCATATCCAAACTTTCCCCAAAAAAATGAAAACTGCTCACAAGCTATTGAAGAGTTCAAATCTGAGATTATGAGAAAAATGGTAGAGAACTGGCAAGAAAATAACAGTTTGAAAGGCAGTTTCACAATTAGAAAGTGAGGCTAAGAAATCAAATGAATTGATAAGCAAATTGAAGACCAGAAATGACCAGCTGGAAGCCTTGAAGAACCAAACATACCAGATTGAACAGGAAAACCAAAAGATTATAGCTGAAAACCAGTCTCTAAAGGCTAGAATTGGGCAATTAGAAAAAGATGCCCCCAAATCAAAAGAATTAATAAGCAAATTGGAGACCAAAATCAAACAGCTGGAAAACAGGTCAGACCAAATCAAAAGGGGAAATCAAAAGAATATAGCAGAAAACCAGTCTCTAAAGACAAGAAATGGGCAGGTAGAAGCCAATGATCTCTCAAGACAACAAAAGCAAATAAAGCAAAGTTAAAAGACTGATAAAATAGAAGGAAACATGAAATATCTCACTGAGAAATTAACCGATCAAGAAAACAGGTCTAGAAGAGATAATCTGAGAATCATTGGTCTTCCTGAAAAAGCAGAAATTAATAGAAATTTGGACTCCATACTAAAGGAAATTATTCAGCAAAATTGCCCAGAAATTCTACAACAAGAGGGCAATATAGACATTGAAAGGATCCATAGATCACCCTATACACTAAACCCTGAAAAGACAACCACCAGGAATATAATAGCCAAATTCAAGAGCTTCCAAGTAAAAGAAAAAAATTTTACAAGAAGGCAGAAAGAGACAATTCAGATATCAAGGAGCACCAATCAGGATCACACAGGATCTGGCAACCTCCACACTACAAGACCACAAAGCTTGGAATATGATATTCAGAAAGGCAAGAGAACTGGGTCTACAACCAGGGATCACCTATCCATCAAAACTGACTATATTCTTCCAGGGGAAAGTATGGGCATTCAACAAGATAGAAGATTTCCAAGTATTTGCACAGAAAAGACCAGGACTAAATGGAAAGTTCGATATCCAAGCACAAAAAAAACAAGAGAAACATGAAAATGTAAATAGGAAACAGAGGGGAAAGAAAGAAAACTCTTATTTTTAAATTTGTCTCTTTAAGGGCTTCAATAAGATCTAATTATTTGTATTCCTATATGGAGAAATGTTATGTGTAATTCTCTGTAGTGAACTCTATTCACTATTATAATATCCACTATTATAATAATTAGAAGAATTATTCACAGGGAGAGGTTGGAGTACTAAATGGTCTAAGATGATAAGGGGTGGGTAGGAAAGAGGGGGATGAATAGTAGATGACACCAAGAGAAACTTGAATGAATAAGAAAAATAGGATATTCTTTTACAAACAAAGAGGGCATGGGAAGGGGAGGGGATGAATACTATTATAAGAAGGAGAGGAAGAGGGTATTAAGAGGTAATATTTAAACCTTACTCTCAGTGGAATTAACCCTGAGAGGGAAGAGTAGCTATATCCATTGAGATATAGAACTCTATCTAACCCTACTGAGAAAGTCAGAAGGGATAAACCAAGGGGAGCAGAGGATTGTGGAGGTCAAAAAAGGGAGGGGAGGAGAAGGGAGAGGGAATTCATCAGGCCTTAAAGAAAAGAGGGGAATAAGAAGGTAGGGGGTAGAAAGGGTAGTAAAAAAAAGGGAGGGGACAAGGGTTACTGGTTTAAAACAAGTCACTGGTTTAAAGGGAAATAGCCTAAGAAGATGGGGTAGAACTAAGAAAGGATACCAAAATGTTGGGGAATACACAACTGATAATTATAACTCTGAATGTGAATGGGATGATTGAATATACTAAATTAAAAAGCTTTTGTACAAACAAAAACAATGCAACCAAAATCAGAAGGGAAACAACAAATTGGGAAAAAATCTTTATAACAAAAACTCTGTCAGGATTATAATTACTCAAATATACAAGGAGTTAAATCAATTATATAAAAAATCAAGTCATTCCCCAATTGATAAATGGGCAAGGGACATGAATAGGCAATTTTCAGATAAAGAAATCAAAACTATCAATAAGCACATGAGAAAGTGTTCTAAATCTCTAATAATTAGAGAAATGCAAATCAAAACAACGCTAAAGTATCACCTCATACCTAGAAGATTGGCTAAAATGATAGTAGGGGAGAGTAATGAATGTTGGAGGGGATGTGGCAAAATTGGGACATTAATGCATTGCTGGTGGAGTTGTGAACTGATCCAACCATTCTGGAGGGCAATTTGGAACTATGCTCACAGGGCTATAAAAGACTGCCTGCCCTTTGATCCAGCCATACCATTGTTTGGTCTGTACCCCAAAGATATCCTAGATAAACAGACTTGTACGAAAATATTTATAGCCGCAATTTTTGTGGTGGCAAAAAAACTAGAAAATGACGGTATGCCCTTCTATTGGGGAATGGCTGAACAAACTGTGGTATATATGCTGGTGATGCAATATTATTGTGCTAAAAGGAATAATAAACTGGAGGAATTCCATGTGAACTGGAAAGACCTCCAGGAATTGATGCAGAGTGAAAGGAGCAGAACCAGGAGAACATTGTACACAGAGACCAATACACTGTGGTAAAATAGAATGTAATGGACTTCTGTACTAGCAGCAATGCCATGATCCATAACAATTCTGAGGGGCTTATGGAAAAGAACCCTATTCACATTTAGAGGAAGAACTACAGGAGAGGAAACACAGAAGAAAAGCAACTGCTTGAACACATGGGTTGAGGCAGACATGATTGGGAATGAAGACCCGAAACTACCACACCAATGCAACTATCAACAATTTGGAAATAAGTCTTGATCAATGACACATGTTAAAACCAGGGGAAATGCGCATTGGCTATGGGGGGGAGGAGATTGGGGGGTGAAGGGGAAAGTAAGAACATGAATCATGTAACCATGATAATTTTTCTAAAAAAATAAAAATTATTATTAAAAAAAAAAGAATGCATGCCCTTTCATCCAGCAATACCATTACTGGGTTTATATCCCAAAGGGGTTTTTAAAAAGTGAGCAAGGTCCTGTTTGTACAAAAATATAGCTGCATTTTTCAATTTTCAATTGTATATGATAGCAAAAAATTGGAAAATAAGGTGGTGTCTTTTGATTGGTGAATGGCTGAACAAATTGTTGTATATGGTGGTGATGGAATACTATTGTGCTATAAGGAATGATGAATTGATTGATTTGTTTAAGAACAGGAAAGATCTACATGAACTGATGCAGAGTGAAATAAGCAGAACCAGGAGAACATTATTCACAGAAACATTGTGGGACAATCAAAGGTAATTGACTTTGCTACTAATAGCAATGCAATGATCCAGGACAATTCTGTGGGACTTAAGAGAATGCTATCTGCATCTAGAGAAAGAACTGTAGGACTAGAAATCCAGAAGAAAACATATGATTTGTCACTTGTTTATATGTGTAGATGATTTGAAGTTTTGGTTTTAAAAGATTGCTCTTTTACAAAAGTGAATAATATGGAAATTGATTCGAGTGATTATATATATATGTATAACCCAGTGGAATTGCTTGGCAACTCTGGAAGTGGGGAGGGATGAGGGGAGGGAGGAAATATGAATCATGTAACCATGGAGAACATTTTTAAATAAATAAATAAACAATTTAATGTAAAAAAATAAATGGAGTCTTAGAAATCATTTAGTCCCACTCCATTTCACATACTATGAAACTAAGACCAGAGAGATTAAGTGATTTGCCAAAGGACCCAAGATAGTAAGTCACAGAGTTAGGATGAGAATTCATTGCTTAATTAGACTTCTTTCCCCTCCATCCTGGGAAAAGGCATTTACTGGTGCCAATAGATTTAATTAGTCTGACCAACCTTTTAGCAATTTAGGTTTATGTAGTAACTGAAGCCTGGTGAAAGTCTAGAGAAGGACAACACTGCACTATCTGGGTCTTTTGAAGTGAAGAACTGTATTTCTGATATGATTGTGTACTTATGCCTCTTCCCCAATGAGTTTACTCACAGAAGGACAGCCAGAGAATTGTATATGCCTCTCCAGGGTGCCTGTTGTACAATGCCTACGTGGCAAAAAGTAAGTGTTTCAGCAATGGTTGAGTATTTGGTAAGGGCTTTCAAAGGCAACTTTATCTACATTTACGAATTTTTATGATATGGCAAGACAGAAGGGAAGAGGGAAGAAATCTTAACAGTGAAATCTCAATAGGAAAACCAGCAGAGTAGACTGAAGTAAGCAAAAAATTAAATAAATAACAAAATTTTAAACTTCCTAATACAATAAAGAAATATGAGAAAGTAAAAAAAGTTAGGGTAGAAATTTCTAGGGGAATAAAATAATTCTTCCATAACTACAATTAGAATCCTGGAAAAGAAAATGAAATAGCCACAAGAAACCCCCAGAATAGAGAGAAAGCCAAATAGAAAAATTGAAAGAAGAGATAAGAAGTGAATTTAGAGCTCCTAATTATAAACACACACACACACACACACACACACACACACACACACACACACACACTTTTTAAGACCCTGAAAGGATGATTAATGGTCTAGGGAAAAGACTGGAAAATTTAACAAAGTACTGGATGTCCATTTGGATCAAAAGACAGAACCAGAAACCATAAATGGAAAGAGGCAATGGGGCAAATTTAGACTTGATTTTAGGTAAAAATAGCCTAATGATTTGTGACAAGATCTAGGACTGTGATTTGATTAATATATAGAACTCTCAGGGGAGGAAACTACCCCTACCAAAATAGATTGGCATTTTCACTAGAGTTTACCTTTTTTGTGTCATAATCTAGCCCTTTCTTACTTTTCCATTCTTCTTATGCCTTAAATTTCCCCATGTACTCTGTAATCCAGTGACACTGGCTTCCTTCCTGTTCCTGGAACAAGAAACTCTAACTTCCAACTCAGTATTTTCTTTGGCTGGCCTTAATGTCTGGAATACTCTCACTCATCATCTCCACCTACTGGCTTCCATAGTTTACTTCAATTCAAAGCTAAAATGTCACCTTCTACAGGAAACCTTTCCCAATCCCTCTTAATTCTAGTGCCTTCTTTCTGTTGATCTTTTCCAATTTATTCTGTTGCTTATATCTTGTCTCCCCCTTTACACTATGAACTCCTTGAGAGAAGGGATTGTCATTTACCTTCCTTTGCCTCTCCAGTGTTTAACAGTACTTGGTGCCCAAGCACTCAATAAATGTTTATTCACTGTCTGAGAGGATGACTACTAACTGACTACTTTGGAAGTCTGGTGAAGCCAATGAATCCCTTCTCAGAATAATGTTAAAATATATGGGATTTCCAATTATATTGAAATTCAGTTATCAAAATATTTTTAAATGCATGAAGCCCAGCTTAAGAAGCTCTTTCTTAGAAAATTGCCTAGAAATAAATAATGTGCCAGATTCATATGACCAATATGAGTCAGAGGCAGAACTTGAACCCTGGTCTTCCAGGTTTCTAGGCTGGCTCCCTATTCACCATGCCACACTACCTCTCTAATAATTTTTGAACAGTTCAAAAGAAGAATGAGAAAGATCCATTCCCTCTCCTTTGAGTCCTTTGAGGTCTGCAAGCAAAAGCTGGACAACCACTTGTCCAGTTTGTATAGTGGGGATACCTTTAGTATAAGAGTTGTGCTAGCTATCCTTTCAGGTCCAATCCAAACTTCAAACCCTGTGACTCTGAGAAGGAACTAAAAATTACGATGATTCAATAAGAGTTATTAGAAAAATATGAAAAAAATGTAAAAAGACAATGAAATGGTAAGAATGTATGAAATCTCTTTTAAGATATCTCAAAAAGAAGATTCTGAAAGAGTAAAATTTCTTTCCAAAAGAAAAAGAAATAACAGATGACCTAATACCAAAAATGACAACCCAAAGGGCATCAATAATTCCTGACTCCATGCCTTCTTTCTTATCTTTAGTCTTTATGAAATGGCCTATATGTAAAAAGCTGTTATCCTTAACAAAAGTGTGAGGATACTTGCTTTGGCAGCACATATACTAAAATTGGAAAGCTACAGACAAAATTAGTATGCCCTGGCACAAAGACGACATGCAAATTTATGAAGCATTCCATATTTTTGGTAGGCCTCCAACTCTGTCACTCTGAATCCGCAAAGCCTTCTACCTAATTGACAATGGCTGGCAATAGCAACTTTCTACTAGAGTTCTACCCAGGGACATGTCTGCAGTTGTATTGCCTATCCCTAGACCTAAACTAAGATTCAGAGCCTGGAATATCCATGAGGGCAACAACTAGATCATTCTCTAGAATAGAAAAATTAGGGTCTGTTGGTAGCTTTCAGCTCTCTGACTTGAGGTGCTCCTGTAACCTTTGAAGAAAACAGCACTCCATTCCCAGAGAACACAGAGAGAGGGTCACAGATAATACAGAGCAGTTAATACAGACCCAGATAATACCATACAAGGCCCTGATATTCCTACCATAAGTTAACAAATCCTGCCTTTTACACAAAGGTCAAATTAAGAATGTAAAACTAGAAATAAACAGATAGCATGATGCCAGGGATTTCCAAGACAGAAAACCCAGAAAAAGAGAATAATTTCAGAAAACCTACAAGCATACTGAAAAATATGGCTTAGCCACAAGGTTAATTAGAATTCCTTAAAGAAATGAAACATGAATATTATAAATAATATAACAAATAAAATTAAAAAGTAGAGAAAAGAATTGGAAAATAAATGAAAGCTTTCAAAGAAGAGCTTAGAAGGAAAATAAAGCTTAGCATAAGAAGTATAAAATCTTTTCCTAAAAACAGACTCTTTGAGATGGGGTAGAGCCAAGATGGCAGAGTAGAGGTAACCCAGCTGAACTTTCTCAACATTCCCCTCTAAACAACTTTAAAATAATGCCTCAAATCAAATTTTGGAGTAGTAGAGTCAGCAAAAGGTTAAAGTGAGACATTTTTCTGGCCTAAGAAAACTTAGGAGTTTAACAGGAGGATTTTATGACACTAGAGTGGAAGCCTGTCTGGAGCGTACATACCAAGTGCCAGCAATAGCAGCTGCAACAGAAACTTTGGGAGCTCTCAGCCCAGAGACAATAAGGGGGACAAGCAACAGGTCAGAAAGAGATCACATGAAACCTTTTGCTGGCACTGGGTATAGCTGGCACTAATTGGCAACCTTGTTGCACACATGCAGTTCTGGGTCCCAGTTGTCCCAGTTCCAGAGTGAAAAGGAGTTCTGGGGATTGGTCACAAGAGAACAGGAGGCCCTGGTTATAGTTCCAAGGCAAAGAGAGCACTAGCACTTGTGGATGCAGCGGACTAGAGGCCCTTCCTAGGTAAAGACCAGAATGCAGACCAGGAGAGCAATGACCCCTACTTCTCCCAGGATCACATCACCTTTGAAGCACCAAAAAACATGCAAACCTCCAGAACTAACTCTGAAAGCAATAGCACAGAAAAACCTTAAACTTGGGACAGTGCCTTTCCTTACTCTCCAGGTGAGGAAAACCCAACTTTAACATAAAGTTCAAGAAATAGACTGGAAAAATGAGCCAATAACAAAAAAAAAGAATTTGACTATAAAAAAAGCTACCAAAATAATAGGGAAGATCAAGACATAAACTTAGAAGAAGACAATAATGACAGCTACAAACAAAGCCTCAAAGAAAAGTGCTAATTGTACCCAAATCCAATAAGAATGCCTGGAAGAGTTAAATAAAAAGATAAGAGTGGTAGAGGAAAAATTGGGAAAAGAAATGAGAGTGATGCAAGAAAATTATGAAAATAGAATTAGCAATTTGGTAAAAGAGACACACACAAAAAACTGATAAAATAACTCCTTTAAAATTGGCCTAATGGGAGACAGCTAGGTGGCTCAGTGGATTGATAGCCAGGCCCAGAGATGGGAGGTCCTGGGTTCAAATTTGGCCTCAGAAACTTCCTAGCTGTGTGACCAAGGGCAAGTCATTTAACATCCATTGCCTAGTCCTTACCACTTTTCTGCCTTAGAAGCAATATCCAGTACTAATTCTAAGATGGAAGGTAAGGTTTTTTTAATTGGCCTAATGATGAAGAAGAAACAAAAATGTCACTGAAGAAAAGAATGTAAAAAATGGTCACTGAATAAAATAACTTAAAAATTAGAAATGGACAGGTGGAAACTAATGAATCCACAAGACATCAAGAAACAATAAAACTAAGTCAAAAGAATGAAAAATTAGAAGAAAATGTGAAATAACTCATCAGAAAAACAACTGCCCCAAGTCACTATTTAGAAGAGAAATTCAAATTAAAATAGCTCTGAGATATTACCTCACACCTATAAGATTGGCTACTATGACCAAAAAGGAAACTGATAAATAGTGGAGGGGATGTGGGAGACTGGGAATACACTAATACCCTGTACATGGAACTGTGAACTGATACAACCATTCTGAAGAGCAATATGGAATCACGTTCAAAGGGTCATAAAACTTTGACCCAGCAATACTACTACTGTGTCTGTTTCCCAAAAGTCTCAGAAATAGGGGGAAAGGATCTATTTGTACAAACATATTTTAGCAGGTTTTTTTAGAGGCAAAGAAACTAAGGGCATGTCCATCAATTTGGGAATGGATGAACAAGTTGTGATATGTGGCTGTAATAGAATATTATTGTACCATAAGAAATGACAAACAGGATGAATTCTGAAAAACCTGGAAAGACTTATACGAACAGATGCAAAATGAAGTGATCAGAACCAGAGAAGAATGTATACAGTAAAATAAATATACAATGATCAATTGTGAAGGATCAAACTATTACCAGCAAAACAAGACCCCAAGTGACTCATGTGAAAAAAAATGTTATCCACAGCCAAAAAAGGAATAGTTAGAATCTGATTGCAGATCAAAGCATGCCATTTCACTTTATTTCCCTCCATGATTTCTTTTATTGGTTATGTGATGTATATCTTCTGTCATGGCATGGGGCATATGGATATATGTATTGCTTGAAAGCAGTGGTATAACCTATATCAGTCTATTTACTGCCTTGGGGAGGGCAAGGAGAGAGGGAAAGAATATGAATCACAAAATATTTTAAAACAATTGTCAAAAATTGTTTTTACATGTAATTGGGGGGAAGAAAAAAAGTTTGTTTTAATTGACCTGGAAAATAGATCAAGGAGAGATAATTTAAGAATTACTGAACTACCTGAAACTCATGACCAAAGAGAGAGCCTAGATATCATATTTCAAAAAATTATAAAGGAAAACTGCATTTTTTTAATCTATTAAAATTTTTTGAGGAGGGACAGGATAAAAAGAGAAAATGAGAAAAAGAAGAAAACAAGCTATAGGGAAATACACTGTAATTGAACTGTGAATGTGAATGGGATGAGTTTAACTATAAACAGAAAGAGAATAGCAAGAATAGCAGAGTGTATTAGAAATAAAAATTGAATAATGTTTTTATAAGAGACGCACTTGAAACTAAGAAACAGAATTAAAACAAGGAGCTGAAGTAGAATCTAATATGTTTCAGCTGAACTAAAAAAATTTAGGACTAATAACCATCATGATCTGAGATAAAGAAAAAAGCAAAAATAGGCCTAATTAAACGGATAATCCTAGAAATGAGATTTTACTAAAAGTTCCATAGACAATGAAGTAATATAAGACATTTTATGATAAGTTTCTTTAATAATGACCTTAGTTTTCAAATATATATTGACTAAACAATTAAGTCAAATTTAAAATAAGAGTCATTCCCCAATTGATAAGTGGTAAAAGGATATAAATAGTGTTATAAAGAAGAGAGGGTTTGAGTAAGCTTGGCTGAGTCAGAGGGTTTGAACCTGGGTTACTTTTGCGCAAGGCCTGAAGGAATTTTTTAAGCCTGAGTGTCAGTGGTTCCCACAGGCAGTTGAGAGGGAACTGACAGCCTGTAGAATTCTCCTGGAGCTGTCATTCAAGTGAGCAGCTAGGTGCCGAAAGGAGCTGTCCAGCACTAGTGGCTGCAGAGGCTTGCCAATCAAACTGAAGGGAGCTGTCCTTCAGCACTCCAGTCACATAGACTTTTAACAGAGGGCTGTCCATCAAACCTAGCAGTTGCTGTCCAGCATTTCAGCTAACTAGGAACTGTGATAGAGTTTTTGTTTGTTTGTTTTTTCAAAGCGGCTGGAAATTAATTATACAGAGGTTTTTTTTCATCCCAGATTATTTCTGTTTCACTGTTACAATAATAATGTAGATAATGGAAATGATGTATGGTTATTTAATACTGATACTGATACTGATACCTTATGTGTTGTTTATGGTGATGCCAGAATTTTGATATAAGTTATTGGCTTGGCAAGTGTTAAGACCAGTGATGAGATTATCCATGCAGTGAGCATGTTCTTTTATATCTATAATTTTGATGGTTTTGGTTTGTGTATACAAATTTCATTGGATTTTCATGGTTACTCTATACAAAATCAAGAGTGTTTTTGCTCTGGTGTTTAGGGACTCGGAAATGAAACAGATGATTACATTGATGCAAGCAAAGATAGATGCTATGGAAAATACTATTATGCAACTATTCTTAATACCACTATAAATGGGAAAACTACTGGCTCTGAATTTAAATAAGCTGATGTTAATGGTATTGGGCAATTAGCAGAGGGAAGTGATACAACACCAAAGGCTCCCAGTAGGCTAGAAAGGGAAACAGAGGCACTAAATACAAAGCCTGCTTCCCTGTTTCCTTTAAGAGACCTGCCTTTTGTTTCACCAGATAATGGAATCATTCATTGAAAATCACACAAGCACTTCTCAGCTGCAGAATTAGATGCAATCAAAAGGAGAACCCCCAGATATTCTGATGTGTTAAATAAAGTAATCCGAGAGTTTAAGAGGACAATAAAATCTATGACCCTGACTTTGCTGATTTCTATCTTCTCATGGAAGAGCTATTAACCAGAAGGGAGAGGGAACAGTTCATAGAATAAACTCGGAATAATTCTGCCTTGACACCATGGCCAGAGCAGTATGAGGAATTTGACTTAAATTCTGTGGATAATTATAGAGCTCTAAAACAAGCTACAGAGACAGTTCTAGAAGTAATGGAGAATGCAAGAAGACCTGATGCATGGTCAAAATTTGAACACATTAAAAGGAAATTGGGGAGTCACCTACAGCTTTCCTTGAAAAATTGATGGAAGCTGCTGAGCTGGAATTGGGATTATATGTATTGGCTGAGGAGAAAATTGGACACATAAAAAGACTGTTTGTTAAGAATGCTTGTCTTCAGTGAGGTGATTTTTTAGAAACAACTGTCTGGATTGGGAGACATTGAGTCTGGAGGAGTTAAAAAAAGGATTGTTATTTTTATGTTTGCAGTGGACAAAGATAAGAGTATAGATGATAAGAATTCCATTATTGAAGACTTATAGAGACAATCACAAGATGCTAATAAAAAAGTGAAAAATAGTGAGATCAAAGAAATAAAAGCAGTAGCAGCATTACTATCAGTACAGCCTAGGAATCAAATGGTCACTAGGGAAAGTAGGTCTGTTCCAAGATGTTATCTGTGAAATCGTGTGGAACATTTAGTAAGGAGTTGGTGGTATGGGGCACAATTCTCTAGATAACTACAAAGAGGAAATGGATATAACAATGGTTTTAATAATGGTTGGAGACAAAATTCATATGGTGGAATAGTAATAATTTCAATAATGGAAATAGAAATCAATATCAAGGACAGGGTAATGGTAATGGATGTCCCAAAATTTGTTGTCAATGGGGTTCTAGCACAAGATTTGCATACTATGCAGGATTGGGTGAAATCTGAAGAAAGACCGAAGTATACTCAAGTAGTCCAGAAAGGAGATTAGAACAAAGGTGCATGTTCATTATAAAGGTGTACCCTGAGTTCTCGAGTGTTGGGTGAATCAATGCAGAATGGATTTAAGGTTAATGATATTGGATGTGATAAGGATAATGTAAATGAATCTGTAAATAATGTAATTAAAACAAATGAAAATATAATTAATGTTAATGAATGTGAGGAAAAAGAAAATTGTGATGTAAAAATAGTTGAAAATTCTAAAGATTGTGTAATAATGGAAAATAATGGAGAATGTGAAATGGATTAGGAAAATGTGATTATAAATGTGAACAATGGAACTAAGGTAGAAGTTAAGGAGACCAATGAGAGTAGTATTAAATATGAGGAATGTGATAAGGATGTAAAATCCTGGGAAAGTCATGCAATTCAAGCAAATGTGTGTTTGGATGGACAGGAGATGAATGAGCTTTGCACTGATATTACTGTGTTAGCTCCAGTGTTGGAAACATTCCAACCACCAAATAGCATGGAACCACATGTGTTTGTAACTATTGGAGACCAGATCTATGATCTTCTCATTGACACAGGAGCTAGTAAATCAGTGTTGCAAAGTCCTCCTGAGAATTGTAGAGTTGTTGGTACAATGTAAGTAATAGGAGCTACAGGAAGACCTCAAAGAGTAGCAAAATTACAACAAAAATGATTACTCTATAATTACTCATGTATTTCTTTGTATGCCAGATTGCTCAATGAATCTCTTAGGAAGAGATCTGTTGTATAAACTGAGGGCTATGATCCACTATACTCAAACTAGAGAAATTTCATTACATCTTCCAGAAGAATCTCTGAAAGCCTTTTCAATGCTTTTCTTAAATTCAGTGAGTAGAAGATGACTCAGGTTTTGTTTTTCCAATACCTGAGGATATCCCTAAGGATCTCTGGTCAAAATCTTCTATAGATGTGGGATTGTTGAAATCTGCTACTCCAGTCAGGGTGAGGACTAAGGGAGGACCAGTTCCTTGTGTACTTCAATATCCCTAGACTAAAGAAGCAATTGAGGGAGTTAGACAATAATAGAATCCCTAATTCAACAAGGGATCATAATACCTTGCTTCTCAGAATTTAATACTCCTATTCTTCCTATTAAAAAGCCAAAATTAGATGAGAATGGCAGACCTCATATATTGTTTTATTCAAGATTTAAGACTGAATGATTATGTGATCAAAACTCATCCTGTTGTACCAAGTCCAGCTGCTATCATTTCTTCCATTCCAAGCCAGGCAAGATATTTCACTGTGATAGACATATGCTCAGCTTTTTTCTCAATTCCCATTCATGAGGATTCCCAAAAGATCTTTGCTTTTATGTAAAAAAGGGTATATAGACATGGACTCGTTTGCCTCAAGGGTTCTCAGATTCATCAAGCCAATTTTCACAAATAGTAAATAGAGATCTAAAAAGTATACAATTCAAAGAGAGCAAACTGGTGCATTTTGTGGACAATATTCTCCTTGCATCCCCAAATGCATAAGTGTGTCTTAGAAATAGCAAGATTCTTTATTGGAATTGTATAAGTGTGAGCATAAGATCTCCAAGACAAAATTACAGTGGATTTTGCATAGAGTGTAATATCTAGGTTTTATGTTATCAAAGGGTTCAAAGAGTATCACGCAGAAAAGAATAGCTGATATCCAAAAACTGACTGCTCCAAAAACTAAAAAGTAGCTCCAAGCTGTTCTTAGAACTACTGGATTCTGTAGACAGTAGATACCTTGTTATAGTGAGATAATTAAATGTCTTACTGATTTGACCAAGAACACAGAACCTGAACCTCTGAAACTTAAGCCTGACTATTTGCAAGCCTTAGCTAAGCTTAAGTAAACCATTTTATCTGCTCCTGTTTTGGGTATCTCAGACTATTCAAAACCATTCCAATTATTTTGTTAATGAGACCAAGAGAATTGTTTCTGGGGTACTGAAACAGACTTTGGGGCAAAGTTATCATTCAATTGGCTATCATAGTTGTCAGTTTGATCCCATAGCTGCAGGTACTGTACCTTGTCTAAGGGGGAGAAGGGAGTAGCTGCTGTTGCTATTTTAGTCCAGAAGTTGGCTGATTTAGTTTTGGGATGTCCATTGAATGTACACTGTTCACATCAAATAGAAGCACTAATGAGGAAATTTCATACTCAAGTTTCTTCAGATCAAAGAATTTCCAAGTATGAAATTATTCTCCTGGGTAGTGAGAACATCCACTTAAAGAGGTATAGTGTATTAAATTCTGCTATACTTCTTCCTGATTTACCAAAGAATGGTGAACCATTACATGAGTGTGAGAAAGTAGTTGATTTAGTGGACGTGCCTAGGATGAATTTGAAAGACACTGCTATTGAAAATCAAGACTTGGTTTTGTTCACTGATGGTTCTTCATATTTGTGTAATGGTATTTGTTGTACTGGTGCTGCAGTAGTCACAGAATTTGAGACTCTGGGGTTTGGCTCATTACCTGGAAATGTTAATGCTCAGGGAGCAGAGCTAGTGGCATTGAAGCAAGCCTGGATTCTAGCTGACGGTAAAAGTGCTAATATCTATGCAGACTCTTAATATGCTTTTTCAGTGTCATGCAACAGGAAAATTTTGGAAACAGCAAATTTTGGAAACAAAATTTATTATTACATCAAGAAAACCAATTGCACATGCAGAACTAACAACTGAATTGTTGAACACTATCCAGAAAGCAAAACAGCTAGCGGTAATCCATTGCAGAAGTCATACTTTTGGTAGAGACTCAGTTTCTAAAGGAAATTATAGAGCTGATATAACTGCAAAGTATGCAGCTCAAAATGCTCCCTGAGTTGGCGCTGGACTCAGGGAGTTGAACACAGGCATGGGGAGGGGACTAGAGGAGAAAGCCAGAGAAACACAACAAAAACGCTTGGAAGATGGCAGCTTAGATGGAGCAAAACTTCAGACCTACTGGCTTTACCACACCAAGATAGAGAACAGAGCTCATGGAGAGGAAAGAAAACCAGATTGAACAGCAGGACAGAGCAGGGGGACCATACTGCTGGACAGCTCAGTGAAAACACTCCAACTTGTTCCCCCCTTCTCTCTCTTTCTCTCTCTCTCTTTCTCTCTTTTTCTTTCTCTTACTCTCTCATCTCTCATCTCTCTCTCTCTCTCTCTCTCTCTCTCTCTCTCTCTCTCTCTCCAGGGAAACTCCAACACACCCCTCCTCCATAGACTGCAGAGAAAGTAACTACAAACCTCCATTGCCAGCTGGGGGAAGATCTTTAATCAAAGTTCATTAAATCCATCTGTTTAAACTAGAAGAACAGAGAAGGAGAAAAATATGAGTAAACAGAAAAAGAGAAAAGAAATTACAATTGACAGCTTCTTTCCAAGAAGTGAAAAGAGAGCAAATGAAATAGAAGAAGAGGAGGAGGCTCCAGCAAATTGGACACAGGCTTTGGAAGATCTCAAAATTCAATTAACTCAAGAAGTTCAGGAACTCAAAAAGCAATCAAGAGAAGCTGAAGACAATTTGAAAAAAGGAAATACATGAACTAAAAAAAAAGAAAATAAAGTTTTAAAAGCAAAAATTGACCAGCTCAAAAATGAAGCAAAAAAGGCAAAAGATGATCTACAAAGGAAATCAGATGAGGAGAAAGATGACCAAAAATCAAGGGATGAAATTCAGTATTTAAAAAATAGAACTCAACACCTAGAAGTAAGTGACTTCACAAGGCAGCAAGAATATATAAAACAAAATTTAAAAAAATTTAAAAATTTGAGGAAAATATTAAACACCTCATTGATACAAACAAAGATCTGGAGAACAGATCTCAAAGAGACAATTTAAGAATTATTTGTCTACCAGAACATCATGACAAAAGAAAAAATTGGGACATTATCCTATAGGAAATTATCCAAGAAAACTACTCTGACATTCTTGAACAAGAGGGAAAAGTGGAAATTGAAAATCTACAGATCACCTCCTACATTTAATCCACAACTGACAACTTCCAGGAATATTATAGCCAAATTCAAAAACTATCAGACCAAGGAAAAATATATTACAAGCTGCTAAGAAGAAGTCATTCAGATACCAGGGAACCACAGTTAGGATAACACAGAATCTGGCTGTATCTACACTGAAAGACCGGAAGGCATGGAATACAATATTCTGGAAAGGAAGAGATATGGGTCTACAACCAAGAATCAACTATCCAGCAAAAATTACTATATTGTCATTCAATAAAATTGAAGACTTCCAAGCAGACATAAAGAAAAAAACCAGACTTAATCAGAGAGTTTGCTGCCCAAACACAGAACTCAAGAGAATCACTGTAAGGTAATTAAGAGAGAGGGGGATGGGGAAGAGTAAAAGAAAAAAAGTTTTTTCTTTAAGGTACCCAATAAGTTCAATAAATTTGTATCCCTAGAAGAAAAGAAGATATTGAGTTTATAAAGAAATAAGAGAGGGTACTACTCCTATACTCCTAGGGGATATATAGATATTGGTGAGGGAAGCTGTGTCTTTGTATTCCCCTAGGTTGCTGGTGACTGGGGAACACCAACTCAGTCACCTTTGCTTGATGGTATAATTCCCTTTTCTAAATAATAGTGCCCAGGTAGGACCCTAACTGGTCAGGTGGATGGGTAACTCTTCAGGTCAAACCTGGGGTTGGATCTAGGGAGATTCAGAGACCCACAGATCAATGGTCAAGGACCAAGACCCAAAGATCAAAAGTCAAAGGCCCCTTCCAGGTGGCTGTTGGAGGTAACTATACTCTCAGGTCAACTGACTTTTGCCCCTGTCTCATGGCATCTGGGAACATTCTGATGTCTCCAACTGTCTCCCTTGTCAATCAAGATGAGACCCACATTCCCAGGGTTTGAACAGAACATGATAAATATTAAAGATTATTATTATTATCAACAGGGTAACTAGAAGAAGTTTACTTAGAGGGAACAGTGACAAACTGTATAGGATGAAATGTCATGATATATATATATATGTATATATATATAAAACTAGAGGGGGGGAAGAGATAATATTAAGAAAAATGGGAAAACAAACAAAATGAGGTAAATTTATATTCTATAAAGAAGCGTCTGGGGTGAACAGAAAAGAAGATCAATACATTGGAAGAGTAAAGAGGTTGGAGAGAGGAAATATTTAATACTTAAGTGCATTGAAATTAACTTAAAGAGGGAAGAAAAATCAGATCCATTGGGGCAGATAATTGATTCACGCCCTATAGAGAAGTAGAAGGGTAACAAAAAGACAGGTGGGAAAGGAAGTAACACTAGGGAGGGAGAGGGGGATTGTAGTTTTAAAAGACCCAAAAGAAGAATAAGAGGTGAATAAGAAGGGAGAGGGGAGAAAAGGAAGAACAATAAGGGAGGAGATCAGGGGAAATGATGAAAAAAAAACACTGGTATAGAAAAAAATAGTGAAAGAACAAAGGGCAGGACAAGGAGAGAGAATCAAAATGCCTGGGAATACACAGTTGATAATTATAACTCTGAATGTGAATGGGATGAACTTGCCCATAAAATGGAAACAAATAGCAGAGTGCATTAGAAACCAAATCCTACCTTATGTTGTCTACCAGAAACACACATGAGACAGGCAGACATACATAGAGTAAAAAGGAAAGGCTGGAGCAAAATCTATTGGGCTTCAAATGAGAAAAAGAAGGCAGGAGTTGCAATCATGATTTCTGACAGAGCCAAGTTAAAAATAAATCTGGTTTAAAAAGATAGGGAAGGTAATTACATCCTGATAAAAGACAGTATAAACAATGAAGAAATATCAGTACTCGACATGTATGCACCAAACGGTATAGCTTCCAAATTTCTAAAGGAGAAGCTAGTGGAGCTCAAGGACGAAATAGATAGCAAAACCATACTAGTGTGTGACCTCAACCTTCCCTTATCTGATCTAGATAAATCAAACCAAAAAATAAATAAGAAAGAGATAAGAGAGGTGAATGAAATCCTAGAAAAATTAGAGTTCATAGATATGTGGAGAAAAATAATAGGGACAAAAAGGAATACACCTTCTTTTCAGCAGCACATGGAACATTCACAAAGATTGAACATGTACTAGGGCATAGAAACATGGCAAACAAATGCAAAAAAGCAGAAATAATAAATGCAACCTTAATAGATCATAATGCAATAAAAATAGTAATTAGCAGGGATACATGGAGAGGCAAACCAAAAACTAATTAGAAATTTAATTATATGATTCTCCAAAATAAGTTAAAGAATAAATCATAGAAACAATTAATAATTTCATTGAAGACAATGACAATTCTGAGGCTTCTCACCCAAACCTATAGGATGCAGCCAAAGCAGTTCTAAGGGGAAATTTTATATCATTAAGTGCAAATATTAACAAATTAAGGAGGGCAGAGGTTAATGAATTTGGCATGCAACTTAAAAAAAGCCAACAAATTAAAAATCCCCAGATGAAAACTAAATTAGAAATACTAAAAAGTGAAGGAGAAATTAATAAAATTGGAAGTAAAAGAACTATTGAATTAATAAATAAGACTAGAAGCTGGTATTTTGAAAAAACAGATAAAATAGAAAAAGTACTGGTCAATCTAATAAAAAAAGGAAAGAAGAAAACCAAATTAATAGTATCAAAAACAAAAAGGGAGACCTCACCTCTAATGAAGAGGAAATTAAGGCAATCATTAAAAAGTATTTTGCCCAATTATATGGCAATAAATATAGCAATCTAGGTGACATGGATGAATATTTACAAAAATATAAATTACCTAGATTAACAGCAGAAGAAATAGAATACTTAAATAACCCAATATCAGAAAAAGAAATTGAACAAACCGTTAAAGAACTCCCTAAGAAAAAAATCGCCAGGTTCTGATGGATTCACAAGTGAATTCTATGAAACATTCAAAGAACAACTAATCCTAATACTATACAAATTATTTGACATAATAAGCAAAGAATGAGTCCTACCAAATTCCTTTTATGACACTGATATGGTACTGATTCGAAAGCCAGGCAGACCAAAAACAGAGAAAGAAAACTACAGGCCAATATTCAGAATGAACATAGATGCAAAAATCTTAAATATAATACTAGCAAAGAGACTCCAGCAAGTGATCATGAAGGTTACCCATCATGATCAGGTGAGATTTATACCAGGAATGGAAGGATGGTTCAACATTAAGAAAACCATCCACATAACTGACCATATCAACAAACTAACAAACAAAAATCACAATAGATCCTGAAAAAGTCTTTGACAAAATACAACATCCATTCCTATTGAAAACACTAGAAAGTATAGGAATAGGAGGACCTTTCCTAAAAATAATAAACAGTATATATCTAAAACCATCAACAAGCATCATATGCAATGGGGATAAATTAGAAGCCTTCCCAATAAGATCAGGAGTGAAACCATGATGCCCATTATCACCTCTATTATTTAACATTGTACTAGAAACACTAACAGTAGCAATTGGAGAAGAAAAAGAAATTGAGGGTATTAAAATAGGCAATGAGGAGACTAAGCTATCACTATTTGCAGATGATATGATGGTCTACTTAAAAAATCCTAGAGAATCTACTAAAAAGCTTGTAGAAATAATCAACAATTTTAGCAAAGTTGCAGGATACAAAATAAATGCACATAAATCATTAGCATTTCTATATATTTCCAACACATCACAGCAGTAAGAGTTAGAAAAAGAAACACCATTTAAAACCACCCTAGACAATATAAAATACTTAGGAATCTATCTACCAAAACAAAAATGGGAATTATATGAATACAAGTACAAAACACTTTCCAAACAATTACAACTAGATCTAAACAATTAATTTATTTATTTAGTGTCATACCTATCAAACTACAAAGAAACTTCTTTACAGAATTAGAAAAAACTATAACAAAGTTCATTTGAAAGAACAAAGGATCAAAATATCATGGGAAATAATGAAAAAAAAAAGTGAAGGAAGGTGGCCTAGCAGTACCAGATATTAAATTATACTATAAAGCAGCGGTCATCAAAACAATATTGTACTGATATATTTGTGGAGTTCCAGGTTAAGATGGCGGCAGAGTAAAAAGCAGATGCTTGACTTCTCCTAACCCACGCTTATATGACTCCTCAAGAAGACATAAAAACAAATCCAGAGTAAAGAAGGGACCCCACAACAGGGCGCAGCATCGGAGGTACGTGGAAACGGGGCATTTCCATGCTATAAAGGGGTGAAACAGCTCCCACGATAACATGAGCGGAGCAACCCCCTCCCCCACACCACATCACCTACCGCGCCAAAGCCAGCGCATGGGAGTCAGAGCAGGTTTGGGGCACCCATTGGGTCATTGGCTGCTCACCAGGGCTTGTTCCTGGGAGCAGCAAGACTTGGGACCCCCCGGGAGGCTGAGGAACTCGTGGACTCTGTGCGCAGACCCTGAGCCCAGACCCTGAGCCCAGGCGCAGGAGAAGGGGCTGACACAGGCACTGGTTGAGGCACGGATTAAAGCTCAAACTGGGGCGTGGACAAAGGGGCTGATCCTGAGTGCAGGAGCGGACCTTGAGTGGGGACCCAGTGCAGAGAGGTGCTTGACTATGGAAGCAGCAACCTGAGACTGTTAAAGGAGCTTCAGGCAAAAGAACAAGCAAGGAGACCACCAGGAGGCTTGTCCCAAAACAACTATACCTGAGACCTCAGGAATCTCTAAAGAGCCACAAACAGATCCTGGGCACGAGCATAAAGCTGAGAGGGAACTCAGCTTAAAATGGCAAGCCATCACGAAAATCAGAAGAGAAAGATGAAGAAGAAAAAACCTTTAACACATGACAACTTTTACACAGAAAAAATCCAGACAACAGAGGAAACAACTGAGGAGAACAAACAATCCAAACCTTTCCAAAACAATGAAAATGGGTCACAAGGTCTTGAAGATTTCAGATCTGAGATCTTGAGAAAGATGGAAGAGATCTGGCAAGAAAATAACAGTTTAAAAGGCAGAATTTCACAATTGGAAACTGAGGCAAGTAAATCAAAGACCAGAAATGACCAGATTGAAAAGGAAAACCAAAAGATTATAGCTGAAAACCAGTCTCTAAAGGCTAGAATTGAGAAATTAGAAAAAGATGCCCCCAAATCAAAAGAATTAATAAGCAAATTGGAGACCAAAATCAAACAGCTGGAAAACAGGTCAGACCAAACTGAAAAGGAAAATCAAAAGCTTATAGCAGAAAACCAGTCTCTAAAGACAAGAATTGGGCAAGTAGAAGCCAATGATCTATCAAGACAGCAAAATCAAATAAAACAAAGTCAAAAGACAGATAAAATAGAAGGAAACATGAAATATCTCAATGAGAAACTGATAGATCAAGAAAACCGGTCTAGAAGAGACAACCTGAAAATCATTGGTCTTCCTGAAAAACCAGAAATTAATAGAAATTTGGACTCCATACTAAAAGAAATTATTCAGCAAAATTTCCCTGAAGTTCTACAACAAGAGAGCAATATAGATATTGAAAGGATCCATAGATCACCCTATACACTAAACCCTGAAAAGACAACCACCAGGAATATAATAGCCAAATTCAAGAGCTTCCAAGTAAAAGAAAAAATTTTACAAGAAGGCAGAAAGAGACAATTCAGATATCAAGGAGCACCAATCAGGATCACACAGGATCTGGCAGCCTCCACACTAAAAGACCGCAAGGCTTGGAATATGATATTCAGAAAGGCAAGAGAACTGGGTCTACAACCAAGGATCACCTACCCATCAAATCTGACTATATTCTTCCAGGGGAAAGTTTGGGCATTCAACAAGATAGAAGATTTCCAAGCATTTGCACAGAAAAGACCAGGACTAAATGGAAAGTTCGATATCCAACCACAAAAATCAAGAGAAACATGAAAAGGTAAATAAGAAACAGAAGGGAAAGTAAGAAAACTCATATTTTTTAAATTTGCCTCTTTAAGGGCTTCAATAAGATCTAATTATTTGTATTCCTATATGGAGAAATGTTATGTATAATTCTCTGTAGTGAACTCTGTTCACCATTATAGCATTCACTATTATAATAATTAGAAGAATTATTCATAGGGAGAGGTTGGAATACCAAATGGTCTAAGATAATATGGGTGGGAAGGAAAAAGGGGGATGAATACTAGAGGACACAAAGAGAATCTTGAAGGAATAAGAAAAATAGGATATTCTATTACACACAAAGAGGGCATGGGAAGGAGAAGGGATGAATACCATTATAAGAAGGAGAGGAAGAGAGCATTGAGAGGTAATATTTACACCTTACCCTCAATGTAATTAACACTGAGAGGGAAGAATAGTTATATCCATTGAGATATAAAACTCTATCTAACCCTACTGAGAAAGTCAGAAGGGATAAACCAAGGGGAGCAGGGGAGTGGGGAGGTCAAAAAAGGGAGGGGAGAAGAAGGGAGAGGGAATTCATTAGGCCTTTAAAAATAAAAAGAAGTTAATAATAAGGGAGGGGGTAGAAAGGGAAGTTAATCAAGGGAGGGGATAAGGGATACTGGCTTAAAGGAAACCACTAGTTTAAAAGGAAATAGTTTAAGAAGAAGGGATAGGAATAGGGGAGGATACGAAAATGTCAGCGAATACACAACTGACAATTATAACTCTGAATGTGAATGGGATGAACTCGCTCATAAAACGGAAGCAAATAGCAGAGTGGATTAGAAACCAAAATCCTACCATATGTTGTCTACAAGAAACACATATGAGGTGGGTGGACATACACAAGTTTAAGGTTCAGGGCTTGAGCAAAATCTTTTGGGCATCAAATGAGAAAAACAAAGCAGGAGTGGTGATCATGATTTCTGACAAAGCCAAAGTAAAAATAGGTATGATTTAAAAAGACAGGGAAGGTCATTACATCCTGATTAAAGGCAGTATAAACAATGAGGAAATAACACTGCTCAATATGTATGCACCAAGTGGTACAGCATCCAAATTCATAAAGGAGAAACTGGCAGAGCTCAAGAAGGAAATAGATAGTAAAACCATACTAGTGGGAGATCTAAATATTCCTCTTTCAGATCTAGATAAATCAAACCGAAAAATAAATATGAAAGAGGTAAGAGAGGTGAATGAAGTCCTAGAAAAATTAGATTTAATTGATATGTGGAGAAAAATAAATAGGGACAAAAAGGAATACACCTTCTTTTCAGCTGCACTTGGTACATTCACAAAGATTGACCATGTAATAGGGCATAGAAGCATTGCAAACAAATGCAAAAGAGCAGATATAATAAATGTAATTTTCTCAGATCATAATGCAATAAAAAAATAATTAGTAAGGGCACCTGGACAGGCAAATCAAAAACTAATTGGAAATTAAATAATATGATTCTCCAAAACCAGCTAGTCAAAGAAGAAATCATAGAAACAATCAACAATTTCATTGAAGAGAATGACAATTATGAGACATCCTACCAAACTCTGTGGGATGCAGCCAAGGCAGTACTCAGGGGGAAGTTTATATCCTTGAGTGCATATATTAACAAACTAGGGAGGGCAGAGATTAATGAATTGAGCAGGTAACTTAAAAAATTAGAAAGCAAGCAAATTAAAAATCCCCAGATGAAAACTAAACTAGAAATACTAAAAATTAAGGGAGAAATTAATAAAATCAAAAGTAAAAGAACTATTGAATTAATAAATAAGACTAGAAGCTGGTATTTTGAAAAAACAGATAAAATAGACAAAGTACTGCTCAATCTAATTTAAAAAAGGAAAGAAGAAAACCAAATTGACAGTATCAAAGATGAAAAGGGAGACCTCACCTCTAATGAAGGAGAAATTAAGGCAATCATTAAAAACTATTTTGCCCAATTGTATGGCAATAAATATAGCAATCTAAGAGATGTGGATGAATATTTACAAAAATATAAATTGCCTAGATTAACAGCAGAAGAAATAGAATACCTAAATAATCCCATATCAGAAAAAGAAATTGAACAAGCCATCAAAGAACTCCCTAAGAAAAAATCGCCAGGGTCTGATGGTTTCACAAGTGAATTCTATCAGACATTCAAAGAGCAACTAATCCCAATACTTTACAAATTATTTGATATAATAAGCAAAGAAGGAGTCCTACCAAATTCCTTTTATGACACAAATATGGTACTGATTCCAAAGCCATGGAGATCAAAAACAGAGAAAGAAAACTACAGACCAATCTCCCTAATGAACATAGATGCAAAAATCCTAAATAGAATACTAGCAAAGAGACTCCAGCAAGTGATCAAGAGGATCATCCACCATGATCAGGTGGGATTTATACCAGGAATGCAAGGATGGTTCAACATTAGGAAAACCATCCACATAATTGACCATATCAACAAACTAACAAACAAAAATCACATGATTATCTCAATAGAGGCTGAAAAAGCCTTTGACAAAATACAGCACCCATTCCTATTGAAAACACGGGAAAGTATAGGAATAGAAGGACCTTTTCTAAAAACAATAAACAGTATATACCTAAAACCATCAACAAGCATCATATGCAATGGGGATAAATTAGAAGCCTTTCCAATAAGATCAGGAGTGAAACAAGGATGCCCATTATCACCTCTATTATTTAACATTGTACTAGAAACACTAGCAGTAGCAATTAGAGAAGAAAAAGAAATTGAGGGTATTAAAATAGGCAAGGACTAAGCTATCACTGTTTGCAGATGATATGATGGTAGACTTAAAAAATCCTAGAGAATCAACTAAGAAGTTTGTAGAAATAATCAACAACTTTAGCAAAGTTGCAGGGTACAAAATAAATGCACATAAATCATCAGCATTTCTATATATTTCCAATACATCACAGCAGCAAGAGGTAGAAAGAGAAACACCATTTAAAATCACCCTAGACAATATAAAATACTTAGGAATCTATCTACCAAAACAAAAACAGGAATTATATGAAAACAAGTACAAAACACTTTCCAAACGATTAAAACTAGATCTAAACAATTGGAAAAACATTGATTGCTCATGGGTAGGACAAGCTAACATAATAAAAGTGACCATTCTACCCAAATTAATTTACCTATTTAGCACCATACCTATCAAACTACCAAAAATCTTTTTCGCTGAATTAGGAAAAACTATAACAAAGTTCATTTGGAATAACAAAAGATCAAGACTATCAAGGGAAATAATGAAAAAAAATGTGAAGGAAGGGGGCCTACCAGTACCAGATATTAAACTATACTATAAAGCAGCAGTTATCAAAACAATATGGTACTGGCTAAGAGACAGAAGGGAGGATCAGTGGAATAGACTTGGGGTAAGTGACGTCAGCAAGACAGTATATGATAAACCCAAAGAGCCCGATTTTGGGACAAGAACCCACTGTTTGACAAAAACTGCTGGGAAATTTGGAAAACAATATGGGAGAGATTAGGTTTAGATCAACATCTCACACCCTATACTAAGGTAAATTCAGAATGGGTGAATGACTTGAATATAAAGAGGGAAACTATAAACAAGTTAAGTGAACACAGAATAGTATACTTGTCAGATCTCTGGGAAAGGAAAGATTTTAAAACCAAGCAAGAGTTAGAGAAAATTACAAAATGTAAAATAAATGATTTTGATTATATCAAACTAAAAAGCTTTTGTACAAACAAAAACAATGTAGCCAAGATCAGAAGGGAAACAACAAACTGGGGAAAATCTTTATAACAAAAAACTCTGACAAGGGTCTAATTACTCAAATATACATGGAGCTAAATCAATTATATAAAAAATCAAGCCATTCCCCAATTGATAAATGGGCAAGGGACATAAATAAGCAATTTTCAGATAAAGACATAAAAACTATCAATAAGCATATGAGAAAGTGTTCTAAATCTCTAATAATTAGAGAAATGCAAATCAAAACAACTCTGAGGTATCACCTCACACCTAGCAGATTGGCTAAAATGAAAGAAGGGGAGAGTAATGAATGCTGGAGGGGATGTGGCAAAATTGGGACATTAATGCATTGCTGGTGGAGTTGTGAACTGATCCAACCATTCTGGATGGCAATTTGGCTCTATGCTCAAAGGGCTATAAAAGAGTGCCTACCCTTTGATCCAGTCATACCATTGTTGGGTTTGTACCCCAAAGAGATCATAGATAAACAGACTTGCACGAAAATATTTATAGCTGCGCTTTTTGTGGTGGCAAAAAACTGGAAAAGGAGGGTATGCCCTTCAATTGGGGAATGGCTGAACAAACTGTGGTATATGCTGGTGATGGAATACTATTGTGCTAAAAGGAATAATATACTGGAGGAATTCCATGTGAATTGGAAAGACCTCCAGGAATTGATGGAGCAGAGCCAGAAGGAGCAGAGCCAGAAGAACACTGTACACAGAGACTGATATACTATGGTAAAATCAAATGCAATGGACTTCTGTACTAGCAGCAATGCAATGACCCAGGACAATTCTGAGGGATTTATGGAAAAGAATGCTACCCACATTCAGAGGAAGAACAGCAGGAGAGGAAACACAGAAGAAAATCAACTGCTTGAATACATGGGATGATGAGGACATGATAGGGGATCGAAAGTACCACACCAATGCAACTATCAACAATTTGGAAATAGGTCTTGATTAATGACACATGTTAAAACCAGTGGAAATGCATATCGGCCAGGGGAGGGTGGAGGTCGGGGGTTGAAGGGGAAAGTAAGAGCATAAATCTTGTGACCATGTTAACTTTTCTAAAATATAAATATTAATAAATGTTTAAAATTTTAAAAAGAAACAAAAAACAATATTGTACTGGCTACAAGACAGAATGGAGGATCAGTGGAGTAGTCTTGGGGTAAATGACATCAGCAAGACAGTCTATGATAAACCCAAAGAGCCCAACTTTTAGAACAAATATCCACTATTTGACAAAAACTATTGGGAAAATTGGAAAACAATATGGGAGAGATTAGGTTTAGATCAACATCTCACACCCTACACCAAGATGACTCCAGAATGGGTGAATGACTTGAATATAAAGAAGGAAACTATAAGTAAATTAGGAGAATACAGAATAGTATACTTGTCAGACCTCTGGGAAAGGAAATATTTTAAAACCAAGCAAGAATTAGGAAAAATTACAAAAAGTAAAATAAATAATTTGGATTACATTAAATTAAAAAGGGGTTGTACAAACATAAACAATGCAACAAAAATCAGAAGGGAAACAACAAAATGGGAAAAATCTTTATAACAAAAAACTCTGACAAAGGTCTAATTACTCAAATATACATGGAGCTAAATCAATTGTACAAAAAATCAAGCCATTCCCCTATAGATAAATGGGCAAGGGACATAAATAAGCAATTTTCAGATAAAGAAATCAAAACTATCAATAAGCACATGAAAAAGTGTTCTAAATCTCTAATAATTAAAGAAATGCAAATCAAAACAATTCTGAGGTATCACTTCACACCTAGCAGATTGGCTAAAATGACAGCAGGGGAAAGTAATGAATGTTGGATGGGATGTGGCAAAATTGGGACATTAATGCACTGCTGGTGGAGTTGTGAATTGATTCAACCATTCTGGATGGCAATTTGGAACTATGCCCAAAGAGCTCTAAAAGATTGCCTGCCCTTTGATCCAGCTATACCATTACTGGCTTTTATCCCAAAGAGATCTTAGGGGAAAAGACTTGTACAAAAATATGTATAGCTGCGCTCTTTGTGGTGGCAAAAAACTGGAAAACAAGGGTGCCCTCCAATTGGGGAATGGCTGAACAAATTGTGGTATATGCTGGTGATGGAATACTACTGTGCTCAAAGGAATAATAAATTGGAGGAATTTCATGTGAATAGAAATGATCTCTAGGAATTGATGCAGAGTGAAAGGAGCAGAGCCAGGAGAATGTTGTACACAGAGACTGATACACTGTGGTAAAATCAAAAGTAATGGACTTCTGTACTAGTAGCAATGCAATGACCCAGGACAATTCTGAGGGATTTATGGAAAAGAATGCTACCCACATTCAGAGGAAGAACTACAGGAGTGGAAACACAGAAGAAAAACAACTGCTTGAACACATGGGTTGACATGGACATAATTTAGGATGTAGACTCTTAATGACCACCCTAGAACAATTTTCAATAATATGGAAATAGGTCTTGATTGATGACACATGAAGAAACCAGTGGAAATGCATGTCAGCTATGGAGGGAGCGAGAGAATAAAACATGAATCATGTAATCGTGGAAAAATTTTGCTAAAAAAAAAGAGTGTCCATTGTAAAATGGAGGAAAGAGATTCTTGTGGGTGGGGGGTACAGAATCTTGGAAGAGGAGCAGGAGACCAAACAGCAGTTGGAAGAGCAGAGAGACTTCTGGGAAGGATTTACTTGGGAAGGGGGTCTTTTGAGGGTAAGAACTCAATGAGAGAGATGGAGAAATGAGCTCTGAGCTACCTGAAGGCCATCCTTGCGTTTCCTGACCTGATTGAGAAAATCTGATACTTTTGTTCACTGTCATCTTGATATCACTTCAGTCCAAGACCATGCCAAGCAGTATTTGGGGGTTACTGGACTCCATATGGGAGCAGATCCCTGAACCCCCACTTTCCTTGAACCTTGCCTTACAGAGACCCTTATCAAATATAGACAAACTGATTAGAGATATTAGGCATAGGCTTAGAGGGAAGGGCAGGAGAAGCTTTGAATTGAGACTGACTCTGTCTCCTCAAGGTGAAAAACCTGAATGGGCTCCCTGCTCCACTGACCACCACCTAACCCACCACCCTCATTTAATACCTTGTTATTCTCATTAAATACTTTAAAGTCAGGTAATGTTTCTAAATATTTGAAAGTCAGTTGTGGGAAGGAGTGATACAGCTTAATCAGGCAGAGGTCCATCTTTAAACCTGACCATCTGTGGTGCGGGGGGGGGGGAGGGGGCAAGGCTTATGTGAACCCTGATTCAGAGCAACAACGAATTGGGTCACCATGTACTCCAGCTCGTGTGGAAGCCTTCCCTCCAACCCTTGAGGGGCAGCACACCTTCCCGGGGTCCCCCAATTTCCAAGTGGACCCCCTCATAATCTCACAATATTAGTGGCCAACAGTGAGTGAGGAGGGGATTGCTACACTGATTCCACCTTATTCCCTTAGCTTTATCCTCCTCCTCATTAGCCACCATAATACACCATGTAGGTAAATGGATACTGTTTAGATTTTAGGTAGCTTAGAATAGTAGTAGTATAGGTAGACAGGGTTAGTTTTAGGAGATTTCATTAAGATAGGATATCTGACATATTAGAAAATGCAATATCTGAATTTCTGTTTTTATGATATTAGGTAGTATATAAGGATGTATTTAGATAGATTAGAATTTAGGGTTGATAAATTAAGATAGGGTACTGAATTACATTACAACATACCATATAGCACATCAAATGCTCCACACATATATAAATAGACATGTAAATTGTATGTGTTATAGTCACTAAAATTATATTATAGTATATATAAATGTATGTGTGTAACATGTATGTAAATATGTTGTGTGTTATGTGTGGCATATGTGTATATATCATGTGTGTTGTGTGTGTGTAGAAATTATTTATGTAGTTAATATTTGATAAGTTCTTTACATAGGATAGTAAGATGCACAGTGCTATGTAAAAGTTCTCCACTTTGCACAAAGCCAAAATAGTGTAATAAAAATAAGCTTTTAGTTTAGAATAGTATCGTTTTGAGTTTTCATCTATTTTTAATGTATTTGCATAAGTAGGTTTTGATAGATTCGTTTGAATTTTTGTAAAAACTTATGCAATGTGTTTACTATACTTTTAAAAATTTTCTAAGTTTTCAATTTAATGCATTACAATAGTTTGATAGGATTTTTTCTGTATTAGTTTATAAGAATAGTATCTTATGACTTTATTATTTTGCATGAAGTTTTGTATTTGTATTTCTATTTTGCTAGTTTCTTTGCTTGTTTTGCTTTTGCATATGATTGCTTTGTATTTTGAACTTTGTAACTGTTCATTGTATATTTTTTTCCCTTTTCCTTTCATTCATTTGAATCCCTAGAGTAAGGTAATGTTAGGATAAAATTAGTGGGTGTAAATTGTTTATTATTTTGGGTAAGAATTTAGTTTAGGTGGGATATAAGTTTGTTGGTGCACAAATGCCAAAACATTGTTTTCTACACTATTTTGGCTTTGTGCAAAGTGGAGAACTGTTATAAAGAAGAGAGGCTTTGAGTAAGTTAGCAGAAGGCAGAAGCATGAGACCAACAGGGGGAGAATTCTAGAATGGGGAAAAGTGGATTCAGGCAGTTGGCTAAGGTTTGAGCTGTCTTTCTCTGGTTTGGCCTAGAGATGATTGGCTACTTCCCTTGGTGTCTATGCTGCTTTGATCTCCCATCCTACTTGCTTACCTGCTACTTGCTGTGATCTACTGAGTTTCTGGTGTGATCCTGAGTCTTTTGGACCAGCTGTCTGTAAGATCAGATCTGGGGTCCTTGTAGATCCAAGATCTTTTCCCTAGGCTCAGATAACCTGCCTAGACCACTTCTCTATATCATCAAAAGTGGGGTTTGTTTTAGTGTAGGTTAATTCAGTGGAGGGACTGGGATCTATTAGACAATTAGGGAGATCAGTGAAGGGATCAATTCCTGTGAAGTCTTCCTGTGAGGGAAAACTTTTGGGTGGGAAGGTTTAGGTAGCTGAAATTAGTTTAGGGTTATCCAAATTTCCTTTCCATCTTTCCTTGTTATAATAAATCCAAATCTATCCCTTTTATTGAGTTGTCTGTGTGTGTTACCTCAGGGCTGGCTCTGCCTGACTGGGTCTTGTCAGTCTATCAACCCACAGTCAACCAACAGACGCTGCTTCTGTTGGCCTTCCCAAAACAGTTTAATCTTCTGATACTGGCCTAATTAAATATCTAATCCCATTCCTAAAACCCACTGACATTATAATAGGCAGTTTCTGGAAGAAGAAATTAAATCTATCTATAGTAATATAAAAAATGTTCTACATCATGATTCATTAAAGAAAGGTAAAGTAAAAGAACTTTGAGGTACCACCTCACACCTATCCGAAATGACAAATGCTAGAGGAGAAGAGGGGGAAATAGGTACACTAAGGAACTACTAGTGGACTAGTGAACTGGTCCAATCATTCTTAAGAACAGTTTGGAACTCTGCCCAAAGGGCTATAAAATTGTGCATATCTTCTGACCCAGCAATACCACTACTAAGTCCATACCCCAAAGAGATAAAATGAAAAGGACTTATATCCAAAAATATTTATAGCAACTCTTTTTTTGTGGTGACAAAAATTGGAAATCAAAAGGATACTTGGGATGGTTGAACAAGTTGTGACATATGATTGTGATAGAGTACAATTTTGCTGTGGGAAATGACAAAGAGAGTGGTTTCAGAAAAATATGACGAAACTTATATAAACTGATGCAAAGTGAAGTGAGAAGAACTCAGAAATCATTGTGTACAGTATTAGCACTTAAGCCACTCTGATCAATACAATGATCCAAGACATTCCAAAGGACTTATGATGAAAAAATGCTATCCACCTCCACGGAATGAACTGTTTGTTGAATTTTGAATGAAAATTGAAATATAGTTTCCTCATTTTCTTTTTTTTTTGCTTTTATGAAATATGGGTAATAAAGAAATATGTTTTGTATTATTTCACATGTATAATAGCTACCTTATTGCTTGCCTTCTCAGTGGACAAGGGAGTGTTAGGTAGGAGAGAGAATTTGGTACTCAAAATTTTAAAAGAAATGTATCATATATATTATAATGAAATGTTTAAAATAAATAATAATTTTAATATATTAAAATAATTTTTAAAAGACTCTGGGAATTAGAATGGACCAAATAGAAGTTAATGAATGCATGAGACAAGAAGAAATATTAAAGTTAGAAATTTTTAAAAATGAAAAATAAAATAAAAAATGAAAATGTAAGGTATGTCATTTCGAAAACAACTGACCTAAAAATAGATTAAAGATAAATAATCTTAGAACCATCTGAACTACCTAAAAACCATGGCCCCCAAAATGAGCTTGTATATAATATTTTAAGAAATAATATTGGCAACTGGGTAGTTCAGTGGATTTGAGAACCAGGCTTAAAGATGGGAGGCCTTAGATTTAAAATTAACTTGATACTTCCTAGCTATGTGGCCCTGGGGCAAGTCACTTAACCCCCCACATTGCTTAGCTCCTACCACTCTTCTGTCTTGGAACCAATACATAGTATTGATTCTAAGGTGGAAGGTAAGGGTTTAAAAAAAATAATAGAAGAAACTGCCCAGAATTAATAGAACCAGAGAGCAAAATAAAAAATTTAATTCACTGGTCATCTCTTGAAAGAAACCTCCTAAATGAAAACTCCCAAGAACCAAAATCTAGTCTCTGAAGTCAAAGAAAAAAAATGTTTCAAAGTCAGAAAGAAAAAGTTCAAGTCTTGTGGAGGCACAGTTGGAATTAAACAATATTTGGTAGTTTCTAGTCTGCAGGATCAGAGAGTATGGAATATGATATTTGAAAAGGCAAAAGATACAGGTTTACAATCAAAAATAACTTTCATAGAAAGCCTGAATATAATGATATAGAAGAGTCCCAAGGATTCCTGATGAAAAGATTAGAGCTGAAAATTATGAGAAGGGAACAAGTAATTTTTTGTTGATGATTCTTTCTGTAAAAACAATAGGAGGCATTTAGATGACTCTGTGGATTAAGAGCCAGGACTTAATCTTCACTTAAGGAATTATAGACAAGAGACCTTAGGTTCAAATCTGGTCTCAGACACTTCCTGGAAGTGTGATCCTGGGCAAGTCACTTAATTCTCATTGCCTAGCCCTTACTGCTCTTCTACCTTGGGACCAATACACAGTATTGATTCTAAGACAGAAGGTAAGGGTTTAAAACAGCAAGGACAACAAATCTTCAAAGTCACAGAACTGATTGATTGAAAAGTATAAAAAATACAAGATGATTTTTAAAAAAATTTTTAGTATTGATTTTTTTAGTATAAAAAATCACTTGATATTTTTAGTATAATAAGGCATTTGAATCCATAGAGCAAAGCACAACCTTTAAAAGTACAATATCCTTTGAAGCAATGAAAATAATTTTGATCAATAATGTTTTATTTTGTGAGATAAAATGGCAAAGATTACAAAAGTTTTTATTATCGTCATGATGTTCTGTAAAAATCCAAATGGAAGTTAGATTTCCTAGAAATGATAAAATTCACCAGATGCTTCTGTTTGGAAATGACATGCTAATTTCATTCATGATGGAATATTAAAGGGTCTCCTCAAGGAAAATTCTCAAGTGACCCAGCAATCTTTTCAGGAAAAAAACTAAGTGAATGAAGATGATAAGCCCGAACATTGTTAGTAACAATTTGTACAAGAGAAGTGGTCTAGATAATATCATCTGTAACATACATGACCAGAAAGGGATGTAGGTCAATAGTTAGGGATAACAGATTGTCAGGGCAGTGTTCCAATGACATTCATACAATATCAAGACCCATAGGAAGGGTATTCAAAAGTGGACCTTTAATTTCCTCAAATTTTTGTCATTAAATTATTTTTGTCAATAAAATTATATTGATTTTAAAAATCCCATTGATCTCACTTTCAATGATTCTTCTCTGTCAAAAACAAACAAACAAACCACTAACTCCACGCATGTGACAAAAGTATGTAGGTTAGCAAAATAATGCATTGGCCATATTCGATTCATTTTAATAGATCCTTATTGAACACCTATACATGCCTCCTCGCCCAACTTCCACCAAACCAGGAAATTCAACATATTACTCATTCTGTCGTTACATTACACATCACCTCTCAGCTAGAAAGAGGGAGGTCACTGCGTTGATTTGAACTCTGATGTTTTTCAGTATTGTTTTCTTTTACATCATTGTGGTCACTGTGCAAATTGTTCTCTTAGGTCTACATCATTTTTCATAAGTTTCCCCAGTTTTCTCTGGTATTCAGATTTGAGATTTCTTATATTACAATAATATTCCAATTTATTCATATAGCACGTTTCAGTCATTCTCTAACTGATAGACTTACACACACTCCCTTTGTTCTGGGTGAGGGAGGTTGGCTTTTTTGTTGTTGTTTAAGCACAAAAGAGCAGCAATGCTTTTGTACAAGTGGGAGGTTTCCCTCCCTGAATCTATATTCCCAGGTGTGATACTGCTAAGTATAAAGTTTAGTAATTTTTCACTAAACTATTAAGTATAATTCTAAACTGCCTTTCAGAATTATTGGTCCAGATCATACTTCCACCAAAAGTGCATTAGTATGGGGGCAGCTGGGTAGCTCAGTGGATTGAGAGCCAGGCCTAGAGACAGGAGGTCCTAGGTTCAAATCCAGCCTCAGACACTTCCCAGCTGTGTGACCCTGGGCAAGTCACTTGACCCCCATTGCCTACCCTTACCAATCTTCCAGCTATAAGTCAATGCACAGAAGTTAAGGGTTTAAAAAAGGGGAAAAAAAAGTTCATTAGTATGCACTATCTTTCCACGGCCTCTCTAATATTAATCATGCTCATCTTTTATCATCCTTGCCTCTCTGTTGGGTGTGAGCTGAAACCTCAAAGTTGCATTTCTTATTAGTGATTTAGAGTATTATTGCATATGATTGAGCTCTTGGAAACTGTCTGTGTCCTTTAACTACTTATCTGCTAGTGAAAGCCATTTCTTCTTTTAGATTCATATAAATTCCTTATATGTCTTAGATATAGAACTTTTATCATAAATATTGTTTGGAAGTGGTTTCCCCTAATTAAGAGGTTTTTCATTATTATTATCTTGACTATGCTCATAAAAAAGCTTTTATAATTTTATTTAACAAAAATTGTCTCATCTTTTACAATGATCTTGAGCCTTTGGTTAAGAATCCTCATTTTGAACCATAATTGTGAAAACTACCACCTTGCATTGTCTTATTATTATTTATAAATTATCATACTCTTCCCCCTAATCTTGACAAGGCTTCAAGATTTACCTTTAGGAACCCCCTACAAAGGACTGATCCAAAAGAGGTCATTTTATTTGTTTATTCATGTCTCCATGTGGATGCCTCCAAAAAATCTCTAAAATAGAATTTGGGTTATAAGATCTTAATTTTAGGGTTGTAAGAGACCTCAGAAGCCAATTAGTCCAAACTTTTCATTTTGTAGATAAGGAAACAGAGGCCCACAACAGTTAAGAAGCTTACCATCTTAGAGATAACAAGAGTCAGAGGTAGGATTTGAATCCAAGTCCTCTGACCAATATGCTTTTCACTCAGAACCAATATGCTTTTCACTATTTGTTTATTTGTTTAGGATTTCCCCCCAAACCTGCTAAAAATACCTCCTCCTCCCACAAGGATGTTGAATATATAATAGAGGCATTGGCATGGGATATCTTTTATTTCCTCTACTACAGAAATTGCTTAAGAAACAAATGACTCTAAAGCACACATGAAAGTACACTTTATATGAGTATTCTCTTGCAACAATGACCAATATGAAATTATGTTTTGCATGATAATACATGTATAATCCCAATCAAATGACTTACCATCTCAGAGAGGGAAGGGAAGAAAAGAAGGGAGAAAGTTTGGGTCCTATAATTTTGGAAACCGTGAAAAAATAAAATTGAATTTAAAAAAAGAGAGAAAAGTCTGCAGGAGAGGAAACATATAAGAAAACAACTGCTTGAATACATGGG
This sequence comes from Gracilinanus agilis, assembly GCF_016433145.1. Lineage (NCBI taxonomy): Eukaryota > Metazoa > Chordata > Mammalia > Didelphimorphia > Didelphidae > Gracilinanus > Gracilinanus agilis. Next base: position 315,157,985 of record NC_058131.1, read on the forward strand.
ATGATGAGGACATGATTGGGGATGTAGACTCGAAACTACCACACCAATGCAACTATCAACAATTTGGAAATAGGTCTTGATCAATGACACATGTTAAAACCAGTGGAAATGTGCATCGGCCATGGGTGGGGGGAAGTGCGGGGGGCTGAAGGGGAAAGTAGGAGCGTGAATCATGTAACCATGTTAAAAATGAATATTAATAAATGGTTTAAAAAAGAGAGAGAAAAGTACACATTACACAAATGCACATTAAATTAGCCCCAGAAGGTTTAGTAGTCTCACCTTTGTTGGACTAAACAGATATTTCATATTCATCTCAGATCTGCACTGAGAAACTCACAGCAATTATTATGGAAGATGGGCAAGTTCCACTTCTTGCCCCTTATTTTATGGCTTCAGTCTTCCAATTTCCCAATGGTCAAAATATTTCCAATGCTCTTCTAGAATTCTTTCTCTGGGGAGCTGGTATTCAACTCTCCATCTTGGGAACTCTTCAACTCAAGATTATCCAAGAGGTAACACTCAAGACTGTAAATGTCCACTTTGAATTATTGCTAGTTATTGGCTTGTGTTTAGAAAAAGAAACAAAAGCAAAAGGCAGTTAGGAACTCAGTGTAAAAGAAATTAGAACTTTGGGCTTGACTGGACAAGCACATATTTCTCATTGCTAAATGCTTCTGCTTTAAGTCATCCTGCTGTTAGGGAAATCAGGGTGAAGATAAAAGGAATCTTCTCCCTCCCATCTTTGCTAGAAGTGTAAATGAGAGAAAAAATATGGAAAGACCCACCCCCAAAGGAAACAGCTGTTACTATAACTCAACCTTATAGACCTGAGAGTGGGGAGATTCCTCTGACAAGAATCCAATCTCCTTAACACTCAGTGGTCAATCATCATCAAAAAAAAGCCCTGTTTATTGGGGCACAATCACCATGTGCTCACAGCAAGGAGTCAATGCAGAGGTCCCTAAGCAAGACACCTAAGGAGACATCCAGCTCCATGAAAGGTTCCTACTTCTGACAAAAGTCTATGACCTGTGGTCTCATCAAGTGGATTCAGGGGAGTTATCAAGTGGAGTAGAGCTTCTCCCGATCATTTTTCCTCCACTTGGAGATTATTATAATATATGGTAATAGATGCTGAACTAAAACTAATATCTGCCAGAATTCTTTCCAATTTTTCCAACAATTCTTGTCAAATAAGGCCTTTCCCCAGTAATTTTATGTGTTCATGGGTTTATGGAATTTCATATATGACTGCTTCTAAGTCTTACTAAATCTGTTCCTTTGAGCTTTTCTGTTTTTTAACTGATACCAAATACTTTTCTTATAATTACCGTATAATATTATTTGAGATCTCATAATATTGGACCCTTTGTCATTTGTTCATGATTTTTATTATTTCTCTTGAGATCCATGGCCTTTTGTTCATCTCGATGGATTTTATAATTTTTATTTTATATTATCATAGTAATAAAGTATTCCCTTGGTAGTATAATTGGTATAGCACTTACAAATTAAGTAGTGTGTAATGTTAAAGAAAAGATGATATAAAAACCCAAAGGCTAGTCTAGCTGGGTTGACAGGCTCTATAATCTGAGCCTACCAAGCTGGCTCAAAGATCCTCAGGTGGTAGATGAATCTAGGCTAAGTGAAAAATGAGGTTTCCTAAGTGATCACCAAATGTACTAGTAATCCCCAGGGCTTATAAAGTTCAGCTTGGCCAAGCCTATGTCTCTTTAACAGTGCCCAAGCCAAAGTATCAAGTGGGAGTTGTATTGTATGGTTTTTTTTTTATAAACCCTTAATTTCGGTGTATTGTCTCATAGGTGGAAGAGTGGTAAGGGTGGGCAATGGGGTCAAGTGACTTGCCCAGGGTCACACAGCTGGGAAGTGGCTGAGGCCGGATTTGAACCTAGGACCTCCTATCTCTAGGCCTGACTCTCACTCCACTGAGCTACCCAGCTGCCCCCTGTATGTACATTTAACAACTCCTTTAGCCCCTTGGCTTGGGGTTGGGTTAGATGGTATAAGGTTGGTTTGGGCTGGTGTTGATGTGCTAAATAGATAATGAGATTTTCTGACTGTGGTTTGATAAATCCCTTTCCCTACAGTTGTCGATATTTACTGATCAGGAAAGGAGCACCAATCTTCTCTTGGACTGAACTTTAACAGGATTTATTGCTCATCTAAAGGGTTAGGAACAAGGAATAGGGATTGAGGTTTGGGAGTTCTATACCATGTCTAATTAAGTTAAGGTGATCTAAATCTATAGGTAACAGATTGATAGCAGGCTGGAGATTCTTCTTCCTCTCTCAATCCCCCGTGGTGCAGACCAAAAGACAGGGAAGGATAATGATGTTCTTCTTAACAGTTGTGGTATTAATAGCTCTCAGCTCTATTAGTATCAGGTAAAATGGATTTCCTATGGCACGGAGGTATGGATGCTGGATTTGCAGGTCTATGGCCCACCCTCCCTTCAACCACCCTCCTCTCAGGATTCTCTTCTCAAAATTGAGACACTAGGTGGTGCAGTCCAAGGGTATTTATAGAGGTGGTCCCAACTGTCTTTTGGCTCTGGCTCATGCCTCCTGGGTGAATTCTAAGTTCTTTAACCAACGATCCTGCCACTCACGCTGTTCTCTGTCTTGTCCCAGAAGTTCCTTATCACAGTAATTAGAATCTGTTACCCTAAAAAAACACTACAATTCAAGGGAAATAATGAAAAAAATGTGAAGGAAGGGGGCCTGGCAGTACCAGATATTAAACTATACTATAAAGCAGCAGTCATCAAAACAATATGGTACTGGCTAAGAGACAGAGAGGAGGATCAGTGGAATAGACTTGGGGTAAATGACATCAGCAAGACAGAGTATGATAAACCCAAAGAGCCCAACTTTTGGGACATGAATCCACTATTTGACAAAAACTGCTGGGAAATTTGGAAAACAATATGGGAGAGATTAGGTCTAGATCAACATCTCACACCCTACACCAAGATTAATTCAGAATGGGTGAATGACTTGAATATAAAGAGGGAAACTACATATAAGTTAAGGGAACACAGAATAGTATACTTGTCAGATCTCTGGGAAAAGAAAGACTTTAAAACCAAGGAAGAGTTAGAGAAAATTACAAAATGTAAATTAAATGGTTTTGATTATATTAAACTAAAAAGCTTTTGTACAAACAAAAACAATGTAGTCAAAATCAGAAAGGAAACAACAAATTGGGAAAAAATCTTTATAACGAAAAACTCTGACAGGGGTCTAATTACTCAAATATACAAGGAGTTAAATCAATTGTATAAAAAATCAAGCCATTCCCCAATTGATAAATGGGCAAGAGACATGAATAGGCAATTTTCAGGTAAAGAAATCAAAACTATCAATAAGCATATGAGAAAGTGTTCTAACTCTCTAATAATTAGAGAAATGCAAATCAAAACAACTCTGAGGTATCACCTCACACCTAGCAGATTAGTTAAAATGAAAGAAGGGGAGAGTAATGAATGTTGGAGGGGATGTGGCAAAATTGGGACATTAATGCATTGCTGGTGGAGTTGTGATCCAACCATTCTGGCTGGCAATTTGGAACCATGCTCAAAGGGCTATAAAAGAATGCCTGCCCTTTGATCCAGCCATACCATTGCTGGGTTTGTACCCCAAAGAGATCATAGATAAACAGACTTGTATGAAAATATTTATAGCCACAATTTTCGTGGTGGCAAAAAACTGGAAAAGGAGGGTATGCCCTTCAATTGGGGAATGGCTGAACAAACTGTGGTATATATGCTGGTGATGCAATATTATTGTGCTAAAAGGAATAATAAACTGGAGGAATTCCATGTGAACTGGAAAGACCTCCAGGAACTGATGCAGAGCAAAAGGAGCAGAGCCAGAAGAACACTGTACACAGAGACTAATATACTGTGGTAAAATCGAATGTAATGGGCTTCTGTACCAGCAGCAATGCAATGACACAAGACAGCTCTGAGGGATTTATGGCAAAGAATGCTACCCACATTCAGAGGAAGGACTGCAGGAGAGGAAACATATAAGAAAAACAACTGCTTGAACGCATGGGTCGGGGTGGACATGATTGAGGATGTGGACTCAAAACTACCACACCAATGCAACTACCAACAATTTGGAAATAGGTCTTGATCAAGGACATATGACAAAACCAGTGGAAATGTGCATCGGCCATGGGTGGGGGGAGTACGAGGGGTGAAGGGGAAAGTAGGAGCATGAATCATGTAACCATGTTAAAAATGAATATTAATGTTTAAATTAAAAAAAAAACACTACGATTCCCAGCACCCCACTCTCTTCCTGTCGTTACATACTGACATATACAGGATATAAATTCTGTGGAGTTCCATCTCTCACTCTCTTCTCTTCTTCTGGTGGTGGCAGCTGTGAATGTGGGGTTTTTGAGTAGGTAGAAAAACTTAGTCACAAAAAAAAATATTATTTTGTTAGATAATAAACTTTATAAAATATAATACTTGAAGTACTGGACATTAATTTAAATCCTACAGTATAGCATCATTATTTATCAAATGGGCATTTACCAAGAGGTAAATCTTCTCTAGATTATTTGTGGAAGGACATGAATTAGAATTGCCCAGGAATAGAAGGCACAGGTGGGTTGCTGTATGTAACAGAGGAGGAAAGCTGTGAGAAAAAAAGGTGGTGTTTTAAGATCTAGGGGAAGAGGCAGCTGGGTGGCTCAGTGGATTGAGAACCAGGCCTAGAGACAGGAGGTCCTAGGTTCAAATCTGGCCTCAAACACTTCCTAGCTGTGTGACCCTGGGCAAGTCATTTAACTTCCATTGCCTAGCCCTTACCACTCTTCTGCCTTGGAACCAATACACAATATTGTTTCTAAGATGGAAGGTAAGGATTTAAAAAATCATTTAAAAAAAATGATCTAGGAGAGATCAAACCACCTACAAACATCCCCAGAAAAAAACCTCCAAAAATGCACCAGGAGGAATAATAATAAAGGAAAAACTCTATCTAATCTAAAACTATACACAAAAACTATTCTAATCCCCCAAATTCTTAGAAAAGAGACATGCCTGGAACATAACTATAAAACCAAGGCATGGAGAGAGAGGTTAAATGATGTGCTCATCATCACCCAGATAGAATCAGAAGCAAGATTCAAAATGAGGTTTTCTTGACTCCAAATCCAGCTCTCTCCATTATACCTCTAACTGTAAGTATCAATATGTTGTACCCCTCACTTTGAAACTACCCTCCAAACCCTTCATTTTTGTGTTGGTTACCCTGGAGAATTATTGTCCTAGATCTAAGGCACTGTGAGTATCTGCACTACTAAAACTTTAACTTGTGAGCCCCCATTATTGAATTCTTCTTTCATAGTCAGCTAGTTGAAACAATTCTCTAAGAAAAAAACATTTATTGTATAAACAGTAGTAACAAAACATACCTCTATAAGTTCAGGCCACACACTCTATTTTTCAATACATTTATTTTATTATTATTAGGAAGGAAGGAAGGAAGGAAGGAAGGAAGGAAGGAAGGAAGGGAATATGATATGTTTTGGTTTACATTCAGAATCCATCAGTTCTTTCTCTTAGGCAGATGGCATTTTTCATCATAAGTCTTTGGGATTGTTTTGGATCAATGTATTGCTGAAAATAGGTAATTCACAGTTGTTCATAAAAAAAATATTGCTATTATGTTCTTTTGGTTCTGCTCACTTCACTTTGCATCAGTTTCTCAGGCTTTCCAGTTTTTTCCAAAATCATCCAGCTCCTCATTTCTTATAGCAAAATAGGATTCCATTATAATCACATATCACAACTTGTTCAGTCATTCCTCAATTGATGGGCATCCCTCAATTTCTAATTCTTTGCTACTACAAAAAAGAGCTGCAATAAATATTTTTGTACAAATAGTTCCTTTTCACTGTTTTGATCTGATAGGTGAGAGGTGGTACTTTAGAGTTCTTTTAATTTGCACTTGTCTAATCAAGAGAGATTTAGAGTATTTTTTCATATGACTATAGATGGTTTTGATTTCTTCATGTGAAAACTGCCTGTTCATATCCTTTGAACATTTATCAATGGGAGAATATGTATTTTTATAAATTTGACTTAGTTCTCTATATATTTGAGAAATGAGCCCTTTATCAGAGATACTTGCTTTAAAAAAACTTTCCCCAACTTGCTTTTTTTTTCCTTCTAATCTTGGTTCCATTGGTTTTGTTCATACAAAAACTTTTTAACATAATAAAAAGAATCCATTTTACATTCTATAATGCTCTCGGTCTCCTTTTTGGTCCCAAATTATTCCTTTGTCCATAAATCAGACAGGTAAATTCTATGCTTCTCTAATTTGCTTCTGTTATCATTCTTTATATCTAACTCGTGTCCGGATGTCGACTTTATCTTGGAATATAGTGTGAGATGTTGGTTTATTCCCAGTCTCTGCCAAGCATTTTTCCAATTTTCCCAACATTTTTTGTCAAATAGTGAGTTCTTGTCCCAAAAGCTTGGATTTTTTTATTTTATCGAACATTAAATTACTATGGCCATTTATTACTAGGTATACGTACCTAATCTATTCCACTGACCCATCACTCTATTTTTTAATCAATACTAGATTGTTTTGAAAATTACCACTTTGTAATGTACTTTGAGTTCTGGTACTGCTAGGAAACCACAGTCTCTCAAAAATATAAACAGCATCAGTGAAAAAATTAGGTATACACATAGGCCACACTGGTGGAGAGGCATGTTTGAGAACACAAGATCATGGCAGCACACACTTCCAGAATTGCAAGACTTTGACATCTTTTCTCCTGGTATCTTTGCACAGTCCCACCTGTGTGCAAAATCTCTTATCATCATATTGGTGCACTGCAAGATGCTCCTGCTGATATGGCAAGGTCATGGGCCTGACAATGCCTTCCTAAAATCTAGAAGAGCAAGGGAAAAGGTGAAGAGTGATTTCTTTTTAAAAAGTGGTTTTTTCCTCTACAGTTGGCTCTCTTTTTGCAATTAGAGATTCTGCCTGTTGACTAAAAGAAATGATTCTCCTCTCGACTAATTCCTTAGAAGGGTATATGCAGAGTTAGGTAGCTTTTTCTAGAGCACCGGGCATATAATTAATTATTTGACTAGTCAATGACAAGACACTCCATATTTACATAAAGGTGATGGTGAGATTTCATCATCTTTCCTAAAAGAACAATGAACTTTGTGAAGAAAATTAATAAAATGCCCATAAAATTTAAGAATTCATAGAGTTGGGGGCAGCTGGGTGGTTCAGTGGATTGAGAGCCAGGCCTAGAGATGGGAGGTCCTAGGTTCAAATCTGGCCTCAGACACTTCCTAGTTGTGTGACCCTGGGCAAGTCACTTGACCCCCATTGCCTAGCCCGTGCCACTCTTCTGCCTTGGAGCCAATACACAGTATTGACTCCAAGACAGAAGGTAAGGGTTTAAAAATTAAAAAGAATTCATAGAGTCTTCTTTTGGTCATACATCTCAAAGAAATGTCCTATATGCACCAAAATACTTATTTCACCACTTTTCAAAGTAGGAAAAAATAGAAACGAAATAGATATCCAATGAACTGAGGAATGATTAAATAAGTTGTGGTACATGAATGTAATATAATATTACTATGCTTTAGGAATATAGAATTAAGAAAATTAAGAAAAAGAATTAAGAATTAAGAAAATAAATAAGTCTAGTGAAATCTGGTAAGATTTTTTAACTAACAGAAAGAAAAGTATGGAGAATCAAGGAAAAATATGCCCTGTGACTATAGAAATATTATGTAGAAAGAACAAATCAATAAAATAATTTAAACTGAATGCCATAAAATTTTAATAACTAAGCTTAATCCTAAAAAAATGTGAAAAGGTATCCTCCTTCCCTTCTTTATAGAGTAAGGAGCTATATAAATATGGAACCCTACAAAATAATGTCAGTTTTTTTGATGTGTCTGTTAATTTTTCTGAACTGATTTTTTCTTCTCTTTTCTTATTTATTATATGTGGAAGAAAAATCCTCTATTCTGCATTTTGAGCACAAGTCTGCCAGAGATGAATTTATTCATTAAGTTATTCTAATTTTAAGCATATCTCCTTAGAGAAATTAAAAAACACCAGAGATTCATCCTGTCTTTGAAAACCTGTCTCTGCCACAAGCTATTTGTACCAACAATTTAAAGTATTCCCAAACAAAGACAAAATTCCACAATAAAATAAAACATAGTTACAGAGCTCAGGTGAAAGTTCAATCAACAATATTAGGTTGAAACAGAACAACACCTTGATTTTCAGCATATCTTGAAGAATCATTTTCCTAAACTATACAATCCACTCAAAGACAGAGACAGGCAATGACATTGATGAGATTTAAATGTTCTTGCTCTAAATATGCTTAACACCATCATTCATTTTCCAGAAGCTTGGAATCCTTTCTTTAACTTTTACTCTGCTTCCTCACAGAAGATGGTTAGTCCTTTGGTAAGAATAACATCCCATAGTTGGAGGCACACAAAATCCCATCTCCTTTGCCTCTTTAGGCTACAAATTACAAAATGATACTAAGAAAATACTCTTGTCTGAAGTCTTTGATCCTAACGGAATGAGAAACCTATATTGGTCTTCCTTTAACTATCAGCAGACATACTGATACCAATAGTTAAGTGTGTTCCAATGACCAAGCAGGCAATTGAAGCAGGTACTGAAGAGTACCTAGAGCTTAATCAGAAATCAAAGAAGCCAAGGTCATTCCTTGCATCCCGGCCATCACCAGTCATCCTGGCTTTTGTTTTGCCACTGGACTTTTTAAGGACTCTGGAAGATAGCACGAGGCTAATGATTTTGTGGAACTCTCACTTAAACTGAATAACCACATACAACAACTTGTTCAGTTATTCTCCTATTGATGGACATCCCCTCAGTTTCCAAAGTTTGCTGCCACAAAGAGAGCTATCATAAACATTTTTATACAAGTAGGTCCTTTTCCCTATCTTCTATCTCTTTGGGATACAGTCCCCACATGCTTCTATTTCCAGTTGCCACTTTCTGCACCTGGAGTAGAGATGAGAGAGGAAAAAATTCTACCCTATTTACTATATTCTGGTCTGGAAGTCCAAAGAAGTGTAAAGGGTAAGAGAAAAGAAAAATCGAAACTTTTCATAAATCAACTTTTATGGGTGCCATTTCTTTTTTCTTCTTCTTTTTATCATTAATAGAATTTATCCACAAATGTCCCAGCCTCCTCTTTCCTCCCCACATCACAGAAGGCATCATCTGGGAGACAGACATGTTCATAAAAATTTTCTTTCTTTCATGTTTTCACCTTTTAGTTCATTCTCTAGAAGTAACATTCATAATCTATTCTTCAAGAATTAAATCTGGAGCTGTGTATGATTGTCTTTTCATTCTGCTCATTTCACTATTCATTATCCTGTGTAGTTCTTTTCCAAGTTTTATTAAAATTAGCCTGTTCATCGTTTCTTATAGCACAGTAATATTCCATCACAATCATATATGACAATTTGTTTAACCATTCCCAATTGATAGACATCCCCTCAATTTCCAGTTCTTTGCTACCACAAAGAGAACTACTATAAATAGTTTGGAACATATATTCTTTTCTTTTTCCCCAGGTCTCCTTGTTGAATCTCTAGGATTTTCCACATATACATACCATCATGTCATCTGCAAAGAGAGATAAGAGTTTGTTTGTTTGCCACTTTGCTATGGGCATCATTTCTTTTTTTTTTCTTTAACCCATACCTTCCATCTTAGAATCACTATTGTGTATTGGTTCTAAGGCAGAAGAGAGGTAGGGACTAAGCAATGAGGGTTAAGTGACTTGTCCAGGGTCACACAGCTAGAAGTGTCTGAGGACAGATATGGGAATCATTTCTGAAAGGTTCTGTCTTTCTATCTGTCTCCCTTGATTCTTAGTTTCCACTCAATTTTGTGGCAGTCTATAACCCAGGACCAATTAGAAGAATTTCCTTGTGTCCAACAAGAGGATAGAACCCAAGTCTAAATCCAGAGTAATAGCCTTTCTGACAAAGGTTCATGCTTTGTAATCTCATCAAGTAGATGGGGAGATGAGCCCATAAAACAGAGCCATCATTCCCCTGCTTGTTGGGGACATTATAGTAAGGATTCCTGTACAGATATAATTAAATCAAATAGCCTGTGAGGTCCCTTCCAGTTTTTAGATTCTATATATCTCAGTTTACCCTCAGGTGAGAATTAAATAATCATGTTAACTTCCAACTAAAATAATACCTCACATGTAGCTATAATGCTTTGAGATAGATAAATAATAGATGATAGAGATAAATAGGTATTAAGTACTTCCTATTTCTCAAGCATTGTGCTGAGAAAGGAGAGCAAGCCCGAGTCCATGTTGGACAAAGAACTGGATTAGCAAAAGACCTAGTTAGTGACTTTGGCTACCAAAATTGTTTCTAAAGCATTATGTACCAGGAACTGTTTCTCCTCTCTGATCCAGGATAAAACCAAACCCAGAAAAATGTTCTAATCATTGTTGATATTTTCCTTGTTGACAGGGTAACACTCACTCAGAAACCTGTAAAAGTATGCAGCCATGCTTTGCACAACTGGAATAGTACTCAGAGTAATCTGACTCCATCTCCCTTCCATGTCAAGTAAAATCTGTTTGATTTACATGGTGGAACTAGCTCTGATTCATTGTCAGTGTTAAGTGCTAAGAAAAATGTAAACAAGTCTATCAGTCCCTGTCCTCGGAGGAGCTTATATTCTTATGGGGGAACACAACACACAAAGGAAAACTAGAAATTTGGAGGGGAGTTAAGGAGGGGGGATATGCAAGCAGTATGGTGTAGAAATAGCTAGGATAGCAATTATTCAGCAGTGTTTGACTCTTCAGGCCTCATTTGGAGTTTTCTTTGCAAAGATGTTGGAGTGCTTTGCCATTTCCTTATCCAGCTCATTTTATAGATGAGAAAGCTGAGACAAAGAGGATGAAGTGACTTGCTCAGGGTCATACAGGTATTAAATATCTGACACCAGATCTGAACTCAGGAAGAGGAGTCTTGACTCTATCCATTGCACTACCTAGCTGCTCCCTACGAAGCACTTTCTCACAATAATCCTATGAGGTAGATAGTGCAGGTATTATCTCTGTTCTACAAAGTTGGAAACTGAGGTCCATCAAGGTAAAGTGACTTGCAGAAGGTTACACAGCTTTGGGACTCTAGGCAAATCATTTAGCTTAGCCATAACTAAGTTATTTAAAGATGAAACGATCCTCTTTTGCAGAATTCAAGTTTTCAAGGAAGCAGAGGCCAGGGAGCCAGGGGGTGTTAGTATTTTGAGAGCTCTCCCTTACATGTCACATGCAAGTGGCATTGCTCAAAGGGAGGAAGAAGAGACATTTCTAGTCTCTTTTTTATCCCTACTTTTCTCCAAAAGAAGCTATTTCCTGCCAGGAGGGGAAGCAGGAGATTGGGGCCAAAAGCTTGCCATTCTCTTCTCTTCCTAGGCTAGAATTATATTTACCTGCTCTCTTAAATAATATGTCTAAGTGATGTGGTTTTCAGGTTCAATCTAACTTCTGACTGCTATTTCATTATAGGGGAAAGGAAGACCCCAAATTTATATCCAAGGTTTGACTCCTTTCCCACCAAATACTGGTTCTATAATGAAAATACAGAATCCTTAGCCATAAAAACCATTTATTCAAATAGGTGACAAAATTGAAACCAAAGAAAGTATACATAGAAGAATATATACCAGATAATACCAAGTGAAGGAACTTTCCTATTGGGAGTGAGGGAATGTAGCTCAACTGAGAGAGTTCTAGATCTCAGTCAAGGAGAAATTGCCCCAAATCTCTAGTGTAGCAAGTTGGGAACAGAGACTGTTGGAGATTGTTGAAGAGCAGAAATGGCCAGGCGACTGAGGTTAAGTGATTTTGCTCAGGGTCACACAGCTAGAAAGTATGAGGCCACAGTTGAACTGAGGTCCCCCAACTCTAGGCCTGGCTCTCTATTCACGGAGCCACCTAGTCACCCCCATACCCTTTCTTTGATAGACAGATAGATATATAGAAAGATAGACAGATGGACAAATATATAGAAAGACCAACAGGTAGAGAGTTTCTGCTCAGTGATATCTGATTCTTAGTGACCCTATTTGGGTTTTTTTTTTTGGCAAAGATACTAGAGTGGTTTGCCATTTTATGGATGAGAAAATTGAGCTGAACATATTAAGTGACTTGCCCAAGGTCACACAGCTGATAAATGATTGTGGCCAAATTTGAACTCATGAACATGAGTCTTTCTGATTCCAAGCCCAGTGCTCTACCCACTGCACCACCAAGGTGACCTGGCTAACCCTCTTCTACCTGATAGCCCCTTAAACACTTGAAGATAGCTATTGGTTGGGAAGCGACGTGGCTCACTGGATACAGAGTTAGGCCTGGAAACAGGAGGTCCCGAGGTCAAATCTGGCCTCAAACACTTCCTAGCTGTGTGACTTAACTCCAATTGGCTAGTCATTATCCCTCTACCTTGGAACCAATAATCAGTATCAATTCTAAGACAGAAGGTATAGAACAAAGCAATGGATATGTTGAATTTTAAAAATATATTCATATTTTAAGAATTCTGAACAAAATGACAAAAGTTAAAGGTTTAAAAAAAGAGAAAGATATATATATATATATATATATGTGTGTGTGTGTGTGTGTGTGTGTGTGTGTGTGTGTGTGTGTGTGTACTGGTCAGTCAGTCAACATACATTTATGAGCATTTCTGTGTGCCAACCACTGTACTAAGCTCTGCCCAGGGTTATAAGACTAGTAATTTTGGTGCCTGGATTTAGGCTGGACTCTTCCTGGCTCCAAGCCCAACATTCTATCTATAAGTAGAGCCACTGGCTGCCCTCCTCTGGAAGTCTTCTATCTTTTATCAATGTCCTTTCTATACCATGCTGCCCAGAACTGACCTTGAGACTGTAGGCTGTGGTTTAACCAAGTCCAAGGCCAGGGAGATGATCACTTCCTTAATCCAGGTTGCCATGCTGCTCCCCACATAGTGGCAGATTAGATGAGCTGTTTTGGCTACCACATCATGCAGTTAACATGCACATTGACCACCTTTCAGGTCACTAAAACCCCCAGACCTTTTATCTCATCTCACACTTCATAAGTTGAGCTTTTTTAACACAAGTGTAAGACATTATTACATTGACTCCTATCAAATCATATTAATTTCCTTCTTCTATCCTAGTCTGTCAAGTTACATAGTATGTTAGCTGTTCCTTACAGCTTTGGAGTCATTTGCAAATTTGATCAGTGTGTCATCTATACCTTTACTCAAGATGTTCATTGATAAAAATATTAAATACTTCAAACCATATACAGGATCCTGGGGTCTCCACTGGTGGTCTCCTTCTAGTTTGGTATTAATTTTTAAATGATTGCCCTTTGAGAAGCACTATATATAACCAGGACCAAATCTATCTAATTGTATCAATGTCTAGCCACATCTCTCAGTCATGTTCACATGAATGATATGAGATGGTTTATCAAACACTGTGTAAAAAATAATCTAGTTAAACTATTTTTATAAAAATCTCCTGGCCCACTGATTCAGAAGCTTTGTCTAAAAGGAAACAAGATTAGTCTGGCATTTTTTTTCAATAGCATCTTTTATTCTGTATATAATGAACTGATCTCTCAATTTCCTATTTCACAGAAAACAGTTACGTACATTGAATTTAGCGTATTTTAAGTTGTGGACCTGCTTATTTCCAAGATAAAAGGAAATTCTTCCCAGCACCATAGATTTATCCAGGAGGCCAGTTCATTTGACGGCCTCCAAGTACATGGACATGAATATGTAAGACTGCTTGTCCCCCATCTGCACCTTCATTGATAACCATCCGGTATCCCTTCTTCAGGCCCACCTCAGAGGCACATTTCTTGCCAACAATGATTAAGTGTCCAATGAGACTTTCATCACAATCTTCTGCTTCAGACATGCAGGAAATGGGTTTCTTTGGTACCACTAGAAAATGAGTTGGGGCTTGGGGGCAAGAATCATGGAAAGCAAAACACGAATCATCCTCAAAAATTATGTTGGCTGGGATTTCCCTTTGAATTATTCTCACAAAGATTGAGTCTTTCCGTCGGGAGACCAGATTTTTGTAGGTCTCATCTGCCATTACTGAAAGAGTCTCTGTTGACCAGCTCCAAGAGGTTGAGTTAGGAAGAAAGGGAAGATGGAAAAAAAGCAGCCACAGGGGCACCAGAAAATGTACCTGTTCTTGATGAAGTCATAATGATCCTTTGTGATCACTGCTTACTCTTCTAGATATTCAATAACCATCTGTCTCCACATTGATGTATCCTAGAATTTTGCTTTGAATCAAAAAATCAACCTCACTGGCTTGGAGTTTTCAAGATCCACTTTCCTTCTCTTTTTAAAAGACCTGGTCAACACTGATCTTTCTCCAGTCCTGTTGTTCTCCTCCAAAGATCTTTCAAATATCATCACCTGTGGCATCTACAGACTATTGAAGCTCTTTTAGGAAATGTCAGACTCCAAATCAAATATATCCAGGTACAAAATGGTGCTAAATCCCCTCTCTTCTTCTACCTCACCCTCTATGTGCTTGCTTAGGGATGAGCTGAAGGAGCAAATCTCAAATACTATGGGCCTATAGCCCAACTAAGCAGCCCTTCCCATGAGACAAGTCCCTACCCCAGAGTGCCCCCTCCCTCAGGCCTGAAGATCCACCCCTCTTCCACATAATATAGCAGCAGAGGATGTAAAAGCAGCAGAGGATGCAGAACTGGTCCCTCTGCTAAGTCAGGATGTAGCTAGTTTCTTCCATTACTCTTTTGTCAGGTGCTTTTTGGTCAGGTGCTTGCCTCAAGCCAACTGGGGAACTAAGTATCCCACCATATACCAAGGTGCCCTGGAACTTTTGACCTGAGAGCAGATGGATACTCGGGAAATGTAGCTTATTCCTTGAGAAGCCCCCCTGGAAAAAAGTGGACCCATCCTGAAACAATCATAGGAGGTACTCTCTACTTCCAAGTCTTGCTTTCCAAGGATATGCACACTTTCACACACACACACACACACACACACACAATTAATCATGGGCATGAATACAAGGATAGCTGCCCTCTTCCCACAGTAACCCTCCTAAGAATGTAGCCTGTATTTGGTCTCAAAGAATCAAGGAGCAGCCCATATGCCTTGGTTATGAACAACAATGGACAGGACTTCAAACATGTCTAAATGACAATTCATGTTCAGCAGACATGCTGGAAATGGTTGTGAGGTCCCACAGGTGCCTATTACACTGAAGACTTCTTGCCCTAGACAAATAGACTAGTGACTCACCTACTTCTTTCCCCTCTTCCAGAGACTTTGAGAAACCAAAGAAGCCAACCCATCCACCATACTTCCCTTTCTCCCCCTATGATATCTTAGGGCAATGATGGTGAAGCTTTTAGAGACAGTGCCCAAACGGTACCCTCATGCCACATGTGAGCTGCCTCCTTACCCCAGATAGGGGAAGAAGGAAGTGCTCCCATATGGCTGCTGGGCAGGGGGAGGGGGTATGAGAGAAATGTCTTCAAGCCTGGTAGAGAGGAGAAAGGAAGCAGCCCTTCCAGCATGTGTGCCATAGGTTCACCAGCACAATCTTGGGGCCTCCACTTCTCCCCTGCCTGGCTCATTTATACTCATGGCATTGCTCTCCTTACTCAGAAGGGCAGTCTTCTCCCAAGGATCACAAAACTAATCCAAGTTAGAAGGGAACTGAGAGACTATTTAATCCACAGAACCTGAAGCAGGAATGTCCCTTACAACATCTCTGACACATGGTCATCCAGTCTCTATTAAAATGCTTTCAGTGATAGAAAATTCACCTTCTCCTAAGTATTCCCATTCTATTTCTCAATGGTCTTAATTGTTAGATGTGTAATGGTTTGAGGGCTGCCCTCTGCTACCACTGACCCATACTGGCTGTGTGACTCTGGGTGGGATATTTTAATGCTTCCATTTGTTTAAAGTTTTAAATTGACAAAGTACTGGTCAATCTAATAAAAAAAGGAAAGAAGAAAACCAAATTGACAATATCAAAGATGAAAAGGGAGACCTCACCTCTAATGAAGGGGAAATTAAGGCAATCATTAAAAACTATTTTGCCCAATTATATGGCAATAAATATAGTAATCTAGGAGATATGGATGAATATTTACAAAAATATAAATTGCCTAGATTAACAGCAGAAAAAATAGAATACCTAAATAATCCCATATCAGAAAAAGAAATTAAACAAGCCTAAGAAAAAGAACAACTCCCTAAGAAAAATCGCCACGGTCTGATGGATTCACAAGTGAATTCTATCAGACATTCAAAGAGCAACTAATCCCAATACTACACAAATTATTTGATACTATAAGCAAAGAAGAAGCCCTACCAAATCCCTTTTATGACACAAATATGGTAATGATTCCAAAGCCAGGTAGATCGAAACAGAGAAAGAAAACTACAGACCAATCTCCCTAATGAATATAGATGCAAAAATCTTAAATAGAATACTAGCAAAGAGACTCCAGCAAGTGATCAAGAGGATCATCCACCATGATCAGGTGGGATTTATACCAGGAATGCAAGGATGCTTCATCATTAGGAAAACCATCCACATAATTGACCATATCAACAAACTAACAAACAAGAATCACATGATTATCTCAATAGATGCTGAAAAAGCCTTTGACAAAATACAGCACCCATTCCTATTGAAAACACTGGAAAGTATAGGAATAGAAGGGCCTTTCCTAAAAATAATAAACAGTATATACCTAAAACCATCAACAAGCATCATATGCAATGGGGATAAATTAGAAGCCTTCCCAATAAGATCAGGAGTGAAACCAGGATGCCCATTATCACCTCTATTATTTAACATTGTACTAGAAACACTAGCAGTAGCAATTAGAGAAGAAAAAGAAATTGAGGGTATTAAAATAAGCAATGAGGAGACTAAGCTATCACTCTTTGCAGATGATATGATGGTCTACTTAAAAAATCGTAAAGAAACAACTAAGAAGCTTGTAGAAATAATCAACAACTTTAGCAAAGTTGCAGGATACAAAATAAATGCACATAAATCATCAGCATTTCTATATATTTCCAACACATCACAGCAGCAAGAGGTAGAAAGAGAAACACCATTTAAAATCATCCTAGACAATATAAAATACTTAGGAATCTATCTACCAAAACAAATACAGAAATTATATGAAAACAACTACAAAACACTTTCCAAACTATTAAAACTAGATCTAAACAATTGGAAAAACATTGATGGCTCATGGGTAGGATGAACTAACATAATAAAAATGACCATTCTACCCAAATTAATTTATCTATTTAGTGCCATACCTATTAAACTTCCAAAAACTTTTTCACTGAATTAGAAAAAAACTATAACTAAGTTCATTTGGAATAACAAAAGATCAAGAATATCAAGAGAAATATTGAAAAAAATGTGAAGGAAGGTGGCCTAGACCAGTACCAGATATTAAACTGTACTATAAAGCAGTGGCCATCAAAACGATATGGTACTGGCTAAGAGACAGAAGGGAGGATCAGTGGAATAGACTTGGAGTAAGTGATGTCAGCAAGACAGTATATGATAAATCCAAAGAGCCCAACTTTTGGACAAGAACCCACTGTTTGACAAAAACTGCTGGGAAATTTGGAAAACAATATGGGAGAGATTAGGTTTAGATCAACATCTCACACCCTACACCAAGATAAATTCGGAATGGGTGAATGACTTGAATATAAAGAGGGAAACTACATTAAGTTAAGTGAACACAGAATAGTGTACTTGTCAGATCTCTGGGAAAAGAAAGACTTTAAAACCAAGCAAGAGTTAGAGAAAATTACAAAATGTAAAATAAATGATTTTGATTATATCAAACTAAAAAGCTTTTGTACAAACAAAAACAATGCAGCCAAAATCAGAAGGGAAACAACAAATTGGGAAAAAATCTTTAGAACAAAAAACTCCGACAGGGGACTAATTACTCAAATATACAAGAAACTAAATCAACTGTATAAAAAATCAAGCCATTCCCCAATTGATAAATGGGCAAGGGACATGAATAGGCAATTTTCAGATAAAGAAACCAAAACTATCAATAAGCATATGAGAAAGTGTTCTAACTCTCTAATAATTAGAGAAATGCAAATCAAAACAACTCTGAGATTATCACCTCACACCTAGCAGATTGGCTAAAATGAAAGAAGGGGAGAGTAATGAATGTTGGAGGGGATGTGGCAAAATTGGGACTTTGATGCATTGCTGTTGGAGTTGTGAACTGATCCAACCATTCTAGCTAGCAATTTGGAACTATGCTCAAAGGGCTCTAAAAGAATGCCTGCCCTTTGATCCAGCCATACCATTGTTGGGTTTGTACCCCAAAGAGATCATAGATAAACAGACTTGTACAAAAATATTTATAGCCGCAATTTTTGTGGTGGCAAAAAACTGGAAAATGAGGGTATGCCCTTCAATTGGGGAATGGCTGAACAAATTGTGGCATATGCTGGTGATAGAATACTATTATGCTCAAAGGAATAATAAACTGGAGGAATTCCATGTGAACTGGAATGACCTCCAGGAATTGATGCAGAGCAAAAGGAACAGAGCCAGAAGAACATTGAACACAGAGACTGAAACACTGTCGTAAAATAGAATGTAATGGACTTCTGTACTAGCAGTGCAATGACCCAGGACAATTCTGAGGGATTTATGGAAAGGAACGCTACCCACATTCAGAGGAAGAACTACAGGAGTGGAAACACAGAAGAAAAACAATTGCTTGAACACATGGGTTGAGGCGGACATGATTGGGGATGTAGATTTGAAACTACAACACCAATGCAACTATCAACAATTTGGAAATAAGTCTTGATCAATGACACATGTTAAAACCAGGGGAAATGCCCATTGGCTATGGGGGTGGGGGGAAGTCAGGGGGTGAAGGGAAAAGTAAGAGCATAAATCATGTAACCATGTTAACTTTTCTAAAAAAAATTATTATTAAAAAAAAAGAATGCATGCCCTTTCATCCAGTCTTTATAGATGGCACATGTCAAAACCAGTGGAAATGCACATCGGCTATGGGGGCAGGGGGAGGCCAGGGGGTGAAGGGGAAAGTAAGAGCATAAATCATGTAACCATGTTAACTTTTCTAAAAAATAAATATTATTAAATGTTAAAAAATGTTTTAAATTGAAGAATAGATCCTAACCTGCTTTGGTAAAACACCAGTGAAATCAAATTTCCCATACCAAAAAAAAAGTGTTGTTTATCCTCATATTGAGCCTCTGTCATTTTCCCTGATTGCTTCTAACTTTGTCTCCTGGCATCCAGCAAAACTAGTTTAATACTTTCTTGACCTCAATGATATCCCTTTAATAATTGGATAACAATAACAACATTTACATAGTGCTTTAAGGCTTACATGATTTACAAATATTATTTCATTTTTATTTTCATAATAATCCTGGGAGATAAATGCTATTATTATCTCAATTTTACAGATAAGGAAAATAAGGCTGAGTAAAAGTCTAAGGATACATTCAAACTTCACCAGTTCAAAGGCAGATGGCATTTTTCTATCATGAGTCTCTGGGATTTCAATGAATTGTTGTATAGCTGAGAATAACTAGGTCACTCACAGTTGTTCATCAAAAAATGCTATTGCCACTGTATAAAATGTTCTTCTGGTTTTGCTCACTTCATCTTGCATCAGCTTATGTGCATCAGTTCATGTAAGTATTTCTATGTTTTTCCAGAATCAACTTGCTTGTCATTTCTTAACACAAAATAGTATTTCATTATAATCATATACCACAATTTGTTCAGCCAATCCCTAATTGATGTGCAACCTTTCAATTTCCAATTCTTTGCTACCACAAAAGAGTTACAGTAGCTATTTTTGTACAAATAGGTCCTTATCCTTTTTTAAAAAATCTCTTTAGGATACAGACATAGTAGTGGTGTTGCTGTGTCAAAGTTTTAGAGCTTTAGAGCCTTTTCATTTTCTTTTTTGTTGTTGTTGTTGTTGTTTGTTTGAGATCTTTTCCACAAAATGACAAATGTGGAAAATCATTTTATATGTAAAATATAAAATCTGTATCAGATTGCTTATCTCAGAGGAAAGAAGTGGGAAGGAGCAAAAAAGTAACGATGGGAAGGAGAGAGAGGATTTGAAACTTAAATTTAAAAAAATAAAATGTTAAAACATTGTTTTTATATGTAATTGGGGAAAAATAATTTTTTTAAAAGCATCTAAGGCCCAATTTGAACTTGGGTCTTCCTGACTCCAGCCACTATGTCACTTGGCCCTCCAAGACCCCTCTATTAAAAATAAAAAGTTCTCTGTTCACTTACAACCTCATCCCTTCCCCCCCCCCCCCCCACAGTCCTGAGATTAGTTCAAATTGCACCAAGTGTCTTCCCACATGCTCTTTCTCAGAGTTGGTTTGGGGTCAGGAGAGCTCCTCTGAAATTTTTCTAGAGTACCTTTCTCTGTCATTGTCATCACTCACTACCACCAAATCCTAGAATTTCAGAGGGCTCAAAAGCTCCAGCTCTGAGATTCCATTAATATTTGAAAAAAAAAGACTTTCTATGTCTGAAAAAAGTATCCTTATTGCCACATTCCTGGCAAGTCATCATCCAGGCTTTTCTTGAAGACTTCCAGTGAGGGAAAAACCTATAGGATTATAGAATCACAGATTTATTTGTTTGTTTGTTTATTATTTTAGAAAAAAATTTTCCGTGGTTACAATGATTCATGTTCTTACTCTCCCCTCCACCCCCCTAACCTACCTCCCCCTTCCTGTAGCCAACGTGCATTTCCACTGGTTAGAATCACAGATTTAGAGTTGACAGCTACCTTAGAGGTCCCTTATTTTATAGATAAGGAAACTGAAGCACACCAAGTAAGTTACTTCTCCAAGATCACACAGCTAGTAAATACCTGAGGAGTCATCTGAACCCTGATCTTCCTGATGGCAAGTCCAGTTACCTATCTACTACAATAGTGGTGTGAAACTCAAATAGACACAGGACCACAAACTCATACTTAAGTATTTCCATGGGCCACATGTGGACTCAGAAAATCACATATTAACATTATGTATGTTTTACTGTTTTGTTTTTATTTATTTTGTTAAATATTTCCCAATTACATTTTATTCCAGTTCACTAAACACTTGGGAGAGCCATGGGTCACATGAAACACAATGTCAGACCCTTTTGCTTTACATCAAGCTGCCTCTCCCACTACCTCCTAAGTCAGCAGCTATTCATTCCCCTAGTGAAAAGTGCTCATCATTAGAAAGTTTTTTCTTACTCTAAATCAGTGACTCCCAAAGTGGGCGCTACCAACCCCTGGTGGGTGCTGCAGTGATCAAGGAGGGCAGTAATGGCCACAGGTGCATTTATCTTTCCTATTAATTGCTATTAAAATTTAAAAAAAATTAATTTCCAGGGAGGTTAGTAATATTTTTTTCTGGAAAGGGGGCAGTAGGCCAAAAAAGTTTGGGAACCACTGCTCTATATTAAGTCTAAAATTGCCTGTTTTCAGCTTCCATCCACTATTCCTAGTTCTGTCTTAGAAGGCGAAACAAAACAAGTCTAATCTCTCTCCCAGGTGATCTCCTTGAAGACTGCTATGACATCCCCTTTGCGACTTCCCTTCTTTCCATTAAGCATCCCCATTTCTTTCACATATAACTTGGACTCAAAGTTCTTTACCTTTGTAGTTGCCATCTCCTGGATTCTTCTCAACTTAACTTTCTAAAGTGTGATGCCTAGAACTGAACACAACCTTCAAGAAATTCTGTTAAGAATATTTTGGCAGTTCTGTGAAAGATGGATTGGACACTAGAGAATGAATTGAAAGCTTACATAGGCATTGTTTCCCATATATTGTGACCTATATGGGACTCTGGATCACAGAATTTTAGAGAAGTGGTTTAAAACCATAGGATAGATGATTGGTGCTAGAAGGAATATTTGGAGATTATCTAGTACAAAAATAAAAGATTAATTTTGTAGATAAAAATGGAAAGATAAATTGTGAAGTAACTTGCCAGGAGTCACATAGCAAGTTAGTTGTAGTGACAGAACTTGAACCTAATTCTTACAACATTATTCTCATAGGACCTCAGTTAAAAGGCATCTCAAAAACCATCTAGTCTAAGCAGTACCTCACCAAGAACCATCTTTACAATATTGTTGACAGCTTCTGCTGGAAGACACCTACAATCCCTTTCATTTTTGTTTTGTTCAAATAGCTAGGAAATTGGGAGTCTGAAATCTCTGCCACTTTCAAACATTGCTCAAAGTTCAGTCAGTGTGAGCCACAGAGTGGGTCATAAGCCCGCTCAAGAGATCTGGTGTCTGAGGTACAGGGAGCACCATACACTGAAGAGGCAGGAATTAGATTCTGCTGCGGGAAGAATGACTGAGGGCACCAATAAACTATGGAAGTCTCTTTAGACACATGATGAGCCATAGTGCCTAAAATTCATCTCCTTCTTCCATTTAAAACTTCAGAATCAAAGAAGCTCAAAACTGGATTCCTCTCTATCAGGAGTACCACTGGATGACTGGATAATAGAAAATAAAAGAGACAGAGGTACTGAAAAAGAAATCAAGAGGATGTAGAAAAACAGTTAAAATATCTAGGCTACTCCCAGCTTTGCCTAGAGATGGCCATTGCTCTGGAATTGGTTAGGATCGGGATGCCAATAAATGGTAAGGAATAGGATTCTCTCCTCTTCTCAAAATACACAGAGGAGATGGAATGACTATTTGAAAACAAACAGCGGATGTGGATAAAGGATTGCTTCATAACCACACAGATCTGTGCAAATAAACAAAAGGCAATGAAGAGCAGCCCTGGATGGAAGATAGGAATCCGACCAACTAGTGTCCCTATAGACTTTGACTATTCATTTGATTTCTCAGGACATCCCCCCAACCCCATCTACTTCCTTAATATTGTGACATGAATTTTGTATAATCCAATCTGGCAGAACTTGGTTCTGTCTTGTTAAAGCTTAAGGATTTGGCATAATCGTTTGTTTCTTGTTTTACATATGCATTTGTTTCTAATGATAGTTATTAAACGTGTGTATATATACATATATGCACATATGTGTAATGGGGGAGACTGGCCAAAGCGGGTATAATCCTTGGAGCATGGATCATATGTTCTGTAGAGCATCAGCCCCTGGCAAGGTTTGCTTCCAAAAGTACAGGATGAAAGTCAGTCTTTTACCTTCTCTGATGATTCAGAGCTTTCAGAATCCCTCTGTTTCCTGTTGGTTTACTGTATGGAAATGAAAAACCTTTTACTTGGCTAGAGAGCAAGAACTGAGAACACACATACAAAAGGCAAGAACAGATGAAATTGAGAAACTGAGTACTCTCTCTTCTCTCTCTCTCATTCTCTCACAGACATACATTTTCTTGTTACATCTTATCAGCAATTATCTCTGTTAAAAAAAAGCTTATTAATTAGTTATTAATGATAACAAGGAGATATATGCACTGTTCAAAATTATACTGGAGTGCTAAACACAGTGGAGAGAGCACCAGCATGGAGTCAGAAGGACCTGGATCAAATTCGACCTCAGATACTTCCTGGCTGTGTGACCCTGTGCAAATCACTTAACTCTGATTGCCTCGCTCTCCTGCTCTTCTGTCTTAGAACTAATACTAAAATGGTAGCAGATGGGTGGCTCAGTGGATTGAGAGCCAGGCCTAAAGACAGGAGGTCCTGGCTTCAAATCTGGCCTCAGATGCTTCCTAGCTGTGTGACCCTGGGCAAGTCACTTAACCCCTCATTGCTCTTCTGCCTTGGAACCAATACATAGTATTCATTCTAAGATGGAAGGTAAGGTTTTAAAAAAAAGTTAATACTAAAACAAAAGGTAAGGGTTTCAAAAAAAAAACCTTATAGTCCCCAATACATACCACAATTTGTTTAGCCATTCCCCAATTGAAGGGCATACCCTCATTTTCCAGTTTTTTGCCACCACAAAGAGCACAGCTATAAATATTTTTGTACAAGTCTGTTTATCTATGATTTCTTTGGGGTACAAACCCAACAATGGTATGGCTGGATCAAAGGGCAGGCATTCTTTTATTGCTCTTTGGGCATAATTCCAAATTGCCATCCAGAATGGTTGGATCAGTTCACAACTCCACCAGCAATGCATTAATGTCCCAATTTTGCCACATCCCATCCAACATTCATTACTCTCCCCTTCTTTCATTTTAGCCAATATGCTAGGTGTGAGGTGATACCTCAGAGTTGTTTTGATTTGCATTTCTCTATTAGAGATTTAGAACACTTTTTCATGTGTTTATTGATACTTTTGATTTATCTGAAAATTGCCTATTCATGACCCTTGCCCATTTATCGATTGGGGAATGGCTTGATTTTTTATACAATTGATTTAGGTCCTTGTATATTTGAGTAATTAGACCTCTGTCAGAATTTTCTGTTATAAAGATTTTCCCCAGATTGTTGTTTCCCTTCTGATTTTGGTTGCATTGTTTTTGTTTGTGCAAAAACGTTTTAATTTAATATAATCAAAATTATTTATTTTACATTTTGTAATTTTTCCTAATTCTTGCTTGGTTTTAAAATCTTTCCTTTCCTATAGATCTGACAAGTATACTATTCTGTGTTCACTTAATTTACTTACAGTTTCCTTCTTTATATTCAAGTCTTTCACCCATTCTGAATTTATCTTGGTGTAGGGTGTGAGATGTTGATCTAAACCTAATCACTCCCATATTGTTTTCCAATTTTCCCAGCAGTTTTTGTCAAATAGTTGATTTTTGTCCCAAAAGTTAGGCTTTTTGGGTTTTTCATACACTGTTTTGCTGATGTCACTTACCCTAAGTCTATTCCACTGATCCTCCATTCTGTCTCTTAGCCAGTACCATATTGTTTTGATGACTGCTGCTTTATAGCGTAGTTTAATATCTGGTACTGCTAGGCCACCTTCCTTCATGTTTTTTTCATTATTTCCCTTGATATTCTTAATCTTTTGTTCTTCCAAATGAGCTTTGTTATAGTTTTTTCTAATTCAGTAAAAAAGTTTTTTGGTAGTTTGATAGGTATGGTGCTAAATAGGTAAATTAATTTGGGTAGAATGGTCATTTTTATTATGTTAGCTCGTCCTACCCTTGAGCAGTCAATGTTTTTCCAATTGTTTAGATCTAGTTTTAATTGTTTGGAAAGTGTTTTCTTACCACGTAGATTTTAAAGATGAATTTAATTCTTGAATTCACAGAGAAAGAAAAAGAGAGGTTCAAGCAAAGACAACTCTAGATCAGAATGTGCTACATACAAATAGTCCATTCAATAGAAGATGACAAGCTGACAATACGTGTAAAGCTGAGTTATGGTGCAGAGCTCAGAAATTTGGCAACAGGATAGAGGTTGGCAAATAAGTAGGCAGAGAGGAAGGTGAGGGTGGGGGTAGGAAGGGGCAAGTCAAATAAGCAGGCATGTTGCAAGCAGAAGGAAGTGGTTTAAAACCAGCAAACCCACTCAAGCCTCCTCCATCAGCTGCAAGAGTGACAGATAAGACAAATGGGGCCCCCTATAAAATGAAAGGAGGATGCTATGTCCTTAATGGAGTATCCCAACTCTCAGTAAGAGCAGGAGCTCCCAGTGGAATAGAGGATGAAAGAGAGGTGCCCACAAAGGAGGGTGAAAATGTGATCTGCAAGGAGATGTGTACGTTAATAGCAGCAAAGAACAAGAGAGAATGAGTCTTTCTTCCTCTATAATCATGTGAAAGAGATAAATGTAGCTCCTGAGTTAGCACTAAGCTTTCCGTACAGTTCAATTATATGTAAGCAATTAAATGCTTCCTAAATGCAGAGCCAGTGTTCAGCTCTGGGAGAGGTTCAAGGGTTAGAGAAATCCTTACCCTGCAAAGAAGTCTAGTCTAGTGCTCAGTAGGGTCTGACTAAACTAGTAGGAGGATGGGAGAAATACACTTAAAAAAAAAAAAAAACCCTTACCTTCCTTGGCTCCAAAGCAGAAGAATGGTAAGGGCTAGGCAATGGGGGTCAAGTGACTTGCCCAGGGTCACACAGTTGGCAAGTGTCTGAGACCAGATTTGAATCTAGGACCTCCCATCTGGCCCTCAATCCACTGAGTTACCCAGCTGCCCCCCTAATACACAATTTTAACACATAAGTTTATAAAAGAGGTCCAGGCAAAGTGTTGCAGTTCTAAGTTAGGAAAGTTATTATTGGCTAGGGCAACATTGGCGAAGTATTGGCATGCATGCCCAGCCAGGTCCATTCCTCCTCTCAGAGCCCCAGGACATTTTTTGCATGCCCTGCCCTCTATCCAGTTGCCCAAAGCAAGCACTTCCTCCCTCCCGGCAGCTTCAAGTTGTAGTTTGAGCAAATGAACTTGAAAATCTTTGCCAACACTGGGCTAGGGGAAACAGGGAAGGCTTCCTGAAGGAGGCATTTGAATTGAGCTTTAAAGGATGAGTATAGGAATTCAACAGGTGAAGAGAGGGAGTTGGGACATTCTAGATGAAAGGTAAAGGCACAAATATTTTATATGGGCTAGGGCATAATGTTAGGAAAGATTGGAGACAAAAAGAGAAGGGGACAGTGGAGGATGAGATGGACAGATAGTGTCATGGAAGCTTGGATAGACTTCTGGAGATAGTGGAAGACAGAAGGGCCTGGTGTGCTACATGGTCTTCAGGATTGCAAGGAGTGGGACATAACTGAACAACAGCAAAAAAGTGCATGGGCTGGGGGCAGCTGTGGGTGGCTCAGTGGATTGAGAGGCAAGGTCCTGGATTCAAATCTGGCCTCAGACACGTCCCAGCTGTGTGACCCTGGACAAGTCACTTGACCCCCATTGCCTAGCCCTTACCAATCATTTGCTAGAACCAATATATAGTATTGATTCTAAGAAGGAAGGTAAGGGTTTGGGGGGATGGAGGGCAAGGACATGGGCTGCACACAGGAGAGTAGCATGGTTAGAAAGATAAAGTACAGTAAGTGCCAGACTGTGGAAGACCTTAAATGTCTAGCAAAAGGGTTTGACCTTTACCATTAGAATATGAAATCCTCCAGGGAAACAACTATCTTTTGCCTTTTTTTTTGTATTCCCAGCATTTAGCACTGTGCCTGGCACATAGAAAGTGTTTTATCATTGAGCATTAAAAAAATCAATATTTTATTGTTCCCAATTACATGTAAAAACAACTTTTAGCATTAGTTTTCTAAAATTTTGAGTTGCAAATTCTCTTTCTCTCCTTCCCTTTCCCATTCCCTGAGACAGTAAGCAATTTGATGTAGGTTATAAGTGTGATGTAGGTTATAAATGTGATATCATGCAAAATATTTCCATCTTGGTCATGTTGTAGAAGGTTCATATTTTAAAAACATGAAGAAAATTAAGTGAAAAAGTATGCTTCATATTGCATTCGCACTCCCATCAGTTCTTTCTCTAGAGGTAAAGAGTATTTTTCAGAAATCCTTCAGAATTGTCTTACATCATTGCATCGCTGAGAACAGATGTCATTCACAGTCGATCATTGTACAATATTGCTATTATTGTGCACAATGTTCTCCTGGTTCTGCTCATTTCACTTTGCATCAATTCATGTAAGCCTTTCTTTCCAGGCTTTTTTGAAATCATTTTGTTAATTTCTTATAGCAAAATAAGTATTCCATTACCATCATATACCATCACTTGTTCAGCCATTCCCCAACTGAGAAACATTCCCTCACTTTACAATTCTTTGCCAACACAAAAAGAACTACCGCAAATATTTTTGTACAAATAAGTCCTTTTCCCTTTGGGGAGGATCTCTTTGGTTCACAGACCTAATAGAGGTATTAAAGAGTAGGAACAACTTTATAGTCCTTTGGGCATAGCATCATTGCTCTCCCAGAAGGGTTGGATAAACATTACCAACATTAGTATCCCAATTTTCCCACATACCCTCCAACATTTATCATTTTCGTTTTTTGTCATATTAATCACTCTGATAGGTGTGAGGTGGTACCTTAGTTGTTTTATTTTGAATTTCTCTAGCCAATTGTGCATTTTTGATATGACTATAGATGGCTGTGATTTCTTAGTCTGAAAACTGCCTGTTGATATCCTTTGACCACTTGTCAATTGAGGAATGACTTGCATTCTTATGAATCTGATTCATCACAGAATTTTTAAGCAGATCTGAGAAAGGTCCAAATCTATACTTAATAAATGTGACTTTGAAAGCATGAGGAAGATGAATTTGAAAGGGACATATGCATGTCTGAGATAAAAATAAAGTTAGCACTATTTCAATAGTCTGAGGGAGGTGGGCAGTGTAAGGGACTATGCTGAATGCTGGCATTAGAAAAAGGTACAGATGTGAGAGATGTTGCTTAAGTGGCACTATTCCTTTAATCCTTGCTCCATGAAAAAAAAATGAAATTTGAAAAATTAAGAAGAAAAAAGGAAACGAGTAAGGGAGCAGTGGAAGGCAGAGGCAGGCACACCTTAGAACTGTTTCAGGAATCCAAAACTTGAAGCAAGTAATTTGAGAAAGGATGGAGCTGGTTAAATTACCAGCCATAATTGGTTTTCCAAAGAGATCAATGAATGATATCATCATCTTATCTTTATCTCTGAGCCTACCTCACCTGAGACTTCCAGAAAACAAAGGGCAATTTTTAGGACTTAACTTTACAGAAATAATTTGTTCAGGTTCTACTGAATGTCAACATGAATCAAGGTATAAAACAAAAGACAGATATTTGCTCAAAGTGTTTACCTATAAACAATTGAAGGTATTCAACAAGAAAGCCCTCAAAGAAGAGGACTTTCCTGTTCACAACAAGATCTTCTAGACATTACTATCCAATGACGAACTGGGCTGATTACATCCATCCCTGGAGCAAGCACACATTCAGTCTTCTTAGTCCCTCTGTTGATTATCTCCAATTTCTCCCGCATGAGCTTGTTTGCACATAGTTGTTTGCTTGTCTCCATTAGTTTCTGAGCTCCTTGAGAGCAGAGATGGTCTTTTGCCTTTCATTGTATTCTCAGGGCTTAGCACAGAACTAGGCACATTGGCAGGTGCTTAATATTTTTATGGATTGATTTGAGGAGATCTACCTTATGACCCGTAGAGGAAAAATGAAGCGTGATGGACAATAATGCCCAATTTACAACATGTGAAACTCAAGATGGTATGACTTAGAGTATACAGTAATCACAGTGATAATCTAGACTGGGGTTTCTTCACCTTTTGAAAGTCCTAGATCCCTTTGGCAGTTGAGTGAAGCCTACATACCCTTCTCAGAATAATACTTGCTGCCTGCATTCATAATTGAAGGAAAAGCTTTTAAATTTCAATTAGATATTAGTAAAGATAAAGATGTAAATTTTCCTGTCCAACTTTTATGGGGCCCCCTAAAATCTATGATATGTAGATTCCAAGTTAAGAATCCCTAGTCTATTTCACCCCTATCACATGGCAGATGAGGAAAGGGAAGGTTAAGTAACTTGTTTGAAGTATCTAAGTGGCTCAGTGGATAGTGCTGTACTTGAAAATCAAGAACTCCTTAAGCTCAAATCCCAAGTCAGAAACACTAACCTTGAATGCTTTTGACTTAGTTGTGACTCTGAGCAAGTCACTTAACCTCCCTCAGCCTTAGTTTCTACATCTGTAAAATGGGGATATAATAGCACCTCACAAGGTTATTGTGAAGATCAAATGAGATGACATATGTAAAGTGGTTGGTAGACCTTAAAGCAATACGTAAATGCTAGCTATTATCACTGTTCAGGGTCACATAGGCAGTAAAGCCAAAATCTGAACTCATATCAGGTAACTAAATTAGTGCTTCTTCCATTACACTACATAGGATGTCAAATCAGTTTATCAGCGCACATCTTGAACAAATGCTACCAATGATTATTGAACTGGGTCCAGAAATGAGTAGGAAGAGAATAATAGGTTAGAACACATTTATATGCTTCCAATGATTCCAAGAACTTGCTGCCGGAGAAAGGCAAACTGAGGAAGGCCTCTAGCACAATGGGTAGAGCACCAAGTCAAACTTATGAAAGGACACATAGAAAAACCATAGATGTGTGATCCTGGGCAAGTCACTTAACCCCTAACCCTTAGCCCTTACTTCTGCCTTGAGAATTACATAGTATTGATTCTAAGATGGAAAGTGATGGTTAAAAAAAAAAAAATCATAGATGAGTGAACATGGATGCATTCTGATCTGCATTTTTGAAGATTGCAAAATGAGGAAGTAACATCCCATTTAGCATCTGAGTAAGTGTACCCTTGACTGGGCAGCTAAGTGGTACAGTGGATAGAGTATTGGGCCTGGAGTCAGGAAGACCCGAGTTCAAATCCAGCCTCAAACACATGCCTAGATATGTGACCACCCAGGACAAGTTACTTAATCTCTTAGCTTCAGCTTCCTCAACTGTAAAATGAGAAAAAAAAACAATAGCACCTATCCTATAAGATTAACATGTGAAGTACTGTATAAATGTTAGTTATGCTATATGTCTACAAATAATGGAGCACTGTATGATCACCATTATATGTGACCCCAAAACCAAGGGAAGAATGTATGGTGACTATAAGTAGGCCATGCCTTGGACTGTAGAAGATGGAATATTTATGACGGACACCTTAGAACATAAATTGTCAGTCATTAGAAGCTATTTACTCCACCCTCCCAGATGAAGAAACTGAGGCCCATGGAGGTTAGATTATTTGCCCAAAGTCGCTTACAGGTAGTGTCAGAGACAAAGTTGAACTCAGGTCTTCTCACTCTAGAGTCAGTGGCCTACCCACTCTCCCACTTAAGGATGGCACCTTAGAATATGTCATCAGAGCTGTAAAAAGACTATCAGGAGCCTTCTATTTTGACATATCAAAAGACTGAGACCTAGAGAGGGGAAATGATCTGCCCAAGGCCATTCAACCATTCACTGGCAGAGCCAAGACTTAGATCCAGGTTTCCTGACTTCTGCCCTTCCTATAATCCAACATGATTATTTCAAAGGTTCTTTATAAGCTTAATCAAAGAACTACACTGATCCAAAAAAAGGGACTCACAAAGTCTGGTGTGCTAAATGCCCACAACTCAACTCCCTTGATAAATTCGATAGGTTGTCAGTCATAACGCTATATTATTTATAGATGGCACTCAATGTATCAAAGTGTGGTTTATATGAAGCTTTTAATCTAACCTACTTTTCCCAGTCTACTCAGTCACCACTTCCAAGGAATATATAGTAATTTTAATATTTAGCCCCAAAATTAATTACTAAGTTCAACTTGCAAAAAATTCAGTGATGTATGCCAAAATTCTACACAAACTATTCCTCTACAGTTTAAATGCCATTTCTTCTCCTAAAGGCCTCCAGTGGTATGGAAGGGATAGAGGATTTTTTGAGAGTTCTATAAGAATACACTGGATAGGGGGCAGCTGAGTAGCTCAGTGGATTGAGAGTCAGGTTTAGAGATGGAAGGTCCTAGGTTCAATTCTGGCCTCAGACACTCCCTAGCTGTGTGACTCTGGGCAAGTCACTTAACCCCCATTGCCTAGCCCTTACCACTCTTCTGCCTTGGAACCAATACACAGTATTGATTCCAAGATGGAAGGTAAGGGTTTAAAAAAATATACACTGGATAGTGCTTCTTTGGGGCTGTTAAAATCCTTTTGGTGAACTTTTCTTGTCCTTAGCCCCAAACCAGGTACTGGCTGACCAGTTCAACCAAGCTGGAAAATATTTGTGCCCAGATTTAGCAAATGGACTGTCTTCTGAGGACTAGCTGAGCTGTTGGGAGAGGTTTTTCTCCTGGCTCACCATCAATTGCTATTATTATCACATCAACTCACAAAAACTTAGGTGTGATAGGGCTTCTAGCTTTATTGGTAGTAACTACCATAGGAAATTCTATAACTAAAATTGTGGATTCATTCACAAATTCCTGTCAAATGACCTATGAATATATGTATTTATGTGTGTGTGAATCAGTGATAATCTCTGTGCATCTATTCAACAACAAAAAAATTAAATACCTACAGGAAGTGGGAGTGTCAGGTTAGAAATGAGCAACAATAAGGGGGCACCGAACTTTGATGTTTCAAGTAGTCTTCACTGGAAAGAAAAATTCTGATCATTGTTCTGTTTGGAGAGGATCTGTCACAGGCGGGGATAAACTGCTTGTCTGCTTGAAGCCCATGATCCAATCACCCAGTATCACTCAGTATACATATGCCAAAGTAAAGTCAAGACCTTTGGCAAACAGTACGCTTTGCTAAACAGTAAGGTCATTGGACCTAAAAGTAGAAGAAATTGTTTAATACCCTCATTTTACACAAGGAAACTGGGGCCCAGGAAGGGGAAATAGTTGGTTAAACAACTGATAGTTGAAAGAGCAAAGATTCAAACTATTCTGATTTCACAACCAGTGCTTCTTTCTACTACATCATGGCAAGACAAACAGTAAGGTCATGCTTCTCTTCTCTGTCCTAGACAGTAGCTTGACCTTGAAAAATCACAGCCTTTCAAAAAGTATCAAAATGCTGGTAGATGCATTTTGTTCCCTACTTCTCTCAACACAGTTATGTAATGCTATGACCTACTAATAGCTCATATTTCCATAGCACTTTAATGCTTAAAAATTGCTTTCCATAATGATAAGCCCATGAGGAAAGTAGTACAAAGGGCAGTATTACCTCCACTTTGGAAACAAGAAAACTTTAGGATGGTGGAATGGAAATAACATCCTAGGATGGAGGCTAGGATGGAGGCTAACATAAAAGCCAAATTTGAACAGTGGTGCCATAGTAGATAGAATATTGGGTTGAAATAAATAAGATAAAATAAATAAGACCCAAGTTCAAATCTGGCCCCAGATATTTACTAGCTGGGTAATCCTGCACTTGTCACCTAAATTTTTTTGCCTCAGTTTCCACCACTGTAAAATGAAGATAATAGACTTATCTGACTTAGGGCTGTTGTGAGGAACAAATAAGGTATTTGTAAAGCAAGCAGCACAGTGCTTAGCACTAAGTAGGGTCTATATCAGTGGTTCCCAAACTTTTGGCCTACTGCCCCCTTTCCAGAAAAAATATTTTTGAGAGTTCTATAAGAATACACTGGATAGGGGGCAGCTGAGTAGCTCCGTAGATTGAGAGTCAGGTTTTTTTTTTTTTAATTTTAATAGCAATTAATAGGAAAGATAAATGCACCTGTGGCCATCACCGTCCCCCTGGATCACTACAGCACCCACCAGGGGGCGGCAGCACCCACTTTGGGAATCACTGGTCTATATAAATGCTTGTTTCCTTCCCTTTCTGATATACCTGGGGTCAACAGACAAATTCCAAATGCTGTCTGAATGGTTTTTATATTTTTAAAGTCATATTTTAATCCATAAAAACTATTCCTAGCTCGATTTGTCCCACCTTCCCCATCCCAAGCCTGCTGATTCCACTGTCCACCTTCCTAGCAGAGCAGAAGCTCCACAAAGACAAGGACTATGCTTTACCAATACTTTTTATCTTCTGACTCTACTGTCAGCACGAAAAAAAAAAAAAAAGGTTTGTTGAAGAGATACCAGAATAAATGACACTTGAGACAAACAGGAGGAATATAAAAAAATCAGCCCATACCATCTTTGCTCTATAAGCATTTTTATTTACAAACAGCAATTTCCATTGACTTTATTGATACCATAAAAAAAAGCCATTTACAAGCAAGAACCAAGAATTCATCCAAACAAAATTAAGCAGCACTGAAGTATCCGTGTCACAAATCTAAAACCCAATGGATACAAGAGTAAAATAGCATTTGAATAAATAGTTTAAATTCATGCTTATAAAAGAATCCTTATGGCAAGTTACTGTCCTGACAGCATCAGCTTAGCTAGCTTCATTACTTCACGTGGCGATGAAGTGGGGACTTGTGAGGTTACCAGTTTATATTGCAAGATAATGACACTGAGAGTTAAATCATTCTGATTGTTCCACCATTTATAATGGAGAATGTTAGCCCTACCAAGAAAAGTGGCCAGAAATGCTTTTCACATTGAAAAATGGTTATTCTCATAACAAACCAATTTAATTCACCTCTTATGGTATAGTCAGGGCAACAACCAGGGCCTTGGAAATAAATCCAAAGGTTGAATTCACAGCATACTTGTTGAGGAGGAGCAGCAAGAGGTTTGTTTGCTGTGACTGCCACAAGGGGCAGGTGCTTAGGAGGGTCCTAAGCAAGGCTCATTGCTCCACTTGATCAAAATACTGGGACAGTGTGGGGCATCCCAGGCTCCCTTTTGGCTAGGCCGAGCAGTCTTCATACAGATTCAAGAATCCTGAGAAAGCAGGTCATTGCCTGGCCTGGGGAGTCCCATATTGGGTAGAGGCAGCTAAACCACACTGGCACTTTTTGAACAAGATATGTAAGAAATGCACAACAGCCATTATAAACTTGGAACAAAGTGAATGACTTTCCTGAACCTCTAGTTCAGTTGCACTGAGCAATTATGAAATCTATGATTTATGAACTAGATTCATATAAAGAATTTACACAATTCCCAAATACTTTTCATATATAAAATTTAATAAATAACCCTGACCAGTCTAGAAGCACCATCCAAGGGGAACACTCCCTTGGAAAATAGATTCGGTGTTGCATATTTGAGTCCCTTTCAGGAGGCTTCACAGGAAACCCTTTCAGAATAGCGTAATAAAAGAATCACAGTAACTAATATAAAAAGCTATTCAAATAAAATACACTGATTTCTTTAAAGTAAAGCTCATTCACATAAATTCTCACCCTCCCCTCCCCCAGCCCTTATTTTGTATTTCTGCAAGTTCTTCCCATGCTTTGGGCTTTTTTTTTTTTTTTAAATTATAACACAGGCCTTAACATTTGGGCTAAGAGCAAAGTGAAGACTTGGTTACATTTTTGGAAAACATGAGTTTCCTACTCATGCTTGGGAAGAATCCTAGAAACCAATTTAGTTCTACAGTATCTTTTGCTTAACAGTGAACTGACAGTATCCTTTCTGCTATTAAAACAAAAATTAAAGGCAGAATCCAATCTTGAGTCTTTCCGCTGACTAAAATAAATGAAATATATAATGTATTTACAAATATAATTTCTAAATGTATTTACAGGTTTCGTAGAAATGATACGGTAGAGAACTGATTAGGAGAATCAAAGTAATTGTTTAAAACCACAAACATTAGCAAAAGTATAAAATTCTTTGTTTTCACAGTTTGCAATAACAGGTTAAATATCTATAGAAAAGGACGCTGTCACTGTCTTCACATTGTCTATTTATTGAAAAAGGTAGCTCAAGAAGAGACTCAATTATGAACAAGCCTACATGTATTCAGGATATATTTCACTGTTAAAAGATTTCACATATCACTTGTTATCTTATTGACTTCTGCATCTGTTATAAATGAAATGTATAACAGTACTGTGTTAACCCCAAATTGTACAGAAATAGGTACTGTACTTTTTTAAAAAGTTGCTTTAAGCAGTTACCACTCAGCATATTTCTTCTTTGAGGAGACATGAAATGAACTTCGGGTAGCCAAAAGTTTCTAGGTTGTGGTCATGATAGCCCCCCTGGCATATCCTCATGTGACAAGGCACAATTTAACTGCTGCTGCCAGATCTGAAGTTCATCTTCCACCAGACTTCACACTGGGTAGTGTGACCTTAGAAATGCTCAAAGAGCCCTATGCTGGCCTAGATGTCTGCATTCTCCAAAGCACTGCTGAATGGTTACAGTACTGTGTTATGGCTTGAGAATTCATTCTTAACACTGCTAGCAGTGGAAAGGGTAAAGTGTTAGCAACATGAATGGGAGGCAAGTGGAACTTGCAAAAATGTTGAATCATGATTATTATTGAGAAAATGAATCAATTTCCTGCCCCTTAACAGTCCCATTACAATGTTTTGAACCTGAACTGTACAATCAAAGCAATGTATATATTTTTTTGTCAGAGACAATTTTGGATAAGTCACTCTTTGGTAAACTCAAACCAGTTTAATAGATTTACAAATACAAAGAACTCCATTTAAATAAGGTTAAGACTGTGACATAATGACAAGAGCCAGGACGTACAGGGTGCCGCCCAAACTTCCCTTCTCCTAACTTGCTTTAGTTCACACAAAATGCTGATGGAAGCCCAGTCAAGGGCTCCAAGCCTGAGAGAAGGGGGTTCCCTGAGCCCAACCTTCTGTGTCCTTGATTTGGCCATTTCTTGTCACATACTTAGTTGTATCAAAACACAATTTTTTTTGCATTTAATTTCTTTAAAAAACAGAAACAAAACAAAACCTCATTCATGTAAGAAAAAACACCACAAACATTTACCTGAAACCCCAGAATGTAATTAATTGGGTAAACACTTAAGAGTCCAGTCTCCCCATGAGGCACAAGGCTTTAATAGGAGTTACGCAAGTGCTTCAAGGAGAGAACAAACCCCTTATTTAGGCAGTTTTAAGAGGAAAAAAGGCATATTATATACCCGAATTAGCTAAAAACTGCTCCTCTGGAGCAGCTGGATTTATAGTGTAATCTGTATGTAGTAACACTGATCCATAGTGCAGCTGGTTACAAGGTTAGCAGACACTGTGTTTTTAAGAAAGCAGCTACCACCCAGCCACACCCCACAAGGGGTCATTATGGACGAGGGCTTGATTTTTTTTCTTAAAACAATACAAAAAAACCCCCACTGTTTGATATAAGAGCCACAAAAGCATTGCAAACCAGCAAACATAAATGTGTGTGTGTATACATACACACACATATATTTTTTTTTTTGGTAATCCTGTAAACTAAATCACAGCTCATTTTAAAAAATTGTTTTACTCTTCTTCAACTGAGAAGTTTTTCCATAGCAAGTCTGCAGAGCTAAGTTATCACTCCAGAAGAGAGTTTATGCAGGGCTGGCCATCCTCATGGCAACCTCCAGAACACCTGCTCATGACCTGTGCTGCAAACTCACTCTTGATTGGCCAGAGTATAAAGTACCAAACCAAATTAACTTTTTTCGTGTAAAGAAAGCATCTTTTGGTACACTATCAGCACATATGAGCACTCTGTAGAGAACTAAAACATTTCCTAATGAATTTTTTTTTAAAAAATCTTCAAATAGGGATCACGTTTGTTCTTATATAGTAACATGTTTGCCAGCACAAGATTTTGAGGTCTCTTTTTCAAGCAAACTAAAAAGAGAGAGGAAAAAAAAACCGTTGCTTTATAATTCACTATTACCATAAGGTTTCACATTTTCTATATTATACTGACCTAACTGATATTAAACATAAAAGTAGCACCACATAAAACAAAAATGGGTGACACACAAATATTTGGTGACACACAAAGTATCTTAAAGAGGGTTTCTTATGGTTGGTTTCATTAAGCAGGAAACACTGATTAGCCACTGAAAGAATGGGGAAGCCACTGTGGCTTTTGGTAGCACACAAGATAGACATATTGCTTGCGATTCCCATAGAATATATCTTTACAAAAAGTACAAATTTCCAAGTTTCGCAGTTTCACAAGGAACCGCATTATAGAAAGTTACTATGCACCTGAACTGGCTGTTTGGAGAAAACAAAACAAAACAAAAACAAAAACAAATATATATATATATATATATAGATATATCTATAGATATGTATATATATATATCATCAACACTGTGTGGAGATATAGTCAGAGCTACAACCCTCTCTTCCTTTAGTGAGAGTAGCAACTCATCATGTAGAGTGATTTGATTTAGTTACCTGGTATTTAGGTTTCTACAGTACGAAATAAAGGTAGATTCTTAGGCCAGTAAAAACATTTAAAACCACTGTTACTTTAGGGATGGATAATTACATTACAGCTGTGTAAAAAAGGGCAGCACCACGTGTCATCCAGCTTATCTACTGGACAACTAACAAAAATTCCAAATAATTCTAACTAGAGTTGAATAGATTTATGGCATTTGGTTTATGTGTTTGTTATGAAATGGACTTATAAAAAACAGTATCATATGCTTTGCTGACTTTTGGACACTATGATTAATATATAAGAAAACCAAATAACATTCTTTGAGGGATAAAGGGGCAAGGTCTTAAAATATATTAGGTGGAGATGAGATTAAGAGTCAAAAAGCCCTGTACACACTATATTAACTTACATATTCCTCTTACATTCACCTCAACCAGAATAAAAGCAAATTTAAGAATGTATATATGTAATATATATAATAAATGCTTTATTATATATATATATATATAATATGTATAAATTTTCTAACTACCAAAAAAAGTAATTTTCAACTCTAAAAGGTTATCATCAGATCATCTGGACACATCTTATTCTCCCTCCATGCCCATGCATAGAAGCCTACATGCACACTAAGAGAGAATATATGCCCCTGGGTAGTGAAGATAGGGTGAACCCAATTGGCTTAGCTATGATACTGCCAGAATTGGGATTGAAATAATTCATCCAGAGGAATAACATCAACCCACGTTTTCCCTGTATTTTTGGCCCATCGGATTCTAAACTCTTTCAACACACATATATACCCAGTCTCCTTGGAAGCAAAACACAAAAATGGCAAAGTGTGCTGCTATCTAGAAACCGTGGGAAAATTTGCTGTGCACCTACTAGGTTTCAAGGTGGTCAGGAAAACCAAAGGGATCATTGGGCTAAGGGTTACCTACAGCAAAATTTGTAAAAATGCATTGATGAATGTGCTTTGTTTGGGTTGCACTTATGTAATACCTTAGTCGGGGGCATTAGACACTGTGTGAATTTCCATACTGGAATCCAGGCCTGCCTCTGAGTTGGAGGCATCATTCTCAATTTTCTGTTCTGCATATGCATCTGTTCTTTCTGGGGACTCAATGCGACTTCGAACTTCGGCTACCCCTGGGTGATTTTTCCGCAGGTGCTGATTGAGTGTTCCCTGGAAGGGAAAGCATTTCCCACAGATCTCACAACGGAAAGGCTTATCGTCAGTATGGCCCCGGATGTGGTACTCCAACTGGTCTTTTCGTGTGTACTTCTTACCACAGAACTTACATACAAAAGGGGTGATCCCCATGTGGAGTCGCATATGCCGGTCAAGGCTCCCCTTTTGGTTAAAAGATTTCCCACAGTAAATGCAGATCAACCTTTCATTGTATGGATACCAGTGACCTCGTGCACTCCTCTCCCGGGGACTATTCTCATACCCAGGATTATTTACAAGAGCTTCACCATCTGACCCTTGAACTAAACTCTGCAGATCACTGTGCAGATGGACAGAGGAGGGGCGCTTTTGGCGTGCTCGGCCCCCTCGAAAACAACTTAGCATGGACCTTGAAGGGCTGGAGTTGCTCAGGTTCCCAAAAGTTTCTGACATACTTGATGGCTGAGAAGCTACTTGGGAAAAGGAGTATGCATGCTGTAACACAGAGCCATAGGAGCCTACATTCACTGCCACGACTTGTTCACCATCTACCATCTCAGTGTGGTAGCCATCATCACCCAAGGAAGAACTGTCTGAACAGCTGGGTCGGTCTGATTTCTCCATTTTCACTTTCACCTCTGTGATCTGGCTCTCTCTCACGATCAAGTCCCCTTGTTCATGATCACCCTCTATCTGAATCTCATACTCGGAGACACTCCCACTGCTTCCTCGATCTGAGTGGCCTTCTTCTTGTAATCGGCCACGCAGGGATTTGCTTGGAGTTGCCTCCATCCGTAGATCATTTCCAGCTGTGGGCTGACGCACCTGAGAGCAATATGGAGGCGAGATCTCTACTGGGTTGGCAAAGAAGCTGCTCTCTTTAACTCCGTTGCGATTTTCTGAGTTTTCATCAGCACCAATGGTAACAGAGTCGACCTCCCCGATGCTGATTTTTGAGTGGATGCTCTCCAGGATCTGTGTGCACTTATCGATGACACATTGCATCTGAAGAAAGCTAGCAGCAGTGAGGAAACTGACAACATCCTTCAACTGTAAGGACATTCTTCCAGTGTAACAGAATGAGAGCAACTGTTCAAAGACATTAGGATTTTTAATCACGGAGATGGATAAGCCACTCATGGTACTTAATGCTGAATGGTCACGAAAATAGGGAGAGCTGGCAGCAAGGACAGCTTTGTGGGCTCGGAATGGCTGGCCCTGAATATGCACAATGATGTCACACAGTTTCCCTTGAAGGCGGAGTTCATTTAACTGGCTCAGAACTGTGTTGCTGTACTCGGGCACATCAAACTGAATAAAACTGCTGCTGTCCATTTCTACTGACATGAAGCGTAATCTGGAAAGAGAAAGAATAGAGGGACAAAGAGACAGAGAAAAGGTGAAAAAGAGAGAGAGAGAAAGGGGAGTTCATAATCCATTTACATTCTATATCATGTGATAAAAGTGGCATAGGTATAAGTTTATGAGTGTGTGATGTGTAACTGCTAAACTTCTCATATCAGCCATATCTGAACATTCTTCTACTGATCATAGGATCATGAGATTTAGAGCTAGAAGAGAATCACGGGAGACTCAGATTTAGAACTGGAAGTGACTTTATTTAAATTTTTTTAAATGTTGAACTTAAGACACCAAAAAACGAGCATTTCCATATATATAGAACATAAACTGTATATCTGATACTGCTTGCTTTTAATATATGAGTATATATCTATCTATAAAATAAATTCCACACATTACTTTCAAAACTGTCTGGTTTACCTGTACTTCCCTCTTTGTTTCCTTCTGCATATTTTAAAGTATTTCAATGGTCTGCTTTTTTGTGACATCACTATTGCTAACCTTCCCTATGTCCTGCTGAAACCCAACTGAAAACCAAGAGAAGAAAAAACAAACATGTAACAGATAAGTGTGGTCAAATCAAAACAAACCTACACAGTGGTCACGTCCAAAAATGTATGTCTCTGTCCGAACCTTAAATCCATTATTTCTGTCAGAAGGTAGGTAACATGCTATATCTTAAGTTCTCTGGAGGGATAGCATTGTACTGATCATAGTTCTTAAGTCTTTAAAGATGTTTTTCTATACAGTATTGTTCTTATTGCATAAACTGTTTTCCTGGCTCTGTATACTTCATACTATAGTATGAGCTCATACTAAACAGGATTCTCTGAAATCATCTTTTTTTGTCACTTCTTCTGGCACAATAATATTCCATCACTCAAAAACCACTTTTCAGCAGCAATTCCTTAATTAATGAATACATCGTTCTCCTTTGATTCTAATTCTTTGCTTTCCTTTTTTCCCTTTCAATCTCCCTTTCCAGATCAGGAACTTTGTTTTGAATCCAACTATTCTCTCCCCAGTATTACACTCCCTCAACTCTCCATCTTTTTTCTGTTGAATTTGATATATATATAACACCAAACTGTGCTGTGTGATCATCCTTTGTCCATTTCAGGTTAAGTATGAGATTAATTTCATATCTACTCCATCCATGTTCATAGATGCTTCTTCTTAAGCACCCTAACTATGAGAAAAAGGAAATTCTATCCACCTCTCTCTTCTGTCTATATTAGTGTAATTCTTTCTCTCTCCCTTCTCTGTCCCTGTTCAAATCTTCAAAACAGTCAGCAAATAAACATTTATTAAATGTTTCCATGTGCCAGGCACTGTGCTAAGTGCTGGAGATACAAAGAGGCAAAAGACAGTACTTGACTTCAAGGAATTCACAATCTAATGGGGGAAGAGGGACCACGGAAACAAGCAATTAAGCATTTACAAACAAGCTGTCAAGTAAATGCCTTGAGTAAAGAGATGGAGCATTCTGTGCCAGGAATAGCAAGGAGG
Organism: Gracilinanus agilis; assembly: GCF_016433145.1. NCBI lineage: Eukaryota > Metazoa > Chordata > Mammalia > Didelphimorphia > Didelphidae > Gracilinanus > Gracilinanus agilis. The sequence continues at coordinate 315,199,984 of NC_058131.1, forward strand.
GTCTATATCACTGCATCAAAGAATATGTGGCAAGAAATAATGTGTTGGTTATAAAGGACTTTGCATGCCAGAAAGAGGATTTTGAATTTAATCCTAGAAGTGACAGGGAGCCACAGGAATTTATTTAATAGGGGAGTAAATGGTCAGACCTACACTTTAGAAAGGAACCTTGGTGGCTGAATGAAAGATGGATTAGAGTAGGGAGAGACTTGAGGCAGGCAGACCCCACTAAGAAGCTATTGCAATGGTACAGGTATAAGGAGAGGAGAGCCCACATCCAAGTGATGGCAGTATAAGAAGAGAGGAAAGGGTTGTAATTGAGGAGTATTGCAAAGGTGAAACTGACAGGTCTTGGCAACAGATTAGATACGGGGAATGAGAGATGGGGAGGTGTTAAAGATGACTTCTAGGCTACAAACCTAAGGGAATGAAATGATGTTGCCCTATATATTAACAGAGAATGTGTTTTGGAGGGAGGGGAAGGAGGGGAATGTTTAAAGGGAAAAGACAATGAGTTCTGTTTTGGATATGTAAGGTTTAAGATCTGGAATCCAGTGTGAAATGTCTGAAAAGCAATTGGAGATGTGAGACTATAAGTCAACAGAAAGGTTGGGGCATGATAGGTAGATTTGACAATTCTCAACATAGAGATGATAACTAAATTAATGGGAGCTGATGAGATCACCAAATGACAGAGGAATATAGAGGTATTTAGGAAGAAAAAAGATGGCTCAGGACAGATCCTTTAGGCTACAAAAGGAGTATAACCTAGATGAAGATCCAGCAAAGAAGACTGAGGAGGGGTCTGATAAATACAGTTTAGAGGTTTTTAAAAAAAATTATGGTTTTCAAGAAGTCCAAAGATTCTTAAATTCTCTTTTTGCCTTGGTCTCCTGATTGTTTTTTAAAACATATACCTTAATTAAGTTGATTTTGTAATATTTCTTGTGGTCTCATGAAGTCAATAATTTCTATTTGGTCTATTTTTAACTTTCAGAGATTTCTTTTTTCTTGGAAAAGGTTTACCATTTTCTCTTCTAAGCTTTCTATTTTCTTCAATTCTTTTCTCCACTGCATAACTTAGAGTTGTTACATAGATACTTTCTCCTCCTAGAAAGAATTTTTGTGAATCTGCAGATCTATAATCATGTTTTATACTGGTCCATACCTTCTTTAATTTACTCACCTATTCAACTTAAGTTCCTGAACTGGGGCTTCAGGCTGGGACCAGGTTCTACTCCCTGTTGGACTTATGGGTGGGTAGTCAGTCTTGCTTGGTCTCCTTTGGTTCTTCTGAGTTTCTGTGCTAACTTCTACCTCCTAAAGTTAGGCCCTACTGGCTTTCTGAGGTTCTGAATCCTGACTCTTTGAGGCCCTTTTTGGTATCTCAGGATAGAATCCTAGTGACTTCAAAGCCCTTGGGTACCTAGGCTGTCTGGACTAAACACTATTATACCATGCCAATAGCTGCTGTCCCTAGTGCCTTCCCAACCACCCTGGGGATTTCTCAGGGGAGTCTTTTCTTCTGGTTACTTCTGGACACACAGCCTTGCAAACTACATATCTTTGGTTGTACTGGGAGCTTAGTGACTTGTCTGTCAGTATTGGCTCTGGCCAGTACTGAGGGCTTCTTTTCCTACAGTCCATAGACTTTTGGCTAACATTTCTGTGCAGTTATGAGGTGAAAAAAAGTCATTTATTGTAGTTTCTTGTTGGACTTCTTGATCATTATTTGGTCCAGTGTGAATTTCCAGTTTTTGCTGCAGTAGTTATGAGGAAGCTGAGCAACTGGCCTCTGTTCAGGCAGCCATCTAGGTTTGGTAGTCCCCTGGAAAGAACTTTAGAAATAATTTAGACCAATACTCTCATTTTCCCAATAAAGTCCAAAGGAGGCAAGTGAGTTGCCCAAAGTCACAAAAGTGATAAATAACAGAGTTGATATTTGAAATTTGGTCCAATCACTCCAAACCCAAATCTTGTATTCTTTATATCAGTTTATAATTGCTAAGCTGTTCTATTGCTCTTGTCCTGAACCCTACAGAAAGGTCATCTATGCAACCCCTTTGGATTAAAATGAAAACGTCCCATATGGACAATGTCTCTAGCAAAACCATCTTTTCTAAATCCAAATTTAGCAGATGCTTTCCTTTTACTTTAGTGGCCAAAACTATGCTTCTCTGATCAGACAAAAAGACATGCTCATTCAAAGAAAATAAAATAGCTACATAAAACTTCAGTGCTGAAAGGGCCCTCTAATAATTATAAAAGCAAATTATTTCTCCTTAACCTCGGTTTTTTATATTGTAAAATGGGGATAATACTATTTAACAATAACTACTTTACAGGGCAAGAATTTTGTAGAAGAAAGCAGAAACCTTAGTTGTTAATAATTTCTAGTTTACAGAGTTGTGCTTTGTGAAGAAAGTGCTTTGTAAACAAAGTCCAGAGGTTGTCTTCTTAAAGCTCAGGTTTTCTTCTCCTGAATGGTTATAAGAACAAGTGCTCTTTTGGAGTCTTGTGCTATATACAATACCCAAGACAAAACTTAATCTGAGGTTAATATGAACTATCTGCACCTATGTCAGTTATATCAATCACTACTTCCCAGATTAAAGGTAATAAGGCTATATGACCGTTCAAGAAAGACAAGGCTATGGCCTGCTATCCTACAAAGAACTCTTAAAACTAGTTATAAGATCCCCAAATTATAATAATAATAATACCTATGTCATGACAGATAAATCAATCAGCCTTGATAGACTTCAAATTCCTCACCTGTAATATTGTACTATATATGTTACAGGGTGACTAGGATTACTACTGGTTAAAATGAGAAAAAGAGAAGAAAAACATTTTGCTAAATATAAAGTACTAAAAAAATATGAAGTTTTATTATGATTATTTGTAAAAGCAGAATAGAAAATGTGAAAGATGCTATATAATCACCTATTACATGGATGCATAACAGACCTCAGTTTCTTCTCTGTGAAATGGAAATTGACTTAGATGGCTTCTAAGGTCCCTCTCAGCTCCTCTAAGTTATATCAACCATTTATACTATCTTTGGGAGTAAGGGGTAGGGCACAGAACTGTGGTTTCATCAGTAGGAACTCCCTGTACAGGGAAGGTTGGCAGTTCAAATGGAATTTATAATCCTAGAGGGTTGTCTGGGGTACTAAGTGGTTAAATGACTTACCAAAGTGGCAAAGCTAATAAATAACAACAATGGTCTGTTCCTGATTTCAAGATTTTGCCTCTATCTACTACAACATATTGCCTCACTTATAGTTGTCTTTGTTACCAAAAATAGCAAGCTAATGTTCTGAATTTTTTCTTTAACAAACACATTTATTTTTAACAAAACAAATGTTTATATTTTTGCCTATTTTCATTATGAGACCATAAAAACAACAAAAAACCCTTCAAGATAGAAGTAAAAATTAAAAAAATACAAAGCTACACCTTCAATTTCTTTTCCCTCTGCATTAACTCCAAAATAAAGACAGCTTTCATGATGTTCAAGTCTCAAATTTCTTCTCAAATAAGAATAAATTGTGGGGTGGGGAGCAGTTAGGTGGCTCAGTGGATTGAGAGCGAGGCCCAAAGAGGAGAGATCCTGATTTCAAATCTGGCCTCAGACACTTTTGGGCTTTGTGATACTGGGCAAGTCACTTATCCCCCATACCTAGCCCTTAATGCTTTTCTGCCTTGGAATCAAAACACAGTATTGATTCTAAGATGGAAGGTAGAAGTTAAAAAAAAAAAAAAAAAGAATGAATTATGGGAAATGGTTGAAACAAATTATCGCATATGAGGAAATAGAATACTATTGAGTCATAAGAGATGATGAAAGGATGAATTTCAGAGAAACCTGGGAAGAGTTGCATATATGAATTAAGAGTGCAAAGTAATCTAAGCAGAAACAGGGGAAAATGTATACAATAAAAACAACACTAAAAACAAGCAATTTAAACTTAAGAATTCTGAACACAATGACCAACCATGATTTCAGAGAACAAAATACAAGCATTTTACTCACCTTCTGGCATTGAGGTTATCAACTCAAGATCCAAAATGAAAAATATATTTATAGTACACAGACAATGAAGGAGTTTGTTTTGCTTGGCTATGTTAAGTTTGTTTCAAAGATTTTATTTTCTTTTCCATAGGGAAGAGAGAAAATACGATTTTTTTAATCCCTTACCTTCTGTCTTAGAACCAATGGTTCTAAGGCAGAAGAATAGTAAAGGCTAGGCAATGAGGGTTAAGTGACTTTTTGCCCAGGGTTACATAGCTAGGAAGTGGTTGAGGCCAGATTTGAACCTAGGGCCTCCCATCTCTAGGCCTGGCTCTCAATCCACTGAGCTACCCAATGTCCCCAGAAAATAAGATTTTTGTTTATTGAAAAAAATTTTTAACAAAAAAATGAATTGGCTTGAAAGGAAGGAAAAAATTCCTATACCTAAAAAGTCCTGATTTGAATCTAGATGCTTATTGTCCATTGATATGACATTTTTAAAAACTCTGTAAGCAAGCATGTTTCTAAATAGCTCAGCTTTTACTCTAAAATGTACAATGGTTAGTATCATATAAAGGTATGATTACTGAATGTTCACATTGTTCTTCCTTAAGAATTTTAAAAGTAACATTTTTCCTTAGTCATCTCATCTGTGACAGTAAAGGGTTGAACAAGATGATTACTATAAGGTCCCTTCCCAGCTCTCCTACTGAGACTATGATTCCACAATGTGTCTATTTAAGTTATGAATTTGAAAATAAAAACAAAAAGCAGACTTCTAAGGCAGAGGCCAACATGAGAAATTAAATATATTTGACTATGTAGCTATTTTCAACTTTTATTTCCTTTTTATTAATGAAAGAGAAAAGGAAGTTTTCTCTTTTCTTCAGTTCCAAATTGAAAACTCCCATTTATCTGGAGTCTAAACTGAAAAGCTCAAGAACTCAGGATGTTTCTTAGAAACAAAAATCTAAAAGATTAATATTGCTAAAGACCTGAGATTCAAATGAAAGCTGTGATTGTTACAAAGATAATCACCAGAAAGAAAATGGCTAATACATTACCTGATGCTAACTCAGCTTCATGAAGATGAGTTGGAGAATTGTCTGTTATCCTCAAGTAAACTTAAACTTCTAAAACATTCTTTCCCTAAAGATACAAAGACAGAATGATACAAATTAGAGGGGGGAAAGGGGAAATACTTATATTTACTTTGTAAGCAACAAAATTTAACCTTTGAAAGTTCCAGGGCAATTTATATTCTCCCAACTCACTAGAGATTTAATTTTATGAGTGCCATATCATTAGACCACATAAGCTTATTTTCTTAAAATCTGCTTAACTAGCAGCACTGAGTCACTAAAACCTACCAGGACTTGATTACAAAAGCCAACAATGTCTGTGGTCAAATTGTTCAGTGAAGAGACAATGTTGGCTATCATAATAAAATTATTGCATTTTAGCTCCACTGCTTATGAGGAAAGGGAGAAGGTTAATATTAATAAGAAATTACTTTCATTCACATTTATGCTGCTGTTCATACTTTACAAAATTCCTGTGTTAGGACAAGTATTATCATCCATCCATCTTTTATAAAAATAAAACAGAGGCTCAGAAAGTTTAACTGACCTAATGTTATAAGACTGTAGCCAGGAAGTGAGAGTCTAAGCTCATATACAGGTCTTCTGCCATCCAATCCAAGATTCTTTCTATTGTATAATGCCAATCATGGACTTCAAAATATGAAAGCCATTCTTCTGAAAATTCAGTAATAGCAGTAGTAGTGCCACCAAATAGTAAAATTTACATTTGGATAGTGCTTTCAGTTTTACAAATTGCTTTCTTCACAATCAGGCAGAGAGTAATAAGTATATGATTTGGTAAAGTGCACTGCTTCTAAAAATTTGGCGCTATGATTGGATGGTCTTTTTGGGGAAACAAAGCATGTGTTACAATGCTTTCTTTCAATCCAAATAAGCAAGAATTTGATCAACTGTCCTTTCTGAGCCTTAATATATCACAAATAAGATAATAGTATATGATTTCTATGGCCCCTGCTAACACTATAACCATAAACCTTACTCTCATATCAATATATTTTTCTCCTTGATCCCTTCAAAATGTATACAGATGTACATAGAGACATCATTATCACTGACCCTTCTTTAGTTTGGCATAACTTTAAGTTTCAATTCCTTTGCTTTTCACAACAACTATTTTGAAAGTCATATAAGCAGATATAGTATCCACATTATGTATACATAGAAATATTACATATTTCTACATATGATTTAATATCATTTACAGGAAAATGTAGCTTTACCTCGTCTATTACTATTTTCTTCTACTTCCCACATAATGTAACTCTATTTTACTCTTCATTTGCAACTACACAGATAAAGATAACTTATGTGGCTCATGAATTTCATGATTTGTGGCCAAGGAGGGGGAAAGTGATGATTCAGCATAAGGAATATTACTGTAAAGCCAAGGTTTGGACTTCATGATAGCAGTCATCACAGCCTTTGATAGTTAGGCTGACAATGCTATAATAATGAAGACAAAGGGTTTATTTGTGTCTATGTCATAGATAAGGCAGCTCCCACCTTGATTATCAGGAGCATCAAATGTGGTGAGAATCCATTTGGCTGTCCCAGGCAAAGTGATTAGCAGGATCTTTGCTTAATGTGTCCAGTTGATCCACATGTCATGGCCCAACAAAGCCTGTTCCCTCCCTTCTCCAAAATAGCACCAGGTACAATGTATATTGTTTTATATAATATTGACTTCTCTCACTTCCCCTCAGTTTCTCTTCTCCTTTATTTACCTTAAATGACTGTTTACCTTCTCTCCTCCCTTGCCACTTTCCTTCTTCTGCCTTCCTCAAATCACATCCTTTTCCCCATTCTCTCCACTTCGGCACTAGCAGCATCATTGGCCTTTGGCCTGTTTAACAAGGAAAAAAAAAGATATAAACACTTATTTGAACTTTTAATTCTTCACAGGAAGCTCTCCCCAAATTTTGCCCATTAATAAAATTCTTTTTTTAAACCCTTACCTTCCATCTTGGAGTCAATACTGTGTATTGGTTCCAAGGCAGAAGATCGGTAAAGGGCTAGGCAATGGGGGTTAGTGACTTGCCCAGGGTCATACAGCTAGGAAGTGTCTGAGGCCAGATTTGAAGCCAGAATTTCTCATCTCTAGGCCTGGCTCTCAATCTACTGAGCCACTCAGCTGCCCCCCATTAATAAAATTCTGATGCTTCCAAATTTCCCACTGTTTTGATTCCAGATAAACACTAGATTTTAAAAATAAAATTGCACAACCTTCATATTGTCATTTAACTGACATCCTTCATGTTAAATGCTGCTATTCAAAATGATATTGTACATAAAGCACAATGAGTCAACAGAAGGATATGGTAGTTGAAAAGATAACATGATCTTAGGCTATATTCCACTGCAGAGGCAATTTCCAAAACAAGGGTGGTAATAATCCTGCTATACTTTCTGGTCAGAACATATCTGGAGCACCATATTTAGTTCCAAGTAATACATTTTAGAAAACAAATTCATAAGCTTGAGTATATGCAAAGGAAGGCATATAGGACAGTGACAATGCTGGAGACCATTCCACAAGATCAGGGAAAAACCTGGAGATATATATAGCCTGGAGAAAAGACAACTTAGGACATGATTACTATTTTTCGTATGTTCTGGGACAATCCTGCTGAAGAATTAAATTTGTTCTAAATGGTCTCAAAAGGCAGACCCCCACCCCCCAAACTATAGTAGATTTATAGGATCATAGATCTTGAGTTGAAAAGAACATAAAAGATTATCTGCTCCAATCCTTTCATTTTATAGATAAGGAAACTGAAACTTGGGAAAGCTAAATGATTTGCCTGAGTGAATGAACTATGAACAATGAGTGAAAACTACAGTGATGGGCTTTGTAGGAAAAACTGTAACATAAAAGTTTTTTAAAAGGTGGTGAGCAATCAAAGGTGATCAATGAAGGTCTATAAAAAGCAACTGTATAGAGGACAGCAAGGTGGCTCAGTGGATAGTCAGGCCTGGAGAGAGGAGGTCCTGGGTTCAAACATGGCCTCAGATACTTCCTGGCTGTGTGACCCTGAGCAAGTCACTTTACTCCTGTTGCCTAGCCCTTACTGCTCTTCTGCTTTGAACCAAACTTAGTAATAATTCTAAGATAGAAGGTAAGAGCCAGCCCCTCAAAAAAAAGTGCAGTTGTATCATCATTTGTCAGAGATACTACAGAGAGGATACCTCTTATTGGGATTAAACTAGATGATCTCTAGAGTTCTTTCTACCTCTGAGAATTTGTAAAATTCATCTCTGAAAATGTCATATTTAAAGTGAAACCATTCAAGTTGAACATGCTTCAACCAAATTCCCATTTAGATGTAGTCTTTTTTCAGGGCCATTAAGAACAGTTTCAGATCAGTATTATCTTTCCTATTTGCCTATCTCTAAAAACCAAAGCTGAAGTAAAAGTTCAAATTTATTCGTTCAAATAATTATTGAACACATAATAGGAACTTACAGAAAAGTAGGAATAATAGTGTGGTAAATAATACATGGACATAATAAACTATAATAATTCTTCAAAGTAGGCAGGACAAATATGATTATTCCTATTTTACATAAGGGGAAGTTAAGTCTCAAAGAGGTGCCTCAACTAACATTATACTGTTTCTAGGGAGAGTTAGGCGAGAAGTCAAATTTAGGTCTTCTGAATCTAAATTTCATCCTCTTTCCACTATTCCACACTAAGGAATATTGACAATAACATTATTGTTAAAATTAACTCTACCTCCTACTTTTACAGTATTTTAAAGATACCAAAGTATTTTCTTAATAACATCACTGCCAATTATGCAGTATAAGTATTCTTATTTTCATTTTACAATTCAGGAAACAAATTCAAACAAGCAATGAGACTCACTTAGGTAAGACAATTTTAGTGTGAAGACTCAAACCTGAGTATCCTGACTCCAGAGGCAGTGTTTTTTTCATCATACTGAATACCAGTAGTTTACCCATAATTCAAGTGGCAATGAAGAGTCATTGAGTAAAGTAGGAACATGCTCAAAGGAAGGTATTAGGAAGATGAATATGGAAGCCTGTGCACTGTAGGCAGGACAGAGATACACTGAAAGGAAGTAATGAAATGAAAACTCACCCTGCTTTGTCTTCTCAAGAGAATGGCACCCTTAACAAAAAAACAAAAAACTGAACACTACTGTTTATACCTAGTAGAGGTATTCCATTTTTAAGTAAAAATGAGAAAGGAAAGCCACAATTCTCTTTTGCTTACATTACCACTTTCCCATCAGAGTGAAAATTAGATACAAAGATTTTTTCCCCCTTAAAGCTGCTAACAAATAACACTCTTTAATAAGAAGGTTCTAAGTTCCAATGCAGTGAACTTACACTTAATATTTTAAATTCTAAGCACACTATCAAATTAATAGGTCCAAGAGGCACAATTTGTCTCAGACTTCTACATAACAACTGGATGGTATAGGATCACAAGATTTATAGCTAGGAGGGATCTCAAACTAGCTGTCCCATAGCTACCTCAAACTCAACATCACCAATACAGAACTCGTTATCTTTCCCTTTCAGATAACTGCCAAATCTAAAGGATTTCTTTCTATCTTTATCCTTTTTGACATCTCTATAGTCTCTGAGCTATGATTATGCTCTTCTTCATATCCTCTTCTTTCTAGATTGCCTTGAAACTACTCTATCCTAGTTCTTGTTCTACCTGTCTGACCATTCCTCAGTCTTCTCTGTTCAGTGGATGTATTGAGAGCTGACCTGGGTCTTCTCTTTGTCCTCTATAGCATACTATTTCACTAAATTATTAAAAATAGGTATTTACTACTTATCAGCTCCCATGAATTAAATTATAAACTCTTTACTGATGATTCATTCTCAAATCTACTTGTCCAGGCCTAACCTCCAGACTTGCACTGTTAACTGCTTATTAAAACTCAACAACTTAACTCATTAACTTTTCCCAAAAATCTTCCCTTCTTCCTTACTTCACTATTACTGTTGAGGATACCTCAATACTCTGCAGGACCCAAACTTCCATCTCACCTCTTCATTTTCTCTCAGTTCCCAAAACCTGTTATCAAGGCCAGGAAATTTCACCTTTATATCATTTCCACCATATGATCACCTATAATATCACACTCCTATACCACCTTGTGCAGGCCCTGATCCCATGACACCAAAATGGTTGCCAACAGCTGCAAACAACAGCCAGGGTGATCCTCCCCTTAAATTCTCTCCCCTCTATAATCCTTCTTTCCCCAAACTGCCAAATTCATCTCCTGAAGTGCAGGTCTGCCCATGTCAACCCCCTATTCAATAAACTCCAATGGCTCCCTATCACCTTAGAATCAAAGATAAACTCTTCCTTTTGGCATTCAAAGCCCTTCACAATTTGGCCCCCTCCTATCTTTCCAGCCTTCTTACAGCTTACTACTCTCCACACACCCTGTAATTCAATGACACTGACCTTGCAGTTCCTCAAACAAGACACTCCATTTTGTCAAGGGTGTCACCATCCCCCCTTAATCAACCAGATTTGAAAGCTTGGTGTAAACTTAGACTCTTCACTCTCACTTATCTTCCATAACAAAGCAGGTGCTAAATCTTGTCCTTTTGATCTCTCCAGCATCTCTTACAAACATCCCCTCCTTCCCATTAACACCCTAATTCAGGCCCTTTCCCCTCTGTCCTGAACAAGAGTCTTTTTGGTCTCTCAGCCTCTTCCCACTCCTTAATGATAGCTGGTTATCTACCTATAAATTTAATGAGAGCTGGTTATCCAAAACACAAATTTCAGTTCAACTTTAAGTTTTATAAAGCATTAATTCAACTAAGCATACCTACAATTACTAGGATCCTTTCCTAAAGTGAAGCTCTGACCACATCACCACCCTGCTCAACAAACTCCAAACTTAAATTCCTTTGTTTGGCACTGAAGATTTTTTTGCAACCTGGCCTCTTCCTATCTCTACAGTTTTGATAAACACTCTACACTCTCAACCCCACCCCCATTCTCTGATACAGATCTATTTGCTCTTCTGCATACATGATCTTTTCATTTCTCATCTCTGTGCCTTTGCATCCCCAATGCCTAAAATGCATCGCTTCCTCACCTCTACCTCCTAAAATCCCTGATTTTCTTGAAGACTAAGTTCACCTTCCACTTGAAGTCTTTTCAGATTACCCTCCACACTTAGTGTCCTTGAGTTAATTTTGTATAATATACACATGCACAGATATGTTTTCTCACCAATTAGAATGGAAGCTTCCTGAAGACAAAAACCATTTGTTTGTTTTTTTTGTCTTTGTATCCCCAATGCTTAGCCTGTCCTTGGCACAAAGCAAGCATTAATAAACTTGAGTTGTCCGATTACTGCAGAGGAATTTCAGAAATGGAAGGAACTATAGAGATATCACTACTTGATCATGAGTTCCAAGACCACCCCCAAAAAGTGGTCACTTAGTCTCTATCTGAAGACCTTTACTGACAGAGAACTCAATATCTTCCAAGGCAATGCATTTCATCTTTTGAACAGCTTTTTAAAATATCGTCAACCTCTTTGAAAGTTTACCCAACTGTTCCTAATTTTTCCTTCTAGGTCCAGGCAAAGCAAACCTCATTCCTCTCCATGACAGCCCTCCAAATAATTGAAGGAAAAAAGATCAAGAATTGCCAAAGAATATTAAATTCCATAGTAAGGCAAAAAAATATATATATGCATTTCAGAAGAAATTTTGACATCAGTTTAAATAGAAAAGATGGGCCTTTGTTAGCTTTTGGCTAAATAGACATCAGATTTGTTGCATTCCCTAATCATTTTTTTAAACCCATAACTTCCACATTAGAATTAATACTATATATTTATTCCAAGGCAAAAGAGTGGTAAGGGCTAGGCAACAGGAGTTAAATGACTTGCCCAAAGTCACACAGCTAGGAAGTGAGGCCAGATTTGAACCCAGGACCTCCCATCTCTAGGTCTGCCTCTCAATCCACTGAGCTACCCAGCTACTCCCTCCTTCCCCTACCCCCCCCAAAAAAGCATTCTAAAGAGCTGGAAATTTCCTAAGTAAGGTTTTTTTATTTCAATTCATGTTCCTGATTTTAAAAAGAACTGTTTTTTTGTTCATTCCTGTGTATGTGCTTGTAGTGAGCAGATTAGATCTATCACCTTTGAATAAGGACATCCTCCTTTTAGGTAAAGGAAAGTTTATGATCTTCAATATTATGATAATATATATATGAACTCATTTCTGTGGCATTTTAAGGATTACAAAGCCTTTCTTCAGTATCCATAAGGCAGGCAGTATATGTATTATCCCCATCTTACAGGAGAAAACTGGGGTTCAGGGTTCAAAACTTGTCCCAAGTCAGAGTTATTAGTTTTAGAGCTGGAACTAAAATCCTGGCTTTCTTAGTAAGCCAGTGAGTATTGTATCACTATGCTATCTTGCCTCTCTACAGTAAATCAGGAGAGACAACAATCACATACATGTGTGTGTGCTTGAATTTATATATACATACATAAATGGAAATGCTAGTACCTAGGGGGATTAGTTAGGGTTTTATGTAGAAGGTGACACGGGATGAGGCTGGGAGGAAGCAGTATGTGTGAAGGCAAGACAGAATTTGAAGTGTTATATAAAAAGGATAAAAAAAAAAAAAGCCAGTAGCCAGTTTGGCTGCTTTTTTCAATCTATCTTATCAACTACAAACTCAGTTCCATCCATGCCCCAAAGAGGGCATTTTAGAATTCTTCATCTAAAGACACGTCTGAGTCATTCCCAGCTCCTTGTCCCATTCCCTGACCCACAAAGCCAAAGGGTCCAAATCTCTCTTTAGTCAAGAATATCTCCAAGTTTCCAGGATCTGCAATTTCATCAATGTGAGTTTTCCACTCACTGGTGCAGCTCATGGATGATCCATGATTTGGTCAAATTTCATGAGCAGCTGATGCTGAAAACAATCATCTACTATTAGTTAACTGTCTGGTAATGAGCTTCTCTGCATTTATTTAGGTTGGTCTACCAATGACAGATACAATTCAATACCTGGATCAAGTTCAAAGACTTACCAGGTGGGAAGAATCTACCAGAGCTTAAACTTCATTGACCTATCTTTCAAGACTCACTACCAGGCCACAGAAGAGTTTTAGTGAAGGTTAGCCAAAAGTAGTCTTTTTCAAAAGGTTCCCCCTTACCTCTTCCTCTTTCATCTGTGCCACTTTAAATTTAGAAAATAAAAACTATCATAGGTTTAGAATCAGTAAGGAACCTTAGAGAGCAACTCCTTTTGGAAATTTAATTCAATAAGCATTTATTAAGTACATGAATAGTGAAAACTGAGGTATTGGATAAAAGTAATTATGGTGGTAACATGTAGCAAAGCTAATCTTTGAACCTAAGTCTACTGACTTCAAATTTAGTGTTTTGTGTCATACCATACATACATCACTGCAATTCCTAGATTAGATGTGGTCCATGTAACTAACTAAGCAGCTCCTCCCTATACTCTCACACACCCTTGCAAATTCATCCCTTCTCATCCTTCTTTCGAAGGCATGTATTTGTAAAAATAAATCCTTAGGCATCTTCTGAAAAAGAAAGTGTGTAAGATGAAGTTTGGAGCCCAGGCCCAAGATCAAACAAAATGTTATTAAACAGCAACAGAATAAGTACTTCAAGGATACCTTGTCTATCTTTTCTGAATACATTCAATTTCCACTGCTATCCCATATGGATCGGATAGTGCAGTTACAGCTGTCTTCTCAGCAATAAGTAGCACACAAAGTGTCTCAACCCATTTTACCTGCACTTTAAAATTCTAATTTGTGCCATAAAATACTGTACTTCATTAATAAAAATTCCAATTAAGTTTACAAGAAGTTTACTTGACAGCTGGTTTTTTAAGGTATTAGGAAATATTAATTATATGTAACCTCTATGTTCTTCATCTTCATTTTCTGATCTATATTATGTACTAGCTGACCTCTACTCACTTGCTGGCATATACCTAATAATACAAAATATTCTGCTTAAAGAATTCTTCTTACTATTTGTATTAACTTGATGAAAGGGTCATTGTGAAGATCAAATGAGATAATGGTTTTATTGCACTTTACAATTACTAATGTACTATCAAAATATCAGCTATTATGATTTCTGTAAATAAAACCTAAGGACAACAAAATTTCATTCCTACCCATAATCATTATTTTAAAAAGAAAAAAACCTCCAAGACAGAAGGGTCCAAGGGGTCGAGCATCATACATGTAACTAGCAAATATATGTAAATAACTTTTCTAGGTATTTCTGCTTGGGTCTAGCTAAAAATTAAAATGGAGTGGTCAGAAATTGCAACCTAACACTTTAGAGTTAAAAAGAAAGAACAGTTTGCCACCAGGGCTGCATACAACAATCTGATTCGGCCCAACCCAAAATGCAGCAAAAAATAAATAAAATGGCATGCTGTAATGGATATTCATGAAGATCTTATCCTAATTTAAAAGAAAACAAATCTAGAGTTCTTACTGCATTAATTCATGTGCGCCTGAAAGAACATTTTTATCCAAACTGTTATATTTTCTACTAAGGTGTTAACATTTTTCAGGTCTGTTCAGAAATACTGGAAATTTAGAGAGGGTATATTTTTCAAATTAATGTGCAGCTTCAAAGTCATATTCTAAAACTCCTAATTACAAGAAAGACCAGTAACTGTAACTGACTTGGGGAGGTAAGGAATATTACAGTAATGTAGTGTTCTGGGATGTTTCACATGCAGGATTTTTAATCAATCACATTTTCTAGGATTGGTGGCTTTCATATTACCGATGTTTCATTGCATTTCGTGGACAAAAAGAGACTTGTTTTAACAAAGTCCTAATTAAAGGTTTTAATATGCCACAGTTAACTCCCTCCCTTGGGTATTTCTAAATAAAAATATATAATTAAAAATATGAATGATCAAAGTTGTACAGGAAAAGTGATTTTACACTCTGAAAATTTATTTTTACTAAAAAATGATACCTGTTTCAGGTAAAAAAAAAAAAAAAACAACTCATTTCTTTCTTAAATGATTGTCAACTGGGTGCTCCAAATAAAAGTAAAAGTGCTAAAGAGTTTTCCCCATTCCCTATGACAGCTGGCACTTTAGGAGTCATTAGATTTAACAAATATAGCAAGGCACTCATTCCTCTGATGACAAAGACCAGAAAGGCTCACCCAATAGCTGTTCACCTGCTAAGAATATGAACTGACTAGGTGACAATACCCCTATAAATCAATGTGGACTTCTACTAAAGATACCTTTTACTAAGCTAAAAATCAGTGTTGTCTAAAGGCACTGGGCTAGATGATCTCTAGTATCATGGTAAAGAGCACTGGCATTAGAAGACCTGGGTTTAAATCCTAGCTAATATCTGTGTCATCTTGGATAACTCACTTTACCCTTCCAGGTTTCAATGTCCTCTTCCATAAGATAAGAGATAGGATTAGAAAGACCTCTAAGAATCCTTTTGAGATTTAAATCCTATAAACTATTACTACTACAAAACATTAAAGGGGCACATACATGTAGGAGTTTCTAAACAACTCATAGGTCTCAGACTGAAACTCAGTTTTAGCAAAGATGAAAAGCGATTAAATAAATAAATAATAGTATTAAGTTTGTGAGACTAAATGTTTCTGGCATTACTTGATAAGCAGTCACACTTGCTGAAAATTACACCTTAATAGACAAGCAGAGGCTCAGGTATTCTGAGTCAATCTACTCTAAATCTACATAGGCATACTTTTATGACTCAAAAAGTATGCATCAAATATTAGCCAGGCAAAAAGGAAAATGTTTTCCTAATATGTCACCTGGTAAAAAGTAAGTTGTTTCTAGTATTTAGTGGAGAATTCCAGAAGTTGAAAGGATTAGGAAAGTCCTTTAGTCCAACTATTACTTGAGCAGAGCTCTCCCTCCACTTCCCCCACAACATCCCTGAATTGTAGTCATCTAATCTCTACTTCAAGATGTCCTGTGATTAGGACATTCCAGGGGTCCCATTCCATGTACAGTTTTAGTTTTTTGGAATTTTTTCTTTATACAGGGTTGAAAATGATGATGTATCCAAATGAATGAACCCTCCCTTTGTGGTCATCTTCAACTGCTCCTAGAACAAAATAGATACATCTTGGCCAGGTATTTAAAGCCCTCCAAAATCTTTCTCCTACCTACTATCTTCCAGGCTTATTGTTCTCCTTCAGTCAAAGTGGGATGCTCCTTGTCCATGACATTTCATGTGTTAATTCTGTGTCTTTGTCCAAATGATTACCCATATCTAGAATGAAGTCTTTACTTACACCTCAGAGAAATGCTCTCTTCAGGGCACAGTTCAGGCACCACCTTCCCTATGAGGTCTCTCCCAACCTACAACACTTGTCACCATCCTTGCCATCTCAAAATTATTTTGTATATACTTTGTATTTACATACACACACACACACACATATTTGGCATGTATATATACATATATATGTACATGTTACATTGTATCCTTCTGCAACAGAGAGTTCCTTGAGGACTGAAGTTATTTTATTTTTGACTCTGTATCCTCCCTTGCACATGAGAGACTTAGTGGGCATTTGTTGAAGTGACAGTCTATGCCTCAAAATCCTATCTATATTATGAATGACAATGATTTACTTAGCCATCTCAAGCACTTAATTTTTATATTCACTGTTGCTATGAAGTGTGAAAACTGGAAGAAATAGCCTCATGATCTTAAATGCAGAAGAATTAACACTAGCAACACCAAGCAAGAGAGATTTAATACTAGTCGGTTTTTCTTTTAAAAGTAAGAAAACAAAGAAGTAAAACAAAATCAATAAGTATTTCTTAAGCTCAACTACCTGCTAATCACTGTGTAATGAGAGAAATATCCTCTAAGCAAATTTCCAATCTAGTTTAGACAGATCACATGGAACAATAAGAAAATAAAACCACATAAACAGATTTAAAACAAGTGGCACTGGTGGTAATCTCTTAATCAGAAAAGGGAAATAGATTAATGTGGACAGAGTAAGATACTTCAGTAAGAATACATGAACAATTAAACAGTTATGAAGAGGTTAAAAAGGGAAATTCCAGAAAAGAGAAAAACAAATTTAGCAAAATTTCAGAAGCAGTAAGAATACTCTCTTACATGTGATGGTGTTTTCACATATAACAACTCACATTTCTACAGTGCCTTAAAGTTTCACAAAGTATTTTCATCATAACAGATTTATTTATTTATATGTATATACATAACATACATACCCTTACCTTCTGTCTCAGAATCAATACTAAAGTATCAGTCCCAAGGCAGAAGAACAATTAGGACTAAGTAATTGGGTTAAGTGACTTGCCCAGGATCATACAGCTCAGAAGTATCTGAGACACAAATTTGAACCCAGATCTCCCATCTCTAGGCCTGGCTCTCTATCCAGTGAGCCAAAAAGGTGAAAAAAAAGGTCTAATTAGGATCTGCAGGAATAAATCTTGGTTTATATGATTTTTTTTTTGCATAAATGTTTCATCTGCCAACTAGACTCTAAACTTTTTAAAGGCAGGAATAGTATATTATTTTATATACCACAATGCAGCTAATAGTAATAGCTAAATGTTTTAAATACAGTATTTCATTTCATCCTCACAGTTCCGAGATAGATGCAATTACTATACTCACTTGACAGATGAGAAATGTTGGGTACAGAAAATAGCATAGTTCTTTCATTCCTTTATGAGTTAAGAGCCTAATGACATTTTTTCTATTTTTCACACAAGGAATTGTGTATGCACACTGATGTTTGTCAAGTTCATAGGTTAAAAGAAAACAAACTTAAAAAAAAAAGATCTGAAAGGCAGCTAAGTGACTCAGAGGATAGAGAGCCAGGTCTAGAGAGAGGAGGTCCTGGATTCAAATCTGACCTCAGACACTTCTTTAGCTGCATGAGGCTGGGCAAGTCACTTACCTCTGACTGCCTAGCTCTTCTGCCTTGGTATTATTACTTAATATTGATTCTAAGACAGGTGAGAGTTTAAAAAAAAAAAAATCCTAGATGGCTCAGGGGATAGATCACTAGTTCTATGGGCAAGTCATTTAATTTGTCTCAGTTTCCTCATCTGTAAAAAAATGGGGATATAAATAGCATCTGTCTCCCAGGGTTGTTTTAAAAATCAAATGACATCAGATTTGTAAATGCTTCATTTTGTTACTGTGTACAGAGAACTATACTGGATTTTGGAAAGAAACAAATGAAGGTTTGTTGATGACCCAAGTAGGACTTTGACAAATATACCTGCTAATTAACTAAAGAAAGTCTAGCATTTTTTTAAAGGTGAGATTAAGGAGTAGGTTATATAAACAATGTAGGTCAGAATAAGATAGGTTACACACATAAAGATTTCTAAGCAGCAATAAGTTAGATGTGAAGTGACTGAATTTGAACTAGAGTTTATGAAACAAGGGAAAGGAAGGAATCATTTCTACACCCAAAAAAGACCTAACAGGATAAAAGATGATAAAGGGGAAGGATGGACTAAAGGGCAAGACAAATTTCGTGTAGAACAATTTCTAATAGCTTTTACAGTTTGTTTCAGAGTTGTCTTGGAACAAAGTACAGAAAAAGAGTAAAAATACCAAACTCTAGCAATCTAGAATTCTCTGATCTCAGGGAATTTTTTTGTGATTACTGCAAAGAGTCCACAGTACAACTGTCTTCAGTAAAATTACACAATTTTTCTTAACTGCACTATGTCAACCTCTGGCTTAAACTGCACCCAGAACACCCATTCCTTCAGGCACTGTATATGCCCAAAGGGTAGGCTTAACAATAAAATGATAGATTCATACCAGGGGAAAAGTGATTATATTAAAGTTGTCATAAGGCACACCCAATCTTGGACAGATTTTACTCAGAGAAAGATTATGATCATTTTACTTTGTAAAAAGTATCAAGACATAATGACCATCCTGGACAATTCAGCTAAAAGATGTAACATACTGACCTTCAGCATAGGCTGAGTCTGCAAGAATGAATATGTAATTGAAATGGGTCTTCCAGCCTTTCAAAACAAAGAATTACCATACCTCTATGAAAACAGGGGATAGGTGACTAGGATTATCTTCATTTCTGGGAATTACCTTATATCTGTGCCCTGGGCCAGGAGTAAACATCATCTCTACAAGTTACAGAGATGAGACAGCTAGTAACCAATATATCATCCTGATTTCTGCATATATCTGGCAGTGGAAGGAAGAAAGGAAAAAGAGGAATTGCTAATACATTATAGCATTGGTTTTCAGAAGGGATTTTAGAAGAATCTAAAATTATAACCACAAAAACCCCTGTGTTTTTTGAGAGCTCCTGATCAGGGTACAGTAAGAACAATCAGCCACCCAGGCTACTTTCAAAGACATCTCAACGGGGTTGGGGGTGGGGGGCACATGGTATAGTAGAAAAAGTACTGGACTTATAGTCAGAAGACCTGGATTTGAGTCGCAATTCTGATCCATTAGTAAGTCACTTCCTCAGTTTCCTTATCTGTAATAAGAAGGAATGGAACAAGAACTCAAAAGTTCCTTTCATCTATAAAGGTCCATGATCCTAAGGATTAATTTCCAAAGTAAAGATACAGATTTCAAGGGAGAAGGACAAGACTGCTGAATTTCCCCTTTTAATGTAAGCAACTGCCTACTTGGGTAACTGTTTCTGGCCACCTTGAAAAAATATCAAAGCTAGCTCACATCACCAGTCAAAGAAGCCAACTGAGGACAGTGAACTTCCATATCAGTTGCCAGTATTTTTAGATTCTATCTCCACAATATCTCGAGCCCAACAATTCAATAATAATGGTTGTCATAATTTCTTTGGTTTCCCCACCCATAATGTCAAATCTATGCCTAACTACAAGGCTGACCCTGAAGATTCCTTGCTCAAGAACACGAAGTAGCTTTTGGGATAAACACCCCAACCCTTTAAGGCTCTCTACAATCTGGCCTGAACTTGCCTTTCCAGACTTATTTTACATATCACTCCCTTTTTCCTATTTAGATTCCAACCAAACTAGTCTCCTCTTACTCTCAGCAGGGGGCTCATCTCCTGCTTCCGCACATTTGCACAAACATAACAGGTCCCTCTCTTCATCTCCACCTTTCGGCATCTTCCCTGTTCTCCAGGGCTCAGCCAGGTGCCACCTCCTCCGAGTAGCCTGCCCTGACTCTCTCGGTTCAAAGTCTTGGTCCTCTCCATCTCTGCTCCGCTCCCGACCATCGCTCCCCACCTAGGTTTCCGAGCTTCAGTCGAGCAAAGGCGCTTGCTCTTCCTCATCCTCCCTGCCCCGTGGACCGCAGGGGCGGGCGAGGAAGTGGAGCGAAGTGGGGAAGCGGCTCGGGCCCTGTCCCCAACCCCACTCCTGGGGACGGACTAAGCCAGGACCCGAGCTCCGGGCGCACTTCGACGGGGGGGGGCGGACCCGGAACCCCAGCCGGCCAGTGCGGAGCCCCCGGGGGTCCTCGCCAGCCCGGGAGAGCCCAGCCAGGCCAGCGGCAGGGTCCGGGGACGCTCCCGTCTTTCTTGGGATCGCGGGGCTCACCTGGGCGCTGGCCTCTCACATCGCTTCCTCCGCTTCCACCTCCGCCAGGCCCCGGGCCCGTCCCAGCCGCTCCCGCCGCCGCCGCCACCGCCACCGCCACCGCAGCCTCAGACCCGCGTCCACCCGGAAGCGCTTCCCCTGCGCCCCGCCCCCTCGGGCGCCACCGCTTCCGGCCGGAGGGTGGGGGCGGGACGTAAGGGAGCTCCCAGGGGCCCCCAAAGCGCGCGCCCTCGGACTTCTCGAGGCAATTACCAGTCCCCGGGGTTGTCGACCATAGTAGTAAAGATTAGGAAACTGGGTATGGAGCTCTACAGAGGAGCAGGGACTGGATTCGAAACCCAAGTCTGGGACGCAGCGGTTCTGGTGTCCTAGGACTGGTACTCTGCTGGTTGACTGCCCGAGAGGAACTTCCCGAGAGATCGGAAGTCTCCGAGGCTCCTTCCAACCTGCTTCCCAGGCTCGGAGAGCCCCGAAGGCACGAGCGGAACCTTCGGACTCAGGATCAAATCCTGCCTCATTTGCTGACCCGGTGAGGACTTGGTCGAGCCCTGGTCTTCCTTATGGCCTTCCTTTTCTTCCTATGAAGGGCCCCAGCCTTAGCAGATCTTAGAAAGAGTAGGACGAAGTGCCCCTGGAGCCCTGCCAGACCCCCGGGCAGCTGCAGTAGAAAAGTGCCTGGACTTGTTGGGTGCTCTCCATCTGGCCCCAGGGCAACATCCTTTCCTGCAGCAGTTACATTACAGGAGCCGCCCGGCCCCATATTTCAGAGGGTCATCTCATGTTCTTAAGATCTTTCTTTTGCCAAAATTCAACACACAAACGTGCAAAGTGCTTGGTAAGTGCTAGGGAGACTATTTAAATGTCAAGGATCTATGATTTTTATTGGTGTGAATACTCACTTCCAAATCACTCCCTCTAACTTAAACAACAGACTTTCAAAGTTGTGGCAGAAAAAAAAAGTCAGTGTCCAACACTGGACAACAGAAGGTACTTTATCACCAAACTCATGACTGAGGCCTTCCCAGCTTGGTAGGAGTGCCAGAGGCTGAGTCCATGGCAGGAGATGAAAAATTACAGTCATCTAGTGGTTGTGCATTTGGGGGTGAAGGGAGTCGCTGGGAACTCAAAGATAAAGATAATACAGGGTGATAAGATAAAGATAATGTAGGGTAAGGTAAGTAAAAGAGAAATGCAAAGAAAGTGTTGAGAGAATCTTAAGGAATTTGGGGTTAGGGTTAGTAGATGGAGCACTGGGCCTAGAGTCAGAAAGACCTGAATTCATATTCAGGTCATTTGCCTGTTTCTTCATCTGTAAAAATGGGAGTAATAAGACTACCTTCCAGGGTTGTGAGAATTAAATGAAATAATAACTGTAAAGCACTTAGCATAAATGCTGGCCTGTAATAAATGCTATATAAATGTTAGCTATTAAGGAAAAGAAGACTTCTAGCTGAGGGGAGAAAGAAGGTGGGTAGTGGAAAGAAGTAAAGTTTAAAGAAAGGCTCCATGGCTTCCAAAAAAGGCTCCCTGAAATGAACCCTGTGGAGAAAAAGTTCAACAGGCAGAAATTCTTATTAAGAAAGGTTCAATTTCTTTATTTAAAGCCTTTTACAATGTGACTGCCACTTTCTAATTTTGTGCCTCCTGTCAAACTGGGGTATCTGACAATCCTGGTACACAAGCTTGCTGTTTAGTTCTCTGTACATGAGAAAGATCTGTACATTGATAGATTTTTCTCTTCCTTGATTTCACAAAGCACTCTGCATTTCTATCTAATACACAAATATTGTGTAACATAGTTATCTGTAATTGTCTCTTCCTTACTAGACTATAAACTCCATAAAGACTGGGCCTATGCCTTATCTAAATTGTGCAATAGAACTGTGCTCTGCACAGAGCAGATGCTTAATACGTTTGAGATGAATTAAATGACAAGTTCCTTGGTCTGCAGAACTTCTCAAATCAAAGAGCCTCACATCCTCTAATTCTTGGACATGTATAAGCCTCCTCTCAGCTTTCCTTGCCAGTATAGAAATGACAGGCATCCATATAGAAATGACAGGCATCCATAGAGAGCTAGTTTGTTACAGATGCAGTAACAGTTGGGTAATAAGTAAAAATATAATTTTGGAGAATTCAACAATTCTGCTGTAGCCCCCAAGTCCTTCTAGGGCCAGTGGAAGAAGTGTCAACACAGACATAAAACAAATCCACATATTGGATGTTTCTGAAAATGTATTTTTCATTCTGTACCTCTCATCTATCACATCTCTTGTTAAGAGGTGAGAATCATGCTTTACCATTGGTCTTCTAAAGTAGTATTGATAGAGTTCTTAAATTTTTCAAAATTGTTCTGCTTTATAATATTATAGTCCTGAGACAAATTGTACGCTTAGTTCTAATCAATGCAACCATTCATAAAGCCTTCCCATGTTTCTCCAAAACCACCCCTTTTGTTGTTTCTTATAGAATAATAATATTCTATTACATTCTCATGCCATGATTTGTTTATCCACGGATGGGTATTATCCAATTGATGGGTATCTCCCTTTGTCTGTAGCTTTATTACCAAAAATAAAGTTTTACATAGTTGTTTCCCTCTTTCATTTATTCCTTTGAGGTAGATGAAGGATTAAGAATAAGTAAGATGGGCTATCCTGGAACTCTATAACCCTAAAGTACTGGATTTGGAATCAAGAGGACATAAGTTTGAATTCTGGCTTTCCTGGCTAATACCTGTGTGACATTGAGCAAGTCTCTTTTCCTTTCTTCTCTTAATTTTTCCTCTTCTATAAAAGATATGATAGGACTAGTTAGACCTCTTAGATACTTTCTAGTTCTAAATTTCACAATCCCAAGAATTTTCCATTCTTGAAATCTTAAAACTCATCAACAGAGAAGACACAATAAATGGCGTCTAGAGGTCACTTACATTTCCATAAGTTCATTTTCTGTTTAACCAAAGGGAATTTTCCTATCTCATTCCAACAAGCCTGGTTTAGTGGACTTGGAATCAGGAGCAGGAAGGGATCTTAGAACCCAGAATAATAGAACTGAAAAGGGATCTTAAAAGATAGAATATTTATAATTTAGAACAGAAATGCTAGAAGGAACCCAAGAGATAGATTTGTCTAATTCTTTCATTTCATTTAGAAAGTAGGCAAAGAGGTATGTTCAACTACCTTATTTCCATGTCCTAGTGCAAAGGGCCAAAAAGCACACAGTCCTGGCAATAATAATTCCCATATAACATAATATTGAAAGAAAATAAAGACTTTCTTTGATCCTGCTCCACATAAAAATCTTTTTTCAAAAAGAAAAGAACCCAACTTTGATGCATGAACTGCACACAGGGGGAAAGGAAATCTAAGTTCATTACCATACTTAATACAATAGAAAAAAAACTAAACTTATTGGACAGAGAATCCTAGAATGTCATAGCTAGAAGGCGCCTCAACCCTTGAGTACCTCTAGTTCAATCCACACCTCAAAGGAAAACCGTTAAAGGGCATCCCTAATAAATGATATGACAGACTGCTTGAAGACTTGTAAGGTTGAAAAGAACTCACCATTGTGTGAGGCAGTCCACTATTCTCTTGCGCAGCATTAACTTTTAGGAAGTTTTTTCTTTACATGAAACCTAAATCTGCTTCTCTTTTTGATCTCAGACATGTCCTTTGAGGTCAAGCAAAACCAGTCTAATCCCTACCCACAAAATGACTCTTCAGATACCTGAAAATAGTCATCATGGCACCTCCTGGGACTTCTCTGAGTTAAATATTCCAAATTCCTTTAACCAATCCTCTTATATTCTGATTTCTCTCTGGTGTCCTCACCATCCTGGTTGGCTTCTCTGAACATTCTCTCAACAAATCAACACCTTTCCTAAAATGTAGTATCAAGAATTGCATATAGTATAAATCTAGAGCTGGAAGTAAACAGAGGGTCATTTAATAGTTCCAATCCTCTTATTGTACAGATGGAGAAAGGGAGCCTCAGAAAGATTAAGGGACTTACCAACAGTCACAGCAATCAACAATATTTAGATTCAAATTTCAGTCCTGTAATGTTAAATTTGGCACTCTGCATTATTGTTGTTCTTGGCAAAGATGTCAGAATGGTTTGCCATTTCCTTCTCCAGCTCATTTTACAGATGAGGAAATTGAGATAAACAGGATTAATTGATTTGCTCAGTCACATAGCTAGTATCTGAGGCCAGATTTGAACTCAGAATGATGAGTCATTATAACTCCAGGCCAGGTATTCTATCTACTGTGCCACCTAGTTGCCTGTTCTTTCCATTATATTAGGCTGTAGCCCAAGACTGAATTAACTTTTGGGCTGCCACATTACATTGTTGATTTATTTTGGGATGAGGCTTTGGCCTTGACCAAGTGTGAATTCCATTTGGCTTAAAAGTATCTAATGGTCATAGTCCAGTACAAGAACTTCCTGCTACCTATACTCTTAGTTCCTCACTATCTGAGGTCATAAAAGCTGATGCCTTCACGTTTGAACAAAGGCCAATCTTTCTTTTTCCATCCTATGATTAGCAAACTCTTTGCTTGCTGTTTCCCCTCTTAAGGTTACTTTGTATCTAACCTCAGTGTCTTGAATACACAGATATATGTACACATCTACCCCTCTAGAATGTGAGCTTGAGCTTTATGGAAAATGGATGGATAGGAGAAAACCTAGATGTAGAGAGATAATTCATCATTTTAAACTCTGAAATTCTCTTTCCTAATAATAATCTTCTATACGTCCATCTCTCCTCACAGCTCTCGTCTCCTAAACCTATTTTTCATCATCACTGCAATATCCAGTCACTTCTCAGCCTGTTCTCCTAATCCATTTCCTTTGCCTTGGCCTCACTTTCCACTCTACAGTATTGACCCTACAGTTGCCCAGTTTAATTATACATTGTCCTTGTTCTCTTTTGGTTAACAACAATTTTTATCCCTGCATAATCCCTATGACCCACCTCATTTCAGTTCCAACTTCTGTTCTATGGGGCATTACTAAAGGAAGGCATACAACTGCTCTTAACTACATATTCTTATTGTCAATTTTCCATTTACAGTATAGCAATCCTTTTTCTTCCTTGGCTCTTTATTCTGCTCTCCTTAGCAGCTGTTCCAAATCTCTGATCCATGTAATTTGCTTCCCCTCCTCCCCATCAAGGAGGGTCACTCACCTTCTAATTTACTAAGGAAATAGAAGCCATTCACGGTGACCTCCCTTTACTTCCTCATTCCACACATCTCAAAACCCCAGCAAGTCTTAACCTTTTCTCTCTTCCTTTGTTTCCATCTCTTCCTTTCAGGAAGGCCTATCCCTTGGTGCCCTTGATTCATCTCCCTTTACCTCCTCTAGGAACTTTCTCTAGATGCTTTCTTCCCAATAGCTCATCGGTTCTCATGTAGGATCTCTGCCTTGATCCCTTTGTATCTGTCACCCCTTATACCTGTAATTCATCCCCTCCCTATGCTTCATAGAGTCCCTCTCTTCAAGGTGTATTTCAAGTGGTCAGCTAGGTGGCTCAGCAGATAGAGAGCCAGGCCTAGAGACGCGAGATCCTGGGTTCAAATGTCACTTCAGATATTTCCTAGCTATGTGACACTGAACAAGTCACTTAACCCCAATTACCTTGTTTTTATTGTTCTTCTGCCTTGGAACCAATATGCAGTATTGATTCTAAGATGGAAGGTAAGGGTTTTAAAAAAGTATAGTTCAGTCACCATCTTCTACATGAAGCCTTTCCGGATCCCAAACCCCAACTGCTAGGACTCTCATCACCAGAGTATCTTATCTTTAACTACTTTGTGTGTGTATTTATTAACTATATGCAGCATGCATTCTATGTGCATTTTTATTCTCCTCTATCAGAAAGTAAGCTCATTGCAAGAAAAGTTACTTTCATTCCCTATGCATGTAGCCACAATACCTGGCATATAGTAAGGAAAAGATATATAATTACTGATCTTTATTCTTTCCTTTTCTACTGGGTTCTTTCTTGTTATTTACAAACATGCCCAAGTCTCCCTCTCTTCCTTAAAACAAACAAAAATCCCAACCTTTCTCTTTCCCCTCCTATCCACTCCAACTCTTCTCTTCTCCTTTTCACGGCCTAGCCTGCAAATTGTCTACATTTGCTTCCATTGTCATTTGCTTGATTCTCAGCCTCTTATAGTCTTCCAAATATACCCTCTACTGAGCTCTCCATGGTTACCAACAATTTCAAATGCTAAATCCAATAGCCTTTTTTCAGTCCTCATCTCTTGACCTCTTTAACCTTTAAACACTGATGACCACTTCATCCTTCTAGAAGCTCTCTCATCACTTGATTTCCATCACTTGATATGACTCTTCCCTGGTTCTCAAAACTACCTAGCTGAACCATTTCAGTTTTCCATGCTTGTTACTATTAATTATTTTCTCTCCTTTATCATTGGTGGCCCTCAAGGCCATCCCAGACTTTATTTTCTCATTTTATACACTCCATAGGGATTTCATCAGTTCCTGTAGGTTCAATTATGATCAACACACAAATAACTAACAAACCTACATAACTTTCCTTAATTTCCCTCCTGAACTCCAATCTAATATAGCCAACTGCATGCTGGTATCTCTACCAGGTTGTCCCACTGGCACCTTACATTTAACAGGCTCAAAACAGAAATGATCATTTTCTCCATTCTCTCCCACCCCCCAAGAAACCTTCCCTATTTCTGGTGTGTGTGCTAACATCCCTCCTAGTCGGTCAGGTTCATACCTTAGTCATCCTTGACCACTCTTTCCACCTCACTCACTATGTTAAACCTGCCATGATCCCTCACTTTTAATGCTTTTTTCCATTCCTCATTACTTTCTATTTATCTATACACAAAAATTTCCCATTCAAATGCAAGCTCTGTGAAGTCAAGGGCCATTTTTGTTTAAGTTGTTTGTTTTATGCACAAAACTTGGCAAATAATAGATACTGACTAAATCTGTTTAATTATTGAAAGAAATCAAAGGTAGGTTTCCTTTAATAAGTCCAAGCTTCAAAAAGAAACAGGAGGGGGCTGGGCTAAATAATTTCAAAAGACATTCTGTATTCTAACATGATTTCAAAAGACAGTTTTATATTCTGTGAATATTAGGCTTTAAAAACCTTAAAGCAAAGGTTAATTGTTGCTATTAAAATCCCTTCCAGCTTAAATGTTCTATATCCTAAAAATCCTTTTTCCTCCTGTTCTAATACCCCATGGTTCCAATTTCCTAAGTTTTAAGGTTCTCTCCAACTCTGCAGTTCCATAGTCATTGCCCCTTCCACTTCTGACAGTTTATATTGAAAAATACTTTCTTTACTCAAGGAAAAATTCAGCAAACAGAACAAGTTTTCTACTTTGTAAAGTGGCACCTGAACTTTACTGAATACAATTTTAGCATACCTAGAAGGTAAAAGAAGTATTATGAATGGTTTCTCTACAGGATCATTCAAATGTAGGTCTTCAAGACTTGAAGGCCAGCTTTCTATCCATAGTGTCTATTTTATAGAATTGTGAGAATCCTGAAGGCTATGGCCAGGTCACTCCATGTCACCATGAGATCCCAGAGGACAGTGGAAAAAGTAAATCATACAGGGAGGCAGCTAGGTGGCTCAGTGGATTGAGAGCCAAGACTAGAAACAGAAGATCCTGGGTTCAAATCTAGTCTCAGATACTTCCTAACTGTGTGACCTTGGGCATCATTTAATCCCCATTGCCAGCCCTTATTCTTCTGCCTTGGAACCAATACACAATATTGATTATAAAATGGAAGAGAAGGGTTTTAAAAAAAAAGGTAAATCATAGAGTTGTAGAATTTCGTACTCAGAGTAAGAGAGACACCAAGGATAAAAAGCTGGTCTTGGAGTCTTGAAGACCCACATTCAAGTGCAGTTTCTGACAATGGTTGTGTCTCCTTGAATGTGTTTAACCTGAGCTTCTCAGGCAGCTCTCCAACTGCTGATCTACAGGGATAAGGGTTTCCTCACTTTGAGTTTACTACACTAATAAAATGGCAGGTCCAGACCCTCCCAAAAAGGTTTTTTTGAACCTTTCCTTCTCTTCACCAAAAAAATATTTCTTTAAAATAAAGTTAGCAAACATTTTGCTCTTTTGTCACAAAGTATTTTGAAGATGTGATTAATTTTGCCTAATGCTTGGCACAACTCCATTTTAGGGGAATGGGTAAAAAAAATTTCCTAGAAATAAATTCTAAATGAAAACATTCTTCCCAGTCACTCTTATGTCATGTGCTGGGTCATTATAAGAACAAAGACTTTACTCTTTCAAATAGAAGGAACTTTTCTGACTCTAATCAGAGAATCTCAGAGCCACAGGTTCTGAGTTTGTGTCACATTTAAAACCTGAGCCAGAGACACTTTTCAAATATACCTGACAAGTGGTCACTTGGCTTACTCTGACTTCTAGGGAGAGAAAATGATTCCCACCTGAGGCACTTTCCCTGTGGACAGCTCTAGTTTTTCCTTAGGAATCCCGGAATGATTGTTAATCTTGATAAAACTGGTATTATTTGAAAGACAAAGAATCACTAAAAAGCATTTATTAAGCAACTACACATCTGAAACTGAATGTATCTGTTCTCAAGGAGTTCGCATTCTAATAGAGAAGATTTGTATATTTGTTTGTACATACAAGATGCATAGAGGGTGAACACAAGGTAACCTTAGAGGGGAAGGCACTCACTTCTACATGGGGTTTGGAAGGGAACAAGAAAGGCCTCCTGCAGACAGCACCTTTTGAGTTGAGTCTAAAAGAAAATCAGGGATTCTAAGAGATAGGAGTGAAGAGGGGGTACATAGCAAGCTTGGGAGAAAGCCAATGTAAAGACTTGGAGATGGGAGATAGAATATCAGGTCTGAGATATGGTAAGTCAATATCACTGGACCGAAGAGTATAGGGAAGTCGTGTGCAAGAAGACAGGAGACAGGGGCAAAGTTCTTGAAGAGCTTCAAACACCAAACATGAGAAGTTTATACTTGCTCCTAGTGGTACTATAGGGAGTCATTAGAATTTACTAAGTAGGAGGTAACAATCAGACCTGAGCTTCAAGAAAATCACTTTGGTGGGTGTGAGACAAATGGACTGAAATAGGGAAGAGACTTATGGGAGGGAGAGCAAACTGGTCTCCCAGGATACTGGTCTATCTAGACTATTGCAATAATCCAGGTGGGAAGTGATGAACCAGAGTATTCGCTGTATGAGTGAAGAGAAGGGGCCAATGTGAGAAGAGTTATAGAGAAAGAAATAGTAAGATTTGGTCACTGACTGGACATCTAGTGTGTGAGAGTGAAGAGTGATGTGTGTCACTGAAGTTTCTAATGAGAGTAATTGAGAAGATAGTATTGACCTTGACAATGATAGAGAAGTTTGGAAAAGGGATGAGCAGGGGAGGAAAAGTAAAGATATTTTAGCCATTGTGAGTTTGGGGTACCTGTGGGAAATCCAATTCAAAATGTCCCAGAGGCAGTTTGTGACTTGGGCTTGAAGTTCACGAGAGAAATTAGGGCTGACTATAAAGATCTGTATAGTCATCTGCTTACAGATGATAATTGAACCCATGGGAATTGATTAGGTTACCCAGTGAGAGAGAAATGCAAATAGGGCTCAGGATAGTACTCTGGAGTACACACCACAGTTAGTTGGTATGATACAAATGAAGATCTAGCAAGGCTGAGTTGGTCAGACAGTCAACCAGCATTTCTGTGCTACTACTATTATGTGCCAGGCACTGTGCTAAGTCCTGAGGATACAAACACAGGCAAAAAATACGTCTTTGTACTTATGGAGGTCACAACTTAATGCAGAAAGCATGCAAGCAACTCTGTACAAACAAAATACATATGAGATAAATTTGGGGTACTCTTGGAGGGAAGGCATTAAGATGGAGAAGGAAGATTGTATTTTAACTGAGACTTGAAGGAAAGTAAGGGAACCAGGAGGCAGAGATGAGGAGAATACTAAGCATGGGAGACAGACTGAAGATGCTAGAACTGGGTTGCAAAGTACATAGTTAAAGTATAAGAAAAACAAAAAGGGGGAAAGGGAGGAAGGGGCCAGGATATGAAGGGATTCAACAGCCAAAAAGAGGGTTTTATATTTGACTCTAAGGTAATAGGGAACCAATGGAGTTTATTGAATGGGGGACTAGGGAAGAGGGTGACAGGACAGAAAGAGCAGAATGTCACCATAAACTCAGAAAAGAAAGAGCATATTCAGGAGCAGAGGGTGGTCAACAGTATCAGATGCTAAATAAAGAACTAAGAAGTCATTAGATTTAACACTTAAGAAATCATTGGTAACTCTGGAGGAAGCAATTTTTGTTAAAGAATGAGGTTGGAAGTCAGAATGTAGAGGAAAAGAATCAGACAAAGAGGCACTGAAAGATTTTTCTTAATCAGTGTTATTAATTTATTTTACTAATTAGAGAAAATATATAGCTCATTACCATATGCTTCAATTTTTCAAGGGGGCAGAGAAGTGTGAAGCAGAAAACCAGAGCTGCTGTGGGTGTGAGTATTGATTTTCCCATGGAGCTACTGATGAGTGACCTATCATACACTAAAGCTGGTCTATACTTTGTTTTGAAAGCAAACATTCTGTTTCTTATCTTAAACTTACAGAATGATTTATAATAGTTGTATGAAGGCCAATGGATTGGGTCTTGGTTGTTAATGTTTTCAAGAGTTTTACAAATGCTGCAGTCATGCAATATATTGTACAAAAACACAATATTTGAGGTCCAGTAGAGTTGGGTGCACATTCTGCCTGAATACTTCTCTGGCTAAATGCAAACCACAGAATAATAGCTAACAACAATGAACATTTATATAGTGCTTATTATTTGCAAGGTACTATGTAATATTTATAGATCCCTAATTTTATAGATTATAGAGGAAACTAAGGCAAACTGAGGCTAAGTGACTTGTCCAAGATCACACAGCTAGTGTCTGAGGCTGGATTTGAACTCAGGTTTCCCTGATTCTAAGTCCAGGGCTCTATCTACTGACCTGACCACCTTGCTGCCCAATGACTGTTCAAGTCACAGAATAATGGAATTTCAGAGTTGGAAGGGGCACAGAGGTCATTTTATCTCTTTGGGCTTCAGCTTTATCACCTGTAAAATTGAGAGTATAATGTATAGAACATTTGTCTCAGCAAGTTTGTTGTAGAGAAATCCACCTAATAAACCTTAAAGTACCACAGGATAGAAAATACTGTTGTAATATTAGAGGGAAGTAGGAATGGTGAGTGGGAAGTAGGAATGGGGATTTTTAGCCCACAGAAATATACTATGGTATGATTTTCATCTCTAGGAAAGTGCAGTATGAGTCAATGGTGTAATCTAATAGGAAAAAGCTATCTGATTACATTAATTGAATTATAAAGTATAACAGGGAGATGATGTCTCACAGTCCTTTACTTACATCAGAACATATTGGTAGTACAGACAAACTAGAATTCATTAAAAAAAAAGTAAGGGGGGGGGGGGGACAGCCAGGATGGTACAGGAACTGGAGACCACATCATGCAAAGAATAGCTGAAGGAAATAGGACACGATAAGTGTCTTCAAAGATGTGAACAACTCTAACATAGAAGAAGGCTTCATTTTGTTCTGCTTGGTCCCAGAAGTCAAAACTACAAACCATTGATAAAGGTTGCAAGAAGGATTTCAAATCTATATAAAGAATACCTATTTAAGGAGTCCTAACAAAGAGAGGCTGTCCAAAAGGGAAATGGGCTACTTCAGGGCAGCCTAAGTTCTAGTACAGGCTACACAGCCACTTGTCAGGGATGGTGAAGATCGCTGCTCAGGATGAGGTTACACAAGGTTGCCTGTCAGATCCATTTCAACTCTGAGATGGAATTCTGATTCATAATATCATGAATTTAGTGCTGTAAGAGGTCAGCCAAGTCATCCTTCTCATTTAATAAAGAAGGAAACTGAGACCCAGGGAAATTAAGGTACTTTCTCAAGTTCTCAAACATAACAAATAACATATCTGATGGCAGTCAAGATTTGAACTCGGGTCCTAACTCCACATGCAGTATTCTTTCCAAACTACCAAAACACAATGCTCTGACTCTGTTAATTGCCTAGGCCCTAGGGAATAAGAAGAGGTGGTTAACTCTTCGTACATTTCAGTATTAAGTATTCTGGAGTTTTTGGTAAATTCTCCATATAAATGTGTAGGAATTCTTAGCCAAAGAAGAATGTTCCTGTACACTTCATGGTCTAACCAGTTTCACTTTAATTATCTGTTTGCCTAAGACCAGCATATCAGCCTCAATGATGAATTCCATGGAGCTGAGTGCCCCCACACACACATGCACGCATGCACGCACACACACCGCCTTCCCCTTCAACTTCAGACTTCTAACTTTGTTTCTTTCATGACTTAGGAAGGTTGTGCTGAAGCCAAAATAAACAGAACCCTTATCTGATTAGAACAATAATAGCTTAATTTTTTATAAGATAAACACCCTATGAGGTAGGTCATGTATGGATTATTGCCTCAATCTTACATAGGAATATATTGAGAATCCAGGGGATGATAGGTAACTGACCCAGGACACTCAAGTAATAAATGGCAGAGCTAAAATATATAAACTGAGATCTTTGGGCTCTGAATCTAGGACTTTCTTTACACCACAGATACCTCCTCACGTGATTAACTTTTCCTGACCCTCAGTTTCCTTATATGTAAAATGAGAGAGTTGGACTAGATCAAGGGTCTTTAACCTTTTTTGGACCCCTTGGGCAGTCTGATGAAACCTACTCCTCAAAAAACTGTTTTCAAATGTACAACATAAAATGCAAGAGATTACAATGTAAGCTAATCATCTAAAAATAATTAGAATTCTTTACGTTTACACACCCCAGGTTAATAAACCTTGGATTAGATGATCTCTTGGGTACCTTTAAGATCTTTCAGGTCCCTTCTTGCTCTGGCATTCAGTGTGAATCAATTATTCTGATTGTGGGAGTGGAGATTCACGAGCTTTTCCTCTTATCATAATAAATCAATATTTGCTGAGCATCCATTATGTATGTAGAACTGTGCTGGTAATAAATGATTTTAAGGCAGTCCAAATGGCAAATGCCCAGATTATACATAACACGAGGTTTAACAAGAGAGATTTTCCTTATGCTGGGGTTATTTGGCTATTGAGGCGCTCAACCAGGATGATTTTATGACATTGATTTTTATAGAACTGTAGAATGTAAGGGCCAGAAGGGGCATTGAAGGTCTAGTTCAACTCTTTTTTTAGAGTGGTAGGTCCAGAGAAAAGCAGTGACTTGTCCAAGATCACACAGGTAAAAATGGGCCTAAGAAAATTGATTTCGTTTTATTCCAAGGCTGTTTCTTAGAGGAGTGGGGATTGCTTTGATAGGCACTTAATCCTTAGGTGAAACACTAGGGGAATCCAAAGTACAGTAACACTTGTAAAGTAAGTACACTTGTAGTTAATTTCTGAGTAATACTGAACAGGGACTATAAAAATACACCTCTTACCAAAAAATAAGTAAAGATCGAAAGACAAGATTGAAAAATCCTATTTATGGAATTAAAGTAAATGTATGCTTCCATAGAAGTCATTTAACTCCTATGAGCCCATTTCTTCATCTACAAAATGTGGACAATACTACCTCATAGGACTGTGGTAAGGAAAGTGCTTTGTAAACTATAAAATGTTACATACAGATGAGCTATTATTATAAAGCTTTCCTCTACTATCTTACCATGGGCATGATGGTGACCTTGCATTTTCAAAGGTTATATGAGTGGAATATAAGTTCTGGCAGATCCTACCACCAAGCTGGATAGGTTT
This sequence comes from Gracilinanus agilis, assembly GCF_016433145.1. NCBI lineage: Eukaryota > Metazoa > Chordata > Mammalia > Didelphimorphia > Didelphidae > Gracilinanus > Gracilinanus agilis. Next base: position 315,234,593 of record NC_058131.1, read on the forward strand.
TATGGATGAACCTATTCACAGACTCAGCCCTTTGAAAATGAGTCAGACTGCTGAGAAACTCTTCACTAGATGAGCTTGCACTATAAAAATCCTAAATTTTTTTTTAAGTGTTTAGGTTAGGAAAAATTTAGCTATATATTTGAACTGTGATGAACTACAGGGAACAGAGTAGGGCAGGAGTTACAATCAGAGAACATGAAAGAGTAACAAATAACCAAGACTCAAGGACATGGTTTTTGAGAAAGAATTCTCTTCACATCTTGGCATGGCAACAAGAAGTTCACCCCAAAACCAACAAGCATCAAATAGGGGAATCCTGATTAGTAAAAACCCTTAGTTAATCTGAATGGTTATTGATTATTAGAGAGGAGTCAATAAACTAAGCAACCAAGAGGAAATTCATGACTAAGAACTCTTGCTCTTCACATACCATTACATTGGTTTCAAAGTCTCTTACAAAGTTGGTGGTTAAATATTGTCTACGGTACTTTATTCAAAGCTTTAACCAATTATGTGAAAACAGCAACAATTGCTGAAAAGGCAAAATCCTATGATTCCTGTAGAATTCAGTCACTGGCAGGACTTTCACAATAGTCTCAGAAATTTCTTCAATAAGAGGCTAAGCTGAGGAGTGTGAACTTGTGTTTTGTTTTTAATATTTTAATAACTATTTCAACATAATTGATTCCTTGTAAATTGTAGCAATTTCTTCATAAATTTGCTTTTTTATTGCATGAGTTAGGCTGATTGAAGGATGTGAACAAAAGGCAGAGAAGATGGGAAGGCAAAAATGAATTGTGATCTGGACCACTGGATAGAGATCCCATATTGATGAAACCAAAGATCTATTAAATATTTAAACATATGCATTTTACTTTATAAATACTATAATCAGTTTTTAGGGTATGTAAAAAATCTCATATTGGGGAATAAGTGGAAAAATGTATTGAAATGGTATAATAGGAAAAAAGCACAGCATTTAAGAGTCTATAAACTCTCAGACACATATATCATCTGTGTGATCCTGAACACTTCAATTCAACAAACATTTATTAAATAAAAATTAAATGCAAGGAATTGAGCAAGACACTAGGGATAAAAAGACATTATATTGAGGGGAACAGATTCAGTTTCATACATAGAAAGTAGATGGAGTAGAAATAGGAGCAAAAGGGAAATTAAGTATGGTACTATGGGAATATCTGAAGAAGGAAAGCACACTAATAGCTAACAGAAGTAAAGTATAATGGAGAGAGAAGGTTTTATAAAATCCAGGGCAATTAAGCTGGGGATTAAGGTAGAAGTGAGGAGGTAACCTATTCTAGGCATGGGGGACAGCCTCTGTGAATGAACATAGGCAAAAGGTATCATGATGAGATTCTGGAACAGTTGATGATCCATCTTGGTTGAAATAAGGGGTATGGTGGGGAGTAATTAGAGTGGAAAGGTAGACTGGAACCTGACTGTGGAGTGTTTTATATAAACTAAGGAGTTTTTATACCAGAGGCAAGAGGAGCCACTGAAGGTTTTTGAGCAGGGGCATGACATGATCAAAACTATGCATCAGAAAAATTTTGGGGGTGGCTATATAAAGGTAGATTAGAAAAGGTGAGGGAGAGTATTGAAAGTAGAGAGAACAAGTAGAGTTATTCCAAAAATCTGATTCCAAAAAAGAGTAATGTTGAAGGCCTTTACTAGGGTGGTTGGCAGCACAGATATAAAAGGCATCACAAGAGATTCTATGAAGGGAGAATTGAAAGCCTTGGCAAATGATCATAGATGACAGGCCTGTAGTACCCTTAATAGAGTTCCAGAAAAGATGATGAATTTGCTTTGGGGAAATTTTCATTTGAGGTGTCAATGAGACAACCAGCAGAAGATGTACGACAGGCAGTGGAATTCCAGTTGAGAATGAAGTTTAAAAATTAAAGCTGGCTATACAGATGAGAATCATTTATGTAGAAATAATAACTGCACTCAGTGGAGCTGATGAAATCACTAAGGAAAAGAATGTAGAGATGAGAAAAAGGATGAAGACAGAGACCTGAGGGACACTTGTACCAGCAAAGGCGATTTAGAACAAGTAAAAAGACTACTAGGAGAATTAAAAGAAAGCTGTAACACGGAAAGGCAATGGATAAGAAACTATCTAGGAGGAGATGATGGTTAAGTGTTGAAAACTATAGAAAGGTCAAAGATAATAAAGAATGTGCAGGTTTGGAGATCAAATTGTAAGAGGTTTGAAAACGAATGGGACAAAAATTTTCTAGGAGATAAGCAATGAAAGAGAGAAAAGAGATGGAATGACACCTCAAGGGGGCAGCAAGGTCAAGTGAAAGTTGTTTTTTTTGTTGTTTTTTTTTTAACCCTTACCTTCCATCTTGGAGTCAATACTGTATATTGCCTCCAAGGCAGAGTGGTAAGGGGCAATGGGGGTCAAGTGACTTGCCCAGGGTCACACAGCTGGGAAGTGTCTGAGGCTAGATTTGAACCTAGGACCTCCCGTCTCTAGGTCTGGCTCTCAATCCACTGAACTACCCAGCAGCCCCCTTAAAGTTTTTTTTTAAAGACAAAAGAGACTTGGTATATGCACAGGCAAGGAGACAGTAAATAGGATATGAATCTGAGGCAAGTCACTTCCTTTCTCTCACTCTATTTCCTCATCCATAAAATGAGGTTGTTAGATTATGTCAGGGTAGGTTAGCAAACTACAGCTTGAGGGGCCATATCCAGCCAGTTGCCTGTTTTTGTTCAGGCCAGGTGTTAAGAATAATTTTTACATTTTTAAATACTGGTGGCAGGCTGACTGGCCTGCTAAGTCCTGGATTAGATTATTTCTAAAATCCATTTCCACTCTCAACCTATGGCCCTAAGATTCAATTTTGACATTTACTAGTTTAACTCTTTGAAACTATTCACCATAATAAGATAATGGTATTTGCACACATCATACATCTCACAGGATCGTTTTAAAGAAACCATTCTGTAAGCCTTAAAAGTACTACAGAAATGCAAATTATTACTATTCTATGAGGTTCATTCTACTTGTAACTATTTTGCAACTAGATATTATTATACTGCCTTTTAAATTTTGCCTGAAATACTTCCAAGGTAAACTCCAAGGTATTACTCCCATTACTGCAGCCAACTTCAACTTTCCATTACATGGTAGAGTTCCTTGAATACTAGGTCCAAGAAAATTCACCCCTTGAGTAGTCAACCTCCTGGTGATGAGCCTCTCAGTATTTGGATTGGTCATTTATTTAGTTACTTGTGATCTCTTAACTGCAAAATCCATTGTTTTTTTTGAATCCTTATCCTTGTTGATCTCTCTGCAGCCTTTGTCACTGTCAATCACCCTCTTCCTAGTTCCCTTTTCTATGACTATTCCTTCTCAGTCTCCTTTACTAGATCTTCATTTAAGATCATGCCTGCTAACCTTGGGTGTTCTCTTCTCTTCTTTTATACCACTCTATTTGGTCATCTCATTTGCTCCCATAGATTTAATTATCATCTCTAAGCTGATGATTCTCAAATTTACTTATCTAAACCTAACCTATCTGCTGAATTTGTATCTCCAAATGCCTATTAGAATCTCAAAGGGCAGATCAATCCTGTGGACATCATAAACTTACCAAGTCCAAAACTGAACTCTACCTTTCTTCTTAAACCCTACCCCCTTTCCAAATTACCAATTAACTGTTGAGGGCACCACTACCCTCCCTGTTCTCCAGGCTAACAATCCAAGCATCATCTCTCAATTCCATATTCAATCTGCTATAAAGACCTTCTGATTTCACCTTTGTAACATCTCTAGAATTAACCCACTTTCTTTCTTCTGATACTACTAACCACCCCTGGTTTAGGCCCTCATCTCCTCAAACCTAGACTCCTGCAACAGCCTGCAATAGTGGTGGGTCTGCCTACCACAAGTCTCTCCCCATTCAATCTCCATTCAGCCACAAATTCCTAAAGCCCAGGTCCATCCATACATAGCACCTCCTTACTCAATAAACTCCAATGGCTCCCTATTGCCTTCAACAAAATCCTCTGGCATCCAAAGACACACACATACATATACCCTTCTCTAGTCTTCTTATATCATTTTCCCCTCCCCAAACATGCTTTTTGATCAAGTGACACTGGCCTTCTTGGTTTTCTTCAAATAAGATACTCCATTTCCCATGCCTGGAATATTTCCCTCCTCATCGCTGCCTCCTGGCTTCTGTCAAGTCCCACTTCTAAAATCCCACCTTCTACAGAAAGCTTTTCCCAATCACTGAATACTAGTGCCTTCCTTTTCTTGATTATTTCCTATTCATCCTGCATATAATTTATTTGTACAAAGCTGATTGCATATTATCTCCCTACTGGATCATCAGCTCTTCAAGGACAGAGACAGTCTCTTGCCCTTCCAGTGCTTAGCACATTGCCTGGCACATGTTATTCAGTTATGTCCAACTCTTTATATGGCCTAGGGTTTTCTTGGCAAAAGTAGAGGAGTAGTTTGCCAAATTCTCTAGTAGATTAAAGTAAACAGAGCTTAAGTGATTTGTCCAGGGTCACACAGCTAATAAGTGTTTTGAGGCTGTATCTGAACTCAAGTTTTCCTGACTACAAGCACAATGCTTTATCCACTGAGCTATCTAGCTGCCTCCTTCCTGGCACAAAGTAGATACTTAATAAATGCTTTCTGATTGACTGAATGGTCTTTAGTAGGATCTTCAGAGTTTGCTGTCTACTAGATTAGCAAGTAAGAAATGAGGAACATTCTCAATATTGAGGCATGGGAGGAAGACTTCATTGTAAACCATTACCAAACCTTAATCCCAACACATCCTTAACACTAAATATAAAAATACCTTTTAAGTCTTTTTTTTTTTCAAGTTAGGCAAAATAACCCATTCTTATCTCAGTGTTAACTCCTTCTTACACACTAGTAAATTCCAGCAATATCAAAGTAGTGACATTTTTCTGAAAGGCCGCTTTATAAAACTGATACATCCAAATAGCAGTCGTATTCAGTAACCATAGTTTATACCCTTTAATACATGTTTTTTCATAAGTAGTGTGAATTAGAAGGAGGGAATTTAAATGAATATCACTAACTTCATTCCATTTCTTAGTGTAGCATGGAGGGGACATTGGTTCTGGACAGCTGTGCCCAGTGGTATAAAGTCTAGCAAGCACACTCCAGCTGGAGACAGTCTGAATTTGGGCTTCCAAAAGCAAAGGAAGGTTGCCAATGCAGTGATTGGTTCAATGAAAGATTTAAGGAAAGCTATGAACAAGAACCATAAAGCATGAGTTGATATGCAGCAGTGGAGGGAGTATCTGTGCCAAGGGCATGAGTTCATCAAAGCATTAGATTTTTGTTTAAATTTTGCTTATTCATAGCAACTTATACTTATGTATGTAGGGCTTTGACATTTAAAGCAACCCTTCTTTGTAGGTGGTATAACTTTTATTTTATAGGTGAGGAAATTGAGATTCCAAAAGTTCAAATGATTTGCCTAGGGATACAGCTAATAACCACCAGAGCTGGGTTTGTAATTTAGGTCTTGACTTCAAATTCAGAACTCTTAGCCACAAACCATACTGCCTCCCATTATAATACTATGAGAAAGTAATTTAGACTCACACAAGTCTTCCTGGATACAGAATGGAGAGAGTGAGGAGGCTGTGTCTGGCTCTCACTCTCACAGCCACTGCAGTACATTGAGCTCCATAGAGACAGGGGCAAGTAAGAGCCAGATGGGCACTGGGCTACTCTGTGCAGAGCTGAGGGAAAATAAGCAAAAAAATGGGCAAAGGTGATCCTAAGAAGCTGAGAGGAAAAATGCCTTCATATGCCTTCTTTGTGCAAACCTGCCGGGAGGAACACAAGAAGCAGCACCCAGATGCTTCTGTGAACTTCTCAGAATTTTCTAAAAAATGCTCAGAAAGGTGGAAGACAATGTCAGCTAAAGAGAAAGGAAAATTTGAGGACATGGAAAAAGCTGATAAGGTTCATTATGAAAGAGAAATGAAAACCTACATACCATCTAAAAGAGAAACAAAAAAGAAGTTTAAGGATCCCAATGCACCAAAAAGGCCTCCTTCAGCATTTTTCTTATTCTGTTCTGAGTATCGTCCAAAAATAAAAGGGGAGCATCCTGGTCCTTCTATTGGAGATGTGGCCAAAAAATTGGGAGAAATGTGGAATAATACTGCTGCAGATGACAAACAACCTCATGAAAAGAAGGCAGCTAAACTGAAGGAAAAGTATGAAAAGGATATTGCTGCATACCGGGCTAAAGGAAAACCTGATGCGAGTAAAAAGGGAGGAGTTGTCAAAGCTGAGAAGAGCAAGAAAAAGGAGGAGGAAGAAGATGAGGAAGATGAAGAGGATGAAGAGGATGAGGAAGATGATGATGATGATGAATAAGTTGGTTCTAGAGCAGTTTTTTCTTGTCTATAAAATATTTAACCCCTCTGTACACAACTCACTCCTTTTAAAGAAAAAAAAATTGAAATGTAAGGCTGTGTAAGATTTGTTTTTAAACTGTACAGTGGTTTTTATTTTTTTATTTTTTTTTTTTTATAATTAACACACTACCGAATGTGTCTTTAGATAGCCCTGTCCTTTAGTGGTATTTTCAATAGCCACTAACTTTGCCTGGTACAGTATGGGGGTTGTAAAGTGGCATGAAAATTTAAAGCAGGTTCCTGTTGGTGCACAGCACAAATTAGTTATATATGGGGATGTAGTTCATTTTCATATTCATTTATCTTTGATGCAGCATATGAAATAACTGTTGTTTTGTTAACTGAATACCACTCTGTAATTGCAAAAAAATAAACAGGTACAGCTGTTTTGTTGACATTCTGAATGCTTCTAAGTAAATACAATTTTTTTATTAGTGGAAAAAAAAAACAACACAAGTCTTCCTACCTTTAGTCTCAACACGCCAATCCATCTCTTGATGCACTGTCTGAATTGAAGCATACATCTGGTCAAATCACCCTTTCTGCTCAAAAATCAAATGAACTTCCAACTCTTTTCATTCAAGGTCCTCCATAATTTGGCACTAGCCTACCTTTCCAGTTTTATCTCAAATTGGACTACATTAAAATCTCTTGTCTTCTGAATATATTCTTCTCTATTCCTTCTTCCATGTCTTTGTTCCCTATGCCAAGAAAGCTATCTCTTCCTCTTATCTGATTTCAATCAGTAAGCATTTCTTAATCATCTTTGAGCCAGACACTGTACCAAGTGCAAAGACCCACATACCTTCCTTGACCCTGTCAGTAACAATTCTTCTTATAAAAACCTCATAGCTTTGAATTATATCTCTTTAATGTACTTATCACAACTGTGTATTATAGTGATGTTACCTATCTTATTCCCTTACTTGACTATCTTTACAAGGACAGAAACCATGATTTAATTGTGTACCTTCCCCAGTAGCTAGGGCATCACTCTGTACACAGAGGTGTTTGTTGAACTAGAATATTCAGGATATAAAATCAAGGTAACCCAGAATTGAAAGGGTCATGGAGATCATCTAGTCTAAGCCCTTGCCGAAAGCAATACTCCTGATCAATGTCGTCATCAATCGTCATTGAACACATTTAGTGACTACTTTGTATTGCTGTTAAAACATTCCAGCCTGTCATTTTCCAAAGCCCTGAGAGGCAAAGATCTAACTCAATTTATTAATATCATTCAATATAACAAAAATAGTGTAATTTTTTAAAATGGATAAATATTGCCAAATTCATATATTATTGAAAACATTTCCATTCTTAAGTCAGTTTTATGGTAATATTCTGTTTTCTTTATTTTTTAAACTTTCTCTTCTGGAAATTGGGCACTAAGGTAACTTTAACATAAAATTTAACTTGTTAAAGGTTTTATCACTGCTACCTACAAATTAGCCATACAGGGTCACTTCTAAGAGGAAGGGCTTTCCCCCTGGGGCCATGGCCTCAATTAATGGTAGTTTAGCTATAAAATTTAGGCAAGCCTCAGCCTAGCATGCCCTAGAGGGTGACTAATATCTTATTAAGTTATAAATACATTTAATAGCTTCAGTACTTGCTTCTCAGTTTGGAATATTACAAGGGGAAAAAATAGTACTTGTCCACTATAGTAGAAATGCCACTAATTTTGAAAACTCTACTTACAAAAATTCTCCCCTGAAAATTGTCATATTTTCATACTGCCTATGTACTTAATTCCCTGAATGGCTAGTTTTAGTTCTCCTACTATTTCATCATTCTATTATTTGTAGCCCATGGCTGGCTTGTCCATCTGTCTATTAAGTGATGTTAGATTTTAAATAGAATCAAATACAAGTAACTAATGGCTAAGACCAGTTTGCATGGCCACTCAAACCAGTGTGACAAAAACTAATACTGGAATTTCTTCTGCTTCAGTTATGGCTTTTCCTCAAATATCAAACAAATTTGTAGAAAAGCTTGTATCATATCCTTATTTTCTAAATTCAAAGCAATCCAGGAGTGTCAGCTTTTCCAAACTAACCAGGAATTCGTTAGAAAAAATAAGTTTTGAGAAACCATGTCATGCTTTCAAATAGAAACTGAAAACATTTATATATAAAAATCAAGCTCAATACTAAACTTTCTACTGATGTAGCCTGAAGCAACTATATTAGAAATTATAGGGTTTTAGAGTTGCAAGAGACCGTAGAGATCTAATCCAATCCCCTCATTTTACAATAAAGGAAACCTCGGTATAGAAAGAAGTAACTTATTCAAGGTCTAAGCAAAGGCTTATGATGTGAACCTAATTCTGATTCCAAATCTGGTACCCTTTTCACTATATTGTGCTGCCACCCTTACTTTTATTCTCCTTTGCTAAAGTTGCTATTAGGCCAACTATGTGCAAATTACAGAGCTGTGAATTTTCTGCCAATAGTATTGTGTATCAAGATAAAAGACCTGGTCATGAAATGTTGGTTTAAATCCTAGCTCAATTTACTAGTGACGTAATATTAGGCAAATCACTTTCTCAGGACCTGTTTCCTTATCTGTAGCATGAGAAGATCTCTACCTAGAGACAGATGATCTCTATCTATCCCAGCTCTTGATTCAAGTCCTTACCCTCTCACAGAGTCACACTTTTGTAAAGTGAGGTGTTGGACTGGTAGATTCAAGTTGTCTTTAACTCTTAAGAGCTTCTACTTTTTACTAAGTGATAACCCTCTGGGAATGAAGATTTACTTTATGAGCTTGTACTTCAGTTGGCAGAAAGTGAAGTGGTCAATGCAAGAACCCCCAGGGCAGCTAAATAAACTATGCCCTTTTTCCTCTGCACCCAATATTTTGATTTTTCCCTTATTTACTGGGAGCAGGTAGTCTGAGCAGCTTTCAGACCAAATAATGCTCTTTGTTTGTGTCTTTGTAATGTATTATCCTACAATTTTGGGTAATCTGTGGCATGTAGTATTTTATCCAGACTGAGACTGAGGACTCACAAAGACAGAGTTCTTCTCTACCTCAATGTATTCATCCCAGCCTGGAGCAAAGTACTGAATATAGAAGGCAGTTAATAGAAATTTTTTTCCTTGTTAACAATTTAAGATCTGTGATTCATCTACATGTATATTCCCACTCCTAATACAGACTGAAGCCCCTGTACAAACCTCCAAGAACCAAGGCTTAGTAAGACTTATACCATCCCTTCCCCACCCTGCCCCACCCCTCCATCTTCTGGTGACCAACCTTCTAGTGATGAATCTCTGCATTTAAGTAGGCTGTAGACTGGTCGTTGGATGACAAAATCATAATCCATCGGGTCTGCATTTGAAGCCCCTCCAGATTACATCAGGCTGTCAGAGTTTGCACTCTGCCATCTAATCAAACTTTCCAAGTCCACAAGATCATCTCCATATCATGATTAGTGGTATTTCCATAGCCTAGGGATAAGGCAGGTTTCTTACCTACCTTTACAGTGTTTTTCACATTACTCCCCTTCAAGGTCACGCCACATCAGTAAAATTGACCTGCTGGTTAATCTCTGTACCCAACATTCTGTCTCATGGTTCTATGTATTTTTACAGGCAGGGAATCAGTCCTGCATATCCGAATGCCCTCTCTAACTCCCAGAATGTCTAACTTCTTTCTAAGTAGTTCAAATTCTGCCTTTCCACAAAAGCAGTTAATTCCCTGGGGTTGGTATTCTCCCTTTTGAATTTACTGTGTATTATGCTTAGTATTTACTATGGCTCTGTACATAGTTCCCAGTAGAATTTAAGCTCACTAAGGGCAGGAACTCATCCTCATGGCCTAGCAGATTGCCATGCACAACAGGAAGTGCTTAATGTCAGTAGACTTGAGATATGAACACTCCAAGTGACCAGAAGCTTCCTCCTACTTGTAACAAAGGGATCCTATTATGTTATATTGTAGAGGAATGTTTATGGAAAGAAAGAAAAAGGCAAAGGGTACATGCTAGCCTGTCAGAAAGACTGTGGTGCATGTCAGAAAAAGTTATTCACTGACCAGACAGCAAAGAGGAAATCTATCCAGTCTCCATCTTTACCATCCACTGCTTAGGCAATCTAGAGCCCATTAAAAAATTCAGGGGGTGGAGAGAGGTTTATAACAAACAACAGTGATAACAGAAGGTTTGTGTGGGATGATGATAAGTTTAGGTCTAAAATGAGCAGTGTCTCTTGTAATGAGCTGTTGCTGGGAAGTAGGGCTCTCTCAGTGCTATAATTTGCTGGTTCACCAGTCTGAACCACATTTAAAGAACAGTGCTTTTTGTGATAAGAGGTGAAGAAGGAGGACTGAAATAAGTGGAGAAGCATAGAATCCAGGATTGGGAAGGAAGGGGGAAAAAATATAGCACCTACTATGTGCCAGGAACTGTGTTAAGCATTTTAAAATTCTCAGTTGATCCTTAAAACAACCCTGAAAGGTAGGTGCTATTATCATCCTCATTTTGCACTTGAAGAAACTGAAGCTGACAGAGGTTAACTAACTTGCCCAGGGTTACACAGCTATTATCTGAGGCTGAACTTGAACTCAGGTCTTCCTAACTCTGGGCCCCACACTATTCAATGGCTGCCTCTAAGAAAGGTACACGGGAGGAGGGTAAATGAGACTTTGAAGCATTTAATGTGTGGAAAGAGAGGTGTTCAGGACATGGCTAGGAAAGGGGGCTGGGCAGAACTGAAAGGGGTCAGGTAGGATTATGGCAGAAAGGTTTAGGGAGGGAGAAGAGTTGGAAGGACTAATTGGAAGAGGCAACAGGAGACATATGTGGCCTTCGAGGAAGGGAGGGGAGACTGGCCTCTCTATAAATCTATTATTATCTTGGCACTTTTCAAAGGAATCTTACACATGGCAAAAACCAGAAAAATAACAAAGGCACATCAAATCAAATATAATCAACCCAAAGTGAAAACAAAGCTTTTACGAAGTTGACAGATAACATTTATTAAAACATGTCATACAAAAGGGCATGGTCTCTTCTATAAGAAGAAAATATTAAACAGTAACATTAAATTAAGTAAAACCATGCTGTACAGTGAAGACAGCAATATTATATAAAGACAAAACTATTCAACCTTTGCAATACAGGCATAACATTTCACAAAGTATCAATAAGATATGCAACCTTAAATGACAATTTCCTTAGAATAAAACTATGTTTGTAGCTCAAGGAAGATTCACCTGACTTGCATAAATAAAAGTAAATTTCTGGAAGAAATATTGAAAACCCCATAAAAAAAAAAAAAAAAAAAAAAGGAAACAAAGCAGCAACAACTGACATATGACACAAGCTTCAAGCAAGGAAAAAAAAAATCACATTTTAAGAAATGTGTTCCAGCATTTTCCCTCAGGGCACTGTTCAGTATAGTTATTCTAAATTAGAAACAGATTCATTGAAATAGTTAAGTAGCAAATACTTTGCCATTTCAGAGAAAAACTCTGGTTTCGTTGAAAGATGGAACCTTCTGAGTTAGTAACTCAATAAAGCATCTTCAATAAATATTAGTGGCACAAGTCAAATAAAATTCACTTAAGATTATATTGGAGGAGATCCTGCATGTGTTTAGTCTCATTCCTTGCTACTCCCAAGTCATCAAAATGTGGACCTTATGAAACTAAGACCCTGAGATTTGGCAGTATCTGAACTCTATTCAATCTTGATACGTGGAGTCTGTAGCACCTCTTGCCCTGGGGGAAGAAAAGGTATCGCTGTTGTTCTTGTGTACACATGTTCCAATTTTGCTTCCAAAGTACCTGGCAATGCAACACCACATATAGGAGGAACTAGACCCTAAAATTTTTAGGAGTATCCTAATGAGCTCTTCAAAAATAATAACCTTAAAACTTGGTTATCACCCCTAAATTGGGGGAGGGAGAATAAAGGGACTAGTTATAAATTCTCTTCCGTTCAGTCTGAACTGGTGACCATAAGAAAGGAACTGAGAAAGGCCTGGTCTAGTAGTCAAAATCAAAGAGCTGGGACCCAAGAACTCCTGAGGTTAATCCCATATGATCCCAGGGTGGCCTTGGGAAAAGGCACTTAACCTTTGCCTCAGTTCCCTTCTTTATAAAATGGTGATGTCTAACTTATGAAGTAGATGATTTTCATGTCCTGTCAGTGCTTCTAAAATTAAAAGCATGATATAAGTGCTAGCATTAATAATGTCATGTAACATTCACAGTCCTCATTAAGTGGAGCCTTTTTTTAAATCAGGATGAGGTTAAAGCTTAAGCTAAGACTTGGATAAAAACTGGATACTGGAGGGGATATCATTGCCATTATCTACAGAAGGCTTTGTAAGTGTGACCTCTCCCATTCTCTTCTGCACAATAATTTTGAAAAAAGATTTTTAAACTAGTGCTGAGGCTAGAGAAAAGAAAGAGAGCAATCACCCCCAATACAAAGGTGGTAACTAAAAAAGGGTTCTAATGGGGATAAAATTATTTTATCTTGAAAAGGTAGAGTTGGAAATTTTATCTTAATAGATATATTAAAAGCCCTCTTCTCCAAGCCTCTGCCTGCCTCCTAACCCCACCCTCCTTCACTGGCTCAATTCATGCTGGGAGAAGAGTTTGTGCTATCTGAATGTAGTCAGCATTAAAGTGGTCCTGCTAAGAGTGTCTGGGGTTAATTTGCTTAACCATACCATTTTTAAAATGAAACCCAATATATTATATAAACAGCATCAGACAACAGACAAGTTGAGCTTGGATTTAAAAAATAATTATAAGTTAGCAGTTGGCATACACATCAAGATTCCTACAAAAGGTACCAATCTATTTGAATAAGGTAAAATTGCAGTTAACATATTAAATCCTTGCAAAACTGATGCGAGAGCCCATCACAGACTGGGGGCTTGGAGGTTAAGAAAGTAGTGTAATAGCCAAAAAAAAAAAAAAAAAAAAAAAAAAAGTTCAAATTATTCATGACAATTTTGTTTCATTGAACTTAACAGTTGAAAGATAGGCATTCCCTACATTAGTATTTTCTAGTTCAAACTCTTAAAAACTTTCCAAACTAATTTTTTTAAAGGAAAGCTTTCACATAGATAAGAAATATACTTTGTTAACACCTCAGCAGAGGGTAAAGTTATTTGGCAAAAGTAAATTGTTTCACAACATCATTAATAATATTAATGGGTGTCATAAAGCAATTTCTCATCACACAGAAGGACTAGGACCACTTCAAAAAGTAGGAAAAAATTGAGTTGGATTGTATAGTCACCTCTACACAATTCCAGTCATGTAAACAAAGAAAAGACTGGCAACTGGCAGATGTTTCAATATTAAGAAAACAGTATTAATGTGGCAATCAATCAGGAGGTAATATATAGTTTCTAAGTTAAAAAACAATATATTTATAAAGAGATTTAAATACAAAGTGCTTTCTATATTGAGAAGGATACAGTGTTAGTGAGTAGATCCCTGTTAATTACGTTGATTACAAGAATGAGCTACTTTTCCTTTGTCCATATACAGTGTTAAGAACTTGAATTCCTACGAGTTAGCAGTTTGAGTAAGTCCATTGCCAGCAATGGCAAAACCATATTTGTGCAAAGCCAATTTTTTAAAAACCAAATTTCAGTTAGAGTCCAAGGAAAAGCTATTTTTTCCTACAAAATGAAAATATTCAGACTTTAAAATTTGGAAGCAATCAACCAGTATGTCAAAAGAAAGTTAGTATAATTATAGCACCCTGTCCCACCCCAATGATAAATCTAGGTATATCACAGAGCTTACAAGTGTTCAGAATATGATTTACTTCATTTCTAAAAAGCAGTCTTCAGTCCAATACATCAGACTGATAGGGAGGAAAAAAAATCTCAGAATTGCCACTTTCTTGTTTTCTATATGTACAGATGTGTGGGCTTGTTAATTTATGCTGCAGTATAATTCGGGAGCTTGACTCTCCAAACTGCTCTGCTAAAATTGGAATTTTTTTTTCTCCTTTTCCATTCTGAAATATTTTCCAGCCCCCTAAAAAGACTTACATCATGGGCTCATGTGGATCTTATTTTCAAAAGCTACCACCCCCTTTTAGACAGGTACCGATGATCAAGTCGGACGACACTAAAGCAGAGATCCCAATGTGCCACCCAAACAATTTGTTACCAGCTCTTCTCTACTGCATTCACACTACATTCTGCTTCTAGTCATTTGTGGCTTCATGACTACAGGGCTATACTAAATCCAACTCCTGAAATACAAGGGCTCCTTCCCTCTATCTGTAAGCTTTATCTCTATTTTTATCGTCCCAGTTACCAATGAGTGACAGATTTTCATTAGAAAGCTCAACTTTTTGGAGTAGGTCCACAACTCTGAGCAGCAGCATGTAGGACTTCAGGGTCACATTGGGTCCAATGAAGAAGCTAACCTAGGGACTCTGCTGGAGTGGTAGCTTCTAGTCACTCGTGAATAGGAACAGGAACATCAAGCCAATTAGAAATATTAATTTCTGGTAACTAGTTCTACACCTAGTGAATTATAACTAGATATAATTTTTCAAACTGTAGTATACTAAAATATAAAACCTTGTATGTACTTGATAAACATTACTGTAGTATCTCACCAAAAAAAATGAAGCTTGTACCATGTTACTATTGAACCAAGTTAGACTGTTACCTACTTTGCATCCTCCTTCATGGTTTTAATTAAAATATCCTTTAAAAAGATAAAACTTAGATCAAAAGAATTCTATTTAATTTCTCCTTCTAGGAGTCATATCATTTGAGCTTTTTACACAACAGAAGATTTGTTTGGTAAAATAGCTATTTAACTTAAACAAATTCAGACATTAATAAAGGCAAAATATTTCAACAGGACCAGTTCTGAGTGACCAAAGGTTGTTACTATCTGGGAAAAAAAACAAACAAACCAAAAACTTACATTTTCAGTCCAGTTCTAAATGTAGGTGGCTACATTAAAAACAAAATAAAAACAGTCCACCTATATCACACAACTGGCCTGAAGGTTTGAAAATCAGCTGAGAGGTGGGTTAGCAGAGACTGAACTCGGGGCAGGACTAAAGCATATTGACTTGAGAAATTAGACTTTTAAAATTGGCCTACTTACATACAGTCTTTCAGAAATATCCTCCAATTTTTAAGCTAGTCTCATAATAGCAAGTACCACACATCATCTGTGCACACAATTTGCATAATTATAATAGTTTATTTTTGTGCACACCACTAAAAAAATTCACGTCCTATTTTTAATTAACATCAGTAGTATTTTGCTCAGCCTTTGCAGCTTCATATGACTTGGTACAAGAAGTCACATGCCGGTGAAAACTGTCCCGCCACATAAATCGTTTCCCACAGATATTACACTCATAAGGCTTTATGCCTGTGTGAATTTTCATGTGGCCAACAAGGTGATGTTTCATTTTGAATTTCTTACCACAAACACCACAGCCATAAGGCCGAAGACCAAGATGCATGCTCATATGCCGATCTCTCTGACTCTTGTGAGTGAAGCTTTTCCCACACTGACAAGGGTACAGCTTGTCAGCAGCTGAAAATCCCAAGTGGGAAGCTTCTTCTTTAATGCCTGTCACCATTTCAATGCTATCACTATAGCCTGCTGCTATAATAGTATCCTGTCTGTGGCTACTAAGATTCCCATCTGCTCTTTCTCCAGAAAACTCTTCCATAGAAGAGCCATAGAAATCAACTTGCTCATCGTAATTACTTTCATCAGCTTGTTCATCAAACTCAGCTTCAACTTTTTTTTCACCAATGTGAAAGTCCTCATCCACCCCTGAAGACTGTATAGCGTGATCTGTCTGAATAGTATTGATTGATTCAGTGACCTGGTGCTCATCATAAGCAGCATGCACATCAACACCTTCACAGTCCTGTTCAAATCTTTCTGGTTTAACATGGATCCAACGTTTGTGAGACATGATGCTGGGCTTGCTATACATGGGCCTTGTATAATGATATTCAGCACTATCACTGGCCCCTTCTTCACCATCCTGACTCGTCATTTCAGTACTTAGTCTATCATGTTCTGTTGAGGAGTTGCTAGGAAGATATTCATGTTCAGTTAGCTGAGATGACAATTCGTCTTTGGAACTCTCTTCTTCATTCTCTCCATCTCTCAGTTCTTGGGTTTTAGGGAAATCTGGGTGTCCACTAGAACCAAGCTCAAAGTTTTCAACTAGGCCATTGTAGCTACTGCTACTTGGTGATTGATGGTCACTGCCATGATTTAACTTTTGACAAAGGACTGTAGGATTTCCTTCTAAAACCTCAGTGCATTTGTCTACCACATGCCACATCTGGAGGAAACTGGCTGCTGTCAGATAACTGACGATTTCTAAAGCAGGCATTACTAGTCGTCCTGTGTAAGTAGAGAGAAGGATGTTTTCAAAAACCCTTGGGTTCATAACATCAGGCAAAACTATTCTTCTGCTGTTTTTCAGTAGCACCTGGTCACAAAAGTAAGGTGAGCTGGCAGCAAGAACAGCCTTGTGAGCCCTGAAAAGGTGTCCTTGGACTACAATGGAAACATCACATAATTGTCCTTGTTGTCTCTGCTGGTTTAGTTTCTGCAAAATGGTGCTGGAAAAATCAGGAAATTCCACTCGAAAAGAGCTTGTTCCAGACTCCATTTCATTACAAATCTAGTTCAGTACTGCAAGAGAAAGAAAAATTATTACCAATTCCAAGCTAATGAGAAACCTGCCCTACCTTCTTTTTCACTCACCATTTTAAATTCCTACAAATAAAGAGAACCTTTTCACCAAAATCATCACCCTTCTTCCAAGTGCCACTGGAGTTAATAACTTAAATTTTTGTACAATCAATTTTACCATAAGGTCTATAATAGGAACTAACTGTGACCAAGAAGTCTCAAACGTTAAAAAAAAAAATCTATATTTTGCATGGTAATAACCCAGATTGAATTGCCTGTCAGCTCTGAGAAGGGGGAGGGAAGAAAGGTAGGAGGCAATATAGATCATATAACTTTGAGAAACTTATGTGGAAATTTATTAAAATAAAAAATCCAAATTAAAAAAAAATCACCCTTTGGGAAGAGTTGAAGCTATCTAGTGTTATTTCCCAGGATCATCTGGCTATTCATTATCCAAAACTACTGGGAGAGAGGAAAAATGTAGAATGCCGAGAAACAGATCTTACAGCTAGTAATCTTATCCTTTGATATGAAAATAACCCAGAACAAATAACTTAGTCATCAGTTAGTCCTTCATAAGAATGGGGAAAGAGCAAAAATAATCCATTAGGAATTTCTTGGTCTAGAATGGTAGCCTACAACCTCTTTAGCAAAATTTACTAAGACCTGGTTTAATACCCACTAAAGTCTTTCTATAAAAGAATTCACTGACAGATGCAGATGAGACTTGACTAACAAAAAAAAAATTCTAACATTGTGTGATCCTATGAGAAAAAAAAAATCAGTGAAAAGTAAAGGAGCAGGGCTGGCCCCTTTGACAATCTCATTCACTCCTTTACTTTAAAAAAAAATTGTTGGTTCCTGTTTTTATATCAAGTCATTTCTGTATATATTATCCCACTCCTTCAGAATCAAACTCCCCATAACAAAGAAAAACAATTAATAAAAACAACTGATGTAACTCTGCCATGTAGTCTTCTACTGCTCTGAAGAGGAAGGTTTCATTATTGGTTCACTGAGGACAAAAATGGCTATTACAATTACTCAAGAATTTGACTTTCTTTTAATATTCTTTTCATTTGTATTACTGTGGTTTCTGGGTATATTATTATATTATTCTGGTTTTATTTCATTTTGTATCTGTTCAAATAAATATTCCCATGTTTCTCTGAATCCCTATTTGTTCTTACTATACAATAATATTCTACTTATGTAGTTATATATCCTAATATATAATATATTTATATGTATTATACATTTATATATCTACATAGATATATAGTTTGCTTGCCTATTCCCCAACATAAGTATCCATTTTGCTTTCAGTTCTTTACTGCCACAACCAGTGATGCTATGAATATATTATTATACGTTGGAACTTTCTGTCTTGGGTGTACTTGGGGTATGTGCCCAATAGTAAGGCTGAGTAGAAGCATAAGAAAATTATCATTCTTCTCATAAAATTCCATAGTTTTCCAGAATAGTTGAACCAATTTACAACTCCAATTACAGACTGTATCTGTCTTCCTTCAGCTCCTTTAATGTGGACCATTTCAATTTTTTGTCACCTTTATTGATTTGCTGAAAATAAAGCAAAATCTTGTTTTAATTTGCATTTCTCTTCTTAGTGATTTTACAGTATGACTGCATACAGTCATTAATAATTTGGCATTTTTGTTTTGAAAACCATTCATTCATATCCTTTGAGTACCATGGTTATTGTAAGAGCATACTTATACAAAACTAAAACCCCAAAATAAATCATAAATACATTGACATGAAAGGTAGTATGTTTTGATCTGCATCCATCTGACTCCAACAGTTCTTTCTCTGGATAATCTCATTTATTTCTAAGTAGTTTTGATTTATACAGCAAATAAGTATTACTCCACTAGTCTGAGTTAACTGTATTTAAGCAATTATACTCTGAAAACAATTAAAGAAGAACTATGTTTAATATTTCATGTAGCACAAACAACAGGAAGGGTGGTGGAGTTCACAGTAGACAATAACCAAGGGAAAAAATATGTATTTATTTAAAAAAACTTAACAATCTCAGGCAAGTCACCTTACCTCTTTGGGCCCTAGTTCCTTCTTCTATAAAATGAAGAGGTTGAACTGAATGATATCTAACATCTCTACCAAACCTAAATCCTATGATCTTAAATATCACCAGGCAAAAGGGTTGTTTTTTTTGCCTTTCTAAAATCTTTCAAGATCACCTTTTTTTCTTACTTAGGCTGAATTAACTTTCACAGCCTTCTACATATATTACCTAAATGTATTCAAATGAATAAAATCATATAATCTGCTACAAATCTATAAAATATAGGGGTAGATTATATATTACAGAAATGATGTATAATGATCCAATTATTTTATTAAGCCTTTTATTTACCCTGTGGCTACTCTAAATCAAACTGCTTAGATGGTTTTAAGACTTATCAAAATTTTGTCCTTCTTTACCTATAAAGTACAGTGGTGAAGATCTAGTCCAGAGGTATAGAACACTCCTGACAGATAAAGCCTGAAATCAATCTTGCATTGTCAAAAGACATCAAAATATCCGCTTATTAAATTACTATGGTTAGGTAAATTATTATTGTTGGGTAAAGCTAGTATTTGTAGAATAAACTATCAAGCTATAGTTTTATCCATGTTAACATATATATATTTCTTTACTACTTCAAAAGATCCATAATTTTATATACTGATATGGGTACTCCCTCTGACACACATCATACTTCTAACACCTTTAGTAGATGGTTCCTTAGTTCAACAGACCTCCAGTGCATTGCCAGGGACATGCCTCAAGCCTTTCTACGTTATTAGTAGGGCCTTGCAAGAGTTTGCCCTGCTGGCAGACAAATGAAGCAATAATCCAGGATCACCCCTACTGTCAAGTGAGGCACTGTAAGAAGACTTTAGTTCTTTAGGTAGTAGTTGCATTGTGCAAGTATTAATTTCAGAAGGAGAAGTTAGTATATGAAAGTTAGTTATATAAGAAAGTATATGAAAATCCAAAGATTTTGGATGCCAACTTTTTAAACTAAAAAAAAAAAAAAACAACAAAAATGTCATCTGAGTGAAAAGATCCTTTTCCAGGTCTCATTATTTTGCATCATAAAATATCTGGGAATCAAATTAATAAACAAGTTTAAATGTTAAAAATTACATGTTCCTCACAGTAACACTGCCAGTGTGACAGCTGGCAGAGTAAATCACATAGTATTTTATCAAGCAGCTGACTTTTCTTAACTGTGGTGAGTATGGCATTTTTATGTAGTTTGTACATTTAGCAACATCTAGTCCTTGACCTCTCCTTTATAGTTCCTTCTGACAAACCAGACAAATAATGATACTTACCAAACGGACACCCTCACCCTACCCCCACACTCCTGACCCAGGCAGAATGGCAAATATGAATTTATTTGTTAAACAAACAGAAACCTATTTCATACAATTTAATGACTTCTTTTGTATCTGTTATTTATTAAAACGTTCATCATTTTATTCACCTACTATGTGTGCAAGGCACTGAGAGAAATACAAAGATAAAGATAAATACATCAAAGCTCCTTTTCTTCAGAAGCACAAGAAGACACTTTAAAGATCCTTTTATCCAGCTCCTCCCTCCTTTTACAGATGAGGAAGGAAAATTATAAGCTCTCAGCCAAGAATGAAAAGTACCTAACGAGCTGATAAAAATATATTTTCCTGGAATCTTGCAAATCTAGTCAAAGGACCATAAAATATAAAGGAAACCAACTGTCTACATATCAAGCAAGGTAATACAAACACTACATACAATTTGTAGGAAAAAGAGTCTACTTTTCCAAACTTCTTTACAAAAACACTCAAGTTCAAACCAAATAGGCCTACTCACTGGTCCCTAGACAGCACATTTCACCTCTACTTTCCCTGATTCTGTGAAGACTATCCTACAGGTCTGGAATCTCTCCCACCCTTACTTTCAACTCTTAGAATCTCTAGCTTCCTTCGAAGCTCAGCTTAAGTGGCATTTCTTATAGAAGGTCTCTATTAAATAGTTTTAGTTGCTGGTGTCCTCTCTTAGAAGTTATATTTATTTTGTATCTTTAAATATATATATATATATATATATATATATATATATATGTGTGTGTGTATATACACACACACATATCTATATCTATCTATATATCTACACACACACACACACACACACCTCTCTGCCCCCTTCAAGGTCAGGAGTGTTTCATTTTTGCTGTTGTATCCCTAGTGCTTTGACTGGGTCAACCACAAATTTTTGTTATATAATCTCAACTGTGCCCTCACTTTGGAAGATAATCTTTTTACGTTTCCCTGATTCCCTATCAAATTCACCACAACAGCTATTCCAAACCTTTTCATTCCCCCTCATAACACCCTTACTCCCAATCATCTCTGCTGATGCCTTTTACCACATACTTCACAGAAAAATTGAGGACATTTGTTGAGAACTAGTTCCCTCTTTTCCAAAACTTTTCCTCATCTCACATCACTCAAACATCTTTCTCCACTATTTTTCCCTTTTTCTAATACACAAAGAGGTAACCCTTTTTTTTTGCCAAGGCAAACTTTTATATGTGTATCCTTGACCTCCTTCTCTGACTGATTGTTCCCCAGCATCCTCACCACAATTTCTCCCAGCTACTACTTCCCTATTACATACAAATGAACTCTTACCATCTCTCATCTTTAAAGAAAACCCCTCACTTGATCTCATCATCCCCACTAGCCACTGTCCTATATCTCTTCTCTTCCTCTCTAAACTGTCTACATTGTACACCTCCACTTAACTCACTCACATCTGAACTCTGCAATCTAGAACTCATAATTCTACTAAAATTATTCCTCCAGCCTTTTCTCAGTTTTCATCCTTCTTGACCTCTCTACAGCTTGTGACACTGCTGATCATTCACTTCTAGATACTCTCTCTATCCTGGTTTTGTTCCTACTAATCTGTTCCTTCCCAGTATTCATCCTAGGCACTAAATCCTGGGTGTGTCTCAAGGCTGGTCCAGGGTCCTCTCCCCTTTTCCCACAATACTATCTCACTTGGTGATCTCATCAACTCTAGGAGTTAAATTATCATCTCAATGCACATGATTCTCAAAATTTATCCATAAAGCCTGGATCTCTCTCTCCTGAACACCAGTCCCACATCACTGCCTGCCATCTGGTCACCTTGAATTAGATGTCTAGTATGCATGTTGGACTCAAAACAAAGACTCATCATCTCTGCCCTGCCCGGAAACCTTTCTCTCTTCCCAACTTTCCTATTTAAGGCAAGGAAACTACAGCTTTCACAATCATCCAGGTTCACAACCATGGTGTAATCAAAGCCCAATTAACCTCATATATCTGTTGTTAAGAGACAATTAAGTGTGTGAAATGATCCAACCATTCTGGAGGGTAATTTGGAACTATGCCCAAAGGGCTATAAAACTGCATACTCTTTGATCCTGTAAAACCTCTACTGGGTCTGTATACCAAAGAAATCATGAAAAAGGGGAATGGATCTACTTGTACAAAAATATTTATAGTAGCTCTTTTTGTGGTGGCAAAGAATTGGAATTTATGGGGATGTCCATCAATTGGGGAATGGCTGAATAATATCTTGGTGACAGAATACTATTGTACTGTAAGAAATACTATTGTTCTGTAAGAAATTTATCGATAAGCAGGATGATTTCAGAAAAGGCTAGATTTACATGAACTGATGAGTAAAATAATCAGAGAACATTGCACATAACAACAACATTGTATGATCAACTGTGAAAGACTTAGCAATTCTCAGCAATAATGATCCAGATCTCAGCAATATAATGATCCAGAACAATTCCGAAGAACTCATGACAAAGAATGTTATCCACTTCTGGAAAAAGACTGTTGGAGTCAGGTGCAGATCATAGCAGACTATCTTTCACATAATTTATTTAATTGTATTTAGGGGTTTGGGTTTCATGTGAGTATTTTCTTACAACAATGACCAATATGGAAGTATGTTTTGCATGATAATACATATGTAATCCAGATCAAATTACTTATCATCTCTGAGAAGAGGGAGGGGAGAAAACTTGGATCTTATAATTTCAGAAAATGTATGTTGAAAGTTATTATATATAATTGGTAAAATAAAATATCTTTGAATATTTTTTTTAAAGAGACAGCTAGGTGGCACAGTGGATAGAGAAACAGGCCTGGAGTCAGGAAGACCTGAGTTCAAATCCTGGCCTCAAACACAAATTAGCTGTCACTTTGGGCAAGTCACTTAACATCAATTTGTCTGTTTCCTCATCTGTAAAATGAGGATAATAAGAGCAGTCACTTCCAGGGAATGCTGTGCAGGTCAAATGAGGTAACTGTAAAGCACTTTCCACAATACCTGGCACAGAGTAAACACTATGTAAATGTTAGTTATTACTGTTGTTGTTATTAAATCTTTTCTTTCCTATCTTCATGTTTCCCTTTTGTTTTCTCTTTCCCAAATCACACACCTAAAACTGTGATACAGGCCCACATCACCTTAGACCTAGTCTACTATAATAGTTGCTGGTTGGTTTCCCTGCCTCAAGTATCTCCCAACTCCAGACTATCCTCCCCTCAGTTGTCAAGGTGATTTTCAAAAAGTACATGTCTAATCTTATCACATACTCCCACCATACCACATCACTCCCTATAAAATCCTGTTTGGAATGTAAAGACCTTGGCAGCCAGGCCTCCTTCCTATTTTTCTTCTTATGTTTTATTCCCACCTTGATGTACTCTTCAATCCAGTGACACTGGCCTACTAGCTATTCATTACACAGGATAATACTTTTTCTCCCAACTCTTTTTCTCTTTATCTCCCAACTCCCAGCCTTTTGCTGGCTGTCCCCAATTCCTGGAATGCTCTCCCTCCTTACCTTCAGCTTTCTTCAAAAATCAGCTCAAATCTCTCTTTTTAAAAAATTTTTAAACCCTTAACTTTTTTGTGTATTGGCTCCTTGGTGGAAGATGGTAAGGGTGGGCAATGGGGGTCAAGTGACTTGCCCAGGGTCACACAGCTGGGAAGTGTCTGAGGAGGGATTTGAACCTAGGACCTCCCATCTCTAGGCCTGACTCTCAATCCACTGAGCTACCCAACTACCCCCTCAAATCTCACTTTCTGCAGGAAGTCTTTTCCAGTTCTCCCTACCTTTCCATTCATAGTGCCTTCTCAATGAAGATTAACTTCCATTTACACTATATTTATTTTGTATGTAGTTTTAAAAAAATTTTCCCTCCTATAAGAATGTGATACTGTGTTTTTAAAACCTTTTTATCTCTGATGCTTAGGATAGTGCTTGTGGACTGAGACATAGCAGGTGCTGAATAAGTGTTTGAAATTAAAAGAATAAATAGCAACAGAGGTTCCAAGAAATTTATAAAACACAAAATCCAAGGAGCAAATAATAAAAGCCCATGGTCTTAGAGGCCTATGTACAAAAGAACAATGAGCGATATACAAGATGAACTAGAAATTCTAATGCAAGAAGGCAAATTTGGCCAGCTCTCTATCTCAGAGAATTGATAGGGATGAAACCAAGTCTACAGTGTTTTTGGAAAACTGTGCCTTATTCAAAAGCAACAGGACAAACAAAACAGAGCAAGGGTCAAGTACCACTATATGTGTATTAAAAGGCTAGAAAAGCATTTGGATGAATATCAATGGAGACAAAAGAATTATCACCACAAACACCTAGCCAGAAAGAGATAAGAAATGAAGAAAAAAAAAAAAAAAGAAATGAAGGAAACAAATCATAAGCCAGTCCTGAGGTATATTAGTGGTAATGGGCTTCAATTTTCCAGTATAATTCTCTCTGCCAAAAGTAGAGCACTAATAATTTCCTGATCTACCTTATTGATAATGTCATGCTTCAAACAGTGGAGGAACCAATGTGGAGAAATGTTATTCTGGATTTGATTCTCACCAAGAGGGAAAAACTGGTTCCCTGTGATAGAAATGATAGTTGTAGAGGGCAGCTTGGTAGCTCAGTGGATTGAGAGCCAGGCCTAGAGATGGGAGGTCCTAGGTTCAAATCCGGCCTCAGATACTTCCTAGCTATGTGACCCTGTGCAAGTCACTTAACCCCCATTGCCTAGCCCTTATCACTCTTCTGCCTTGGAACCAATACAAAGTATTGACTCCAAGATGGAAAGTAAGGATTAAAAAAAAATTTTTTTTTAATGATGGTTGTAAATTTGGGGTAAATGGCCACTCCATCTTGAGAGATAACAGGAAAAGACAAACAAGACCTAATGTGTTGTAGATTTTTTTTTCCTTAAAAAAAAAAAAAAAAAAAAAAAGTATTGGGGGCAGCTTGGTGGCTCAGTGGATTGAGAGCCAGGCCCAGAGATGAGAGGTCCTGGGTTCAAATCTGGCCTCAGACACTTCCCAACTGTGTGACCCTGGGCAAGTCACTTAACCCCCACTGCCTAGCCCTTACCACTCTTCTGCCTTAAAACCAATACAAAGTATTGATTCTAAAAAGGAAGGTGAGGATTAAAAAAAAATTATTGGTGCTTTTTATTTTTCTATCACTTTCATTTCTGAATATAACCTTTCCTACTCAACAAGTCTCCCCATCTTATATTCTGGGATAGCACTGTTGAAGATGTGGCACACATGCAGAGTCAGCACTCTGGAAGCTGCTTGTTCCCCCTTGTCTTAGCATGGAGGACATTTTTTTGCATGCCCAACCCCTCTGTCCAGCCTCCCAAAGCAAGCACTTTCTCTCAACTCTCTCCAGTAATCCAGGGGCTCAAAGACAGCTTGAATTTGCCCTCTGGGGGCTCAAAATCAAAAGGTTCACCAAGGAGGTTGGAGAACAAATTTCTTTAAAGAGAAATAATAAGTAGAATGCCATAATCAAAAATTCTATAAGAACAATCAGTCCAGGAGGGATGGCAAGCTCTTAATAATTAAATTTCAAAGATACAAAAAGAAAAAATTCTGATGAGGAAAAGGGGAAGTAGAAGGGGAAATACCTAAAAAGATTGAAATAGATATACAGGGAATTCAACCAAGTTAAGATTTTTGAAAGAGAATTTGGAGGCAAGGACAGATAATGAAAAATACAAAAGTGGCATGGTCCTTTAGGAATGATTAGGAGTTCATAATGTGTGTAGGTTGGCAAAGAAAGAAAAAAACAACAAATGTGAAAAAGACTATAAAGGAAGAGAGAGGACCCTCTCTTTATGGTGGCTGGACAACAAAAGGAAATGGAGAAAGGGCAGAGCTGTTAGAATCTTATTTTGCTTCTGTTCCCTCTGGAAAAGGAGAATGATTTCTAGCACTGAAAAGAGAGAACAGGAATGGCTAACAGAAAGATAATGAAAGCAATCACCTACCTTTATAAGATCCAGTCACATTACTGGGAAACTCATCACCCATTAAGTGTTTACTATGTTCTAGGAACTATGCCTGACACTGAGCAAAAAGAAAAAATACCCCAAACACCTGGACACAGTAAACATTTAAAAAATGTTTTATCTATTTATGTAAAAGTCTCTGCCTTATGGCACTTACATTCTAGAAGCCAATGAGAGAATTATATATATCTGCTGAGCCATAATTGGAAAGCTTTAAAAGATAGTACAAAAAACAAGACACCTACAGAATTAAAGAATGACAAATAGTCTTGATTTTCAAAAAAAAGGAAGATAGTAGAACCTGAAAACCATAGACAAGTTAGTTGATTATATTACTCAAGGTATGATTAATGGATAAAGAAACAACAGTCACAAAGAACAAACATGGTTCCATCAAGAACAAGTCATGTCAGGGGGCAGCTAGGTGACTCAATGGACTGAGAGCCAGGCCTAGAGATGGGAGATCCTGGGTTCAAAACTGGCCTCAGACACTTTCTAGCTATATAACCCTGGACAAGTCACTTAACCCCCACTGCCTAGTCTTTACACCTCTTCTACCTTCGAATCAATACTCAAAACAGAAGATTAAGAGTTTAAAAGAAAAAAAAAAAGTTGTGTCAGACTAACCTCATTTGCTTTTTCTGTAGGCTTGTGGAAGAGAGGAAGGGCAATTAAGTGGCACGTTATGGCTTACAAAATACTTTTATCATGAGGTAAGTGGTGAAACATAATTCCTATATTACAAATAAGATCAATGAGAAGAAATAATCCACTGATCTACTCTCTCACTCAGCCACATTGTGATTTTAGCATTCTTTTTAAGTAGGTTTCTAATTGTCCACATAGTAATAGGTACCTAATAAATATTTGTTGACCTTTTGTGACAAAGTCCCAATAACACATAAGAAAAATTCCTTCTGTACCTTCTCCAAGGTGAATGCACATATGTTGTTTGTCACTGGTTATATAGCACCAAGCCTGGAGTCAGGAAGATCTAAGTTCAAATCTGGCCTCAGATTCTTACTATTTGTGTAATTCACTACCTGTGTAATCAGGCAATTCACTTAATCTTGT
Source organism: Gracilinanus agilis (assembly GCF_016433145.1). Classification (NCBI taxonomy): domain Eukaryota; kingdom Metazoa; phylum Chordata; class Mammalia; order Didelphimorphia; family Didelphidae; genus Gracilinanus; species Gracilinanus agilis. The sequence continues at coordinate 315,262,229 of NC_058131.1, forward strand.
TTGTCTTAGTTTCTTCATCTGCAAAATAAGGGAGAAGGATATAGCACAGTCTTGTACCTTTGCCCAAAAAACTCCAAATGAGATCACAAAGAGTCAGACACAACTGAAAACCATCAAACGATGAGAAAAATGCTACAAAATGTATTTTAACTAGATTTGACAAAGTAATTGGCCAAGTCTTTCATGTAATTCTTATAAAAAAAAGTAAGTAGATAGATTAGATGACAATCTAATTTAAAAACTTCAGAACTGGGTAAGTGCCTGGGCCTAAAGAATAATCATTAATGATTTGATATTAACTTGGGAGCTCTCCAGTAGAATGATTTAGAGATCTATGTACACTTGACCTTCTGTTGTTTAAAATTCTTATTAATGACAAAGAAATAAATGGTATCCTTGTCAAGCCTGAAAATACACAAAGCTGAGAGGGACAGCTGACATACAATATGACAGTGTCAAGATACAAAAAGATCATTGAGTCACATACAGTAAAATGAAATTTAATGGCAAATGTAAAAGTTTTACATTTGGTTTTTAAAAACCAACTCCACAAGTTCGAAATAGTTCATATGGAAAAAAGAAAAGGGTTTTAGTAGACTGAGGTGACTGAGTCAATTGTATGATAGAGCAATCAAAAATGCTAACCTTATCATGAGCTGCTTTTTTTTTAAATGCCTATAAGTGATATTTTTTCCAGTTCTTTGTCTGTCTCTCTTTTTTTTTTTAATTTTTTACCCTTAACTTCTGTGTATTGACTTATAGGTGGAAGATTAAGGGTAGGCAATGGGGGTCAAGTGACTTGCCCAGGGTCACACAGCTGGGAAGTGTCTGAGGCCGGATTTGAACCTAGGACTTCCTGTCTCTAGGCCTGGCTCTCAATCCACTGAGCTACCCAGCTGCCCCATGAGCTGCTTTTAAGAGAGCAATAGAGTACAGAAACTGGAAGTGAAAATGACACAAACTATCCTGGTCATATGATATCTGAAGTCCTGTGTTCAGTTCAGGTTGTTATATTCTTTTTTTTTTTTTTTAAACCCTTAACTTCCATCTTAGAATCAATACTATGTACCAGCTCTAAAGCAAAAGAGTAATACAGGCTAGCCAATAAGGGTTAAGTGACTTGCACAGGAACATATGGCTAGGAAGTGTTTAAGGCCACATTTGAACCCAGGATCTCCCATCTCCAGACCTGGCTCCCAATTCACTGAGTCACCTAGCTGCCCTCTGGTTGCCATATTCTAAGAGTGAATTTTACAAGCTGGAGGACAATCATATTGGAGAAGAACCTTCAAAACAAGCAATTCTACAGACATAAACAGGGAGGTGAAGTGGCCTGTCCCAAACCACAAGGACCCAACTATTAAAAGGACCTATTAATAAAACTATTAAAAAATCCACTTTGAATGGGAGGTTTTTCCAGTTCTAAGAACTATGACTCTAATAAAACTACTGAGACAGAGAAAGGGTAGGAGGGACAGAGAGACAGGATGGGAGAGAAAAGAGAGGAAAAGAGGGAGAGAGAACACATTCTATTCAACTGCTATCAGCAGCAGAGATGATGCTTCTATCTACCACTCCCCTGCTTATACTCAAACTCTAATAAACTCCTACCGACCCTTATTTCTTCCAGCCTGGATGACAACTATCTGGCTGCCTAAGAGTAATAACTCTCACCCCAACACAACTCAGACTTCCTAACTCAAACCCTATTCATAATTGGATACTTCCAATACCCCACTCCAGATCTGGAATTCCCGTTCAGTTATTTAAAAATCTTCCCCCTCCTTCTTTGTCCTTTTTTCTCTTGTGCTCCTCCTAATATCTTCTGTTTGACACTGCATCCCTGACCATCCTTTGCAGTACTGGTTGCATTTTCTTTCATATCTTATAACCCAATGATCCTGAAGTGGGAGTCAAATACTCTTTGTTACCCATGGACACTTAACAGATTCTCCTGGTGGCAAAGTCAACCAACAAATTCCTTCTTTGAGGTTCACTTTTATTGGTATTAGTCACCCAATCAAAATTCTGATGACTATCATTTATTGCCCCAAGGTCATTCACCTTCCTTTCTCAAGAAATAAAGTACCAAGACCACAGTCTGCCTTACCATACTCTTACTCTTATGTTAAGGAACTTCAGCATACAGGCTGATTATCTCTTAAACATCCTAACCATCCTATTCCTCAATCCACTCAGTTCACTCCTCCACACCAATCCATAGTTCACTCCTCCACACCATTTCAGTTACAAACCAAAATGGTAACAACTATGATCAGTGCTCACAAGTGCTCAGTTTCCATGATCAAGAATCCTGAAATTTCTTTAGCCCATCATAATGCTATGCTCTAGGCCTCCTAAACATACTCACAGTCCTCACTATGAATTCTCATTGCTCCAGACGTAAGTACTTTTCTAAGCTAATCATCACTGCTCTGGTTTCAGTCTTCTCTTTTCCCAACATTTTAGAAACCTGCTAAACTCTAAAATATTCTGTAGTCTTGACTCTCTGTCCTGTATCTTGTTGCCATTCATGCTTTGCCAAACCCCTATCTATCTGCCTCCTCTGTTCTTTTTCATGTGCTATTGAACAGAGCTGGAAAGTCCTACAACCATGATGATTAGATATAACAGGAACAATTTCAATTTGGCCCTTCATGCACAAAAGATAATCCTTTTAATTCTCTAATTGTTTCTTGCTCCCACTCAACAACAGGACTATAACAGATATTCCAAACCCTTTTCCCCCCTCAAGTCTCTCTTACTACCCCACCCTTTCTGTTGGGGGCCTTGCCTCCTTCCTTAATGAGAAAATCAAGTCCATTAGCCACAGGCTTCCTCTCTTCTCTATATTTAACAACTCCGGGACATCATTCTCCCCTTCTCTGCTTCCTTATTTCTCTCTCCAACAAATAGCTAGTTCTTCTCACCAAGACCAATCTCTCTAAGAGATTTCCTTGACCTCATCTCCTCCTCCCCATTTCTAACAGACTGCCCCCACAATCATACTCTTCTAATCTTTAGCCTCGCCATATCTATAAGTTCTATCCTTAGGGCTTAAGCACACCCAAATACTGGAGTTCCTGACTCTGTCCTGGGACCACTTCTTTTTTTTTTCTCTCTACCGGTTTGCTTAGTGATTTCATCAGATCCCAAGGATTCAATTATCATCTCTTTCTGGATGATAATCAGATCTACTTATGAAGCTCTAACCACCAGTCTCACATCTAATAATAATAACAACAATAATGACAGCTATGGGGCAGTTAAGTAGAACAGGAGACAGAGTACAAGGCCTAAAGTTAGGAAGACTGCTCTTACTGAATTCAAATCTGACCTCAGACACTTATTGTTAGCTGTATGGCCCTGAGCAAGTCACTTAACACTGTATGCCTCAGTTCCTCATTTATAAAATGAGCTGGAAAAAGAAATGACAAACTATTCTTCACATTTTTTGTCAAGAATACCCCAACTGGAGTTCCAGAGAGTCAGAAATGAGTGAAAAACAACTGACCAAGCATTTTATATAGCACTTTTAAAGTTTGCAAATCGCTTTACAAATATCTCCTTTTATCCTCATCCTGGGAGGTAGACGTTATTATTATCCTCACTTTACTGATGAGGAAACTGAAGTAGATAAGGATTAAGTGACTTGCCCAGAGTCACCAAGTAATTAAGAGTTTGAGGTAGGATTTGAACTCAAGCTTTCCTGACTCCAGACCTAAGTTTTCTATTGAGCAACCTAGATGCCTCTTATGAGGATCACGCATATCCACAATTTCATATTGGACATCTCAAACTGGACATCCCATAGATATTTTAAATTCAACAAGTCCAAAACTGAATTCTTTACCTTTCACAAGCTATTCCCTCTTCCTAACTTTTCTCTTACACTGAAGGACATCACTGTCTTCCTAGTCACCCAGGACTTGAAACTTATGTGTCATCATTAACTTCCAATTTATTCTGCCCTTCTTCCCCATATCTAGTCTGTTTAGAAGTTCTGTTGATTCTACCTTCACAATATCTTTCAAATTGGCTTTCTAATTGCTCTTTATGGCACTTTGCTGTTTCTTGTATATTACATTCCACTTCCTGCCTCCATCCCTTTGCCTGGGCTGTCTTCAATTCCTGGAATACATTTGCCTCTTATCTTGACCCTTTCAGGATCCCTGGCTTCCGTTGAGACTTAATTCAAATGACATTTTTTACATGAAACTTCTCCAAAATGCCCAAGTTCCTAAGTTCCTCTTCGCCAAATATTACCCTGTAGGTAATTTGTATATATGTACTTACTATTTCTATCTCCTCCAAAACATGAAAGCTGCATGAGGGCAGGAACTATTTTGCTTTTACCCTTGTATCAACAGTACCAAGTACAGCAAATACTAAATGTTCAATAAATGCCACAAGTAGCCAGTTGTTCGGTCTTTTATTTAGCAAAAGAAAGCCACTTTCCTCCAAAGGCAGCCTATTTCACTTCTGGATAGCTCTAATAGTTAAAGAAGTTCTTCCTCATATCAAATCTATATTTGCTTTCAAGACCCTCTGTAATCTGGATCCAGTCTAGTTTTGTTTTCTTATTACATTCCAATCAAACTAAACTAACTAATCTTGTCCTCTCTGTGGATTAGGCCAAGCCATTCCCCATACCCAGAAGAGATTTCCTCTATATTCCTGCCTTCTAAAATCATGCTCTTCTTTCAAAACTCAATTCAAGTGGCAAGTCCTTCCTCTGCAATGTCACCCTCATCATTCTAGCTAGAAGGGATACTACCTCATCCTCAAATCTCTCATTTCTCTGTAGAAAATCTCCTATGCACTTACCATATATAATTTGCATAAAGATTACTTGTACTTATGTCTTCTTTCTACCATGACTATGGATTAACTAATATTATGCAAAGAGTTTCAACATGACAGTTTTCCATGACCATCATTGAAAGATCCTTGCAAATATGGTAGACACTGCATAATTTTTCATCTTTGTTCTTCACAGAATAAATGTTTAAAACATGCATACAGCATTGAATTGATGAGTTAGCAAGGCAGTATGATGAAAAAAGAGCTGTAAAAGCCACAAGTTCATGTGGAATGCTAACTCTACCCCTTATTTCCCTGCCTAAGTCACTCTATCTCTGGATTTTCCTCTTTTGTAAAATGAGAAAATCCCTAAAGTCTCTTCCAAACATTGTGGAAAAGTTTATATAGAGGTAATGAAAGTTGGCAATAAGATTAAAAGGGAGGGGCTGATATAAGAGCTACTGCAGAGACATAGTCAAAAATACTTGATGTTGGATTAAAGGTAGAGGTAGAGGAAGGAGTCAAAATGATTTGTTCGATGGACTAAGAGAATGGTGATATCCTGTTACAGAAATACAGAAATCTGACATTTGAAGAGAGAAAGTTAAAAGATGGGAGAAACAGAAGGGAAAGAATAAAAGGGAATTGCTGAGTTTTGCCTGGGAATCATCTACATATACAATACAGATATATACATTACTTTGGAACAGTAGTTTCCAAGACAAGTTTTTCACCACTGTCAAATTTTTTTTTTTTAAACCCTTAACTTCTATGTATTGGCTCCTAGGTGGAAGAGTGGTAAGGATGAGCAATGGGGGTCAAGTGACTTGCCCAGGGTCACACAGCTGGGAAGTGTCGGAGGCCGGATTTGAACCCAGGACCTCCAGTCTCTAGGCCTGGCTCTCAATCCACTGAGCTACCCAGCTGCCCCACACTGTCAATTTTTTAAGACATTAATGGTTTGATATGTGTCTGTCCCTATCCCAAACCTGCCCTTCCCATACTTGCAATACTCAGTCCTTCCTACTGCAATCTTATCACTAGGTTAAAGAAATACAAGCACATATCTGAAGCTATGTACTCAAAATTTACCCAACACATAATTTTCTATGAGATCTATTTTAAAAAGCAACAGTATAATACAGATAAGCAGAATTGTCAAACTTTTTACTGCCCTACAAACTGCTTGCCTTTTCTTCAACTGTTAATCATTTGGTATGGATGTTCTTGAGGCCATATTTCCAAAAGAAAATTTAAAGATTGGTGGAGAAATGTACAAAAATAGCCACAGTATTAAAATACAGAACATATACACTGGGAAATGTTAACTACTTCATGATTTCATAGAAAAATATCAGGTAAACAAAAGATTTAATCTCCAGTGAAATGGTCATATTCTAATTCAAAGTGCATATAGCTATCAACAACCAATACTTAAAAGATCTGTAATTTCATTGTAGTGAGCACTCACTTCCCTCCACTAATGCAGATTACAATCCTCCCAAAATCCAGCAGTCCATATTTGAGAATTGCTAGGGCAACATCAACAAACACCCCTCAATCTCCAAATAACCTAGTGATGAACTTCTCAGAATTCAGCAAGGTTGGTTCTTGGACAACAGACCTGCAGTGCATCATTAGGCTCATATGTAAAGCTTCTAGTAAAACTTGAAAGAAGGGCAGCTAGGTAGCAAAGTAGATAGAACACCAGGCCTGGAATTAGTAATATCTGAATTCAAATCTGGCCTTAGAAACTTACTAGCTGTATGACCCTGGGCAAGTCACTTAACCCTATTGGCTTTACTTTCCTTATCTATAAAATGAGCTGGAAAAGGAAATGGCAAAACCACTCCAGTATCTTTGCCAAGAAAACCATAAATGGGGTCATGAAGAGTTAGACATGACTGAAAGGAATGAACAATAAAACCTGCCAGACTTTGTACTTCATACCACAAATGAAACATTACGATAGAATTTCAGTAAAAGATCAATTAATTGTAAAGTTCAAAGTGTTAAGTGGCTACCAAAACTTTAATTAGCTTTTAAACTATGAAATTTAGAAATGGTCCTCTAGGCTAGGGCTGAAACCAAAAAAGCTATGTCTTTGGACAAACTTTGGTAACTATTTTCAATGAATGAAAAAGAAAACACGAGCTATTTTATATAAGTAAAAGAAAACTGTGAATGTCATATTGGTATATTTTTACCTTGCATCTTACAAAGTTCTATCCCTGAGAAGAGTGGTCCTCATAGCTAACTAATACTTCAATAATTCATGGAAATGTGCTTCTTGAAGCCCCAAAGAGCATAATGAGAAGGCAGTAGGTGGAATTTTCAGAGACTTCAATTCTATACAAGGAAAAATGTCCTTAAAATGAGAGCTATCCAAAAGAAGAGTGGATTGGTTATGCAGGTAGCAGTTTTTCTATCACTAGAGGTCTCAAATGGTAACTGAATGATTTCTTATTGAACATGCTATAGACAATGGTGTTATCTATCATGCTGTTACCAACAAAAATACTACAGATGTAAAAAGTAGTCAAGGAAAGAATTTAAGAGTACTCTTAGTGCTTTTTATGCTTCTCTATTCACTTAATTATCTTTTCATTTCTGCCTGTGTATTTTTGCAGAAACATAAACCCCATCCTTTAAAAAATTGTTTGTAGGTTTCTGGCTATTATCAGATCATATAAAACTATTACTAGTTATAAAATTTTAGCCAATGCACAAAATGAAGGGCTCCATTCTTTGCTTTTCTTAAACCTTTTTTTGGTTAGCTGAACCTTAATAACAAACAATAAGTGCAAACTATCATTTTAGAAGTATTTGTCTTATAAGCTTTCTACTACTAACTTCAATATTTAGAAAAAATCTGTCCTACATTCCACATATCAAATTAAAAACCAACACATTTATTAATCTGTAACTAGAGGAGCTAGCTATACTAGATGCTCTTAAATTAGACTTAATGACAATGATGTATGCAAAACTAAAGAAAACATTTTATTTTAGTATTTTATATATACAGGTATCTTTCTACATCACGACTTCCCCAGTCTTGGTTTCAATATATCACCAGTTAGCATAAAAAATTAGATTTGAATTTGGGAGAAGTTTTGTGGAAGCTACAGATGACGAAGGTTAGCAGATGTCAGAAAAAATTTATAAACTATATAGCCTTTGACCAAATATTTAACCCAAACTTTACAATAAGGTACTGGAAATGCCCTATAAAAGAAAAAGAAAAAATTCATACTTCTCTGGTACTGAGAAGGCCCCAAAATTTTATATGTATTTTCCAGACTGTGGGGTGTGCCATTCCCCTAATCCCCATGCCTCTAACCCCCACAATGTGGAAGGGACACCTGCACATTTTTAGTATGTACAAATTTAAAATGTGTATCTTTGCATTCATAAATTTCAAATCAGAAGCAAAAAAATTTTGCTTATAAAATTCAAGTACAAAATGATTACTATATAAAACTATTTGTAAATCTCAGTGATACTTTTATTGTCAGGATCACATCCCTGTTAATATTCCTTATCCTAAGTCATAATGAGAAAAACAATGAAACTTTTTAGTTAGAAATGATGATAGCATTTATAAAGCTCTTTAAACAATAGCTAGACACTTTACAAATACCTTATTTTATCCTCACCTCATAAGTAGGTGCTATTATTATTCTCATTTTACAAATGAAGAAACTGAAGTAGACAGGTCAAGTGACCTACCCAGAGTTGCAAAGCTAGTATCTTAAGGCTGGATTTTTAACTCGGGCCTTCCTAAAAGTGGTCCATCCCTTGGCCACCTACCCACCTCAAATAAACATAAAACAAAATGTAATTTAGGAATATCAGCTCTAAAAACAAGAATGCAGGAAATACCACCCCTAACTCCATACAAAGAATAAAGTACATATGCATAAAAAATAAAGTAAAATTAGAATGAAACTATTCACTGTTTCATAACACATAGGAACTATCATAAAAATCTCCATTTGTAAACATAATTAAGATTCAAAAAGAAAAGTTGTGAAAGTGATAGTACTGTGACTGCTGAATCTGATATTAAGGCATTTTGAAGAGCTTTCTCAGAGCAACTACTAGTTTAAATTAAGGAACATAAAACAAAAGTCCTTATTCTCTACCATGATATACATTTTGAATGTAAGTACAGTAATAAAACATTCATTTTTCAACTTCAAAATTTACTTTGCTGGGAAAACAAAGCTTTAATTGAAATATCCAACATAAAAGGAAATATTTACATTGAACCCCAAAAGACTGTGTGGGAGGGAAAGTCATAGGCAGAATTTCACCTTGTTTTGTTGCATTAAGTTCACTAAGGTCTTGATTATTAAGTGTTTTGAATACATCTTATATAGGTACTTAAGAAATGTTTACAGTACTGACTATACAGAGACGTGCAGTTGTACTTTGCTTATTTAACATATCTAAAGGTGTAAAATAAAATTTTATTTCACCTTTAAATGCAACATATGAAACAAAAAAAATCACCTAATTTTTTTAAAGTTGGATTTGTACATACTGTTTGTTCATAATAATGTCCATATAAAATATTCTATATGTGAGTTTGAAGGCAAATTGGAAGCCAAATTGCCAAAAAACAATGTTAATTGTATGAGCCGGCATTTAGTATCTTATGAACCTGTGACTTTTCCAGAAGCTCTACCTCTGGTCCACCACCTTGTGTACAGCTTCTATTCTAAGACCCTATGATTAATCTATGGTAACACAAGAGAAAGTTTACTGAATAGGGGGTAGGAAAGTGTATATTCAGAAATGAACATGATGTTTAAAAAAGGCATCTACAAATTTAGATCGAGCAAGTTTGTAAATGGTTCAACTTAAGCAGATTTTAATGACCCAGGAGGCTGATAAATTTTTTTTTACTAGGGAGGTTAATGTTATCCTGTAGTAATTGTCCGTGGACATACTACATAGGAACAGATTCAGTTCTACTACTATATTTTAAGATGAACACGGACAAAGTTAAGGATTTCTAGAGGATAGTCTCGTGAGAGGTCTGAAGGTCATGCTATAACATGATATTATAGTGGTCTATGAGTATTTTAGAGAATTGGAAGAGGGCTTGGATTAGATTTGTTCTGCTACATCTCAAAGAGCAGATTTAGCACCAATAAAAAGAAGTTGCAGGAATATTTAGGCCTGATTTAAGGAAAAGGCTTCCCAATGATTAGAAATGTCCACAGAGGTGGCTCAGCGGATGGAGAGTCAGACCCAGAAATGGGAGGTCCTGGGTTCAAATTTGACTTCAGACACTTCCTCGCTGTGTGACCCTGGGCAAGTCACTTGACCCCCATTGCCTAGCCCTTACCTCTCTTCTGCTTTAGAACCAATACCCAGTATTGATTCTAAGATGGAAGATAAGGGTTTAAAAAAAAAAAAAAGATGTCCACAGAAGGAACGAGTTTCCTCTCACTGGCGATCTTCAAGTAAAGGCAGGATGACTGACCAAACTCTTTGAGTATAGAAAGAATTCCTGTTTAAGTCCCTCCAATTCTGAGATTTTATGATTCTGTAATACTTTGAAATTTCCATTTAAAAATACTTGTATAGAGTAGGCACTCAATAAGGTAAATAGATATAACTCCACCACAAAATAAAATTAATGCCTTGATTATCAAAAGGCAAAGCTACAATTATGTCATTTTTTAGGAATGACAAGTTAGCAAACTTCCAAAAGCCTCTTTTTAATCTCAGATCTGTACAGAAGCTTGGAAGTAACAGTTTAACCTATAATTGAAGCACAATTCCTTCTAAAACATTCCTAACAAGTTACCTATCGGTCAACTGAAGACTTCCAGTGATAGAAAACCCACCATCTCCAGAACACCCTCCATTTTTTAAATAGCTCCAAGTTCATGCAAGTAGTAAAGTTCTACAATATAGCACATTGTCATTTGCAAAACACTTTCCCCATGATGAAGGTAATGATGCAAATAGAATTATTCCCCTTTCACAAGAGGAATGTGGGAGGGAGAGAAGGTTAAAATCGATTTCCCATGCTCACAAGTCATTCCAGGTTGCCTATACTATTTTGTAGTACCCAGTGACATTTATCAAAAAGCTGAGGATTTATGTTTACTGAGTCATTAGGAAAGTCAGTGTCTAGGGAAAAGATTTGGATTTGGAATCAGAAGACCTAACATCAAATCTTAGTCCCAATATTTAATAGTTAAAGCAAGCCTGTCAAATGGAGATCATAATACTTGTACTACATATCTCACAGGGTTGTTATGAGGACATCTGTAACACTTTAAAGCACTTGAGAAATACGGATTGATTTATATATATAAATAAAAGTTTTACAAGAATAAGGTCCTTTATATTCAGAATTACCTACATGAACACAATTAGCTTCATATATGAATTTGTTTATCTGTATAAGACAAGAATACTTGGCATAACCAATCTCACACAGTTCTGAGGAGAGCACTTGGTAAACCTTAATGCGCTAAAGAGACTGAAGTTATTATTACTGCAAACTATAAATTCAAAAGTGTATATTCTTCTTTTTTTAACCTTCAGTTTCTATCTTAGAATCAATATTGTGTATTGGTTCCAAGGCGGAAGGGTAATAAGGGCTAGGCAAAGGGGATTAAGTGACTTGCCCAGGGTCACATAGCTAGTGTCTGAGGCCTAATTTGAACCCAGGACCCTCCAGTCCCTATACCTGGCTCTCAATCCACTGAGCCACCAAGGTACCCCCTTTAAGAGGTAATTTCTGGGGAAGGATAATAGTATCTTTTTAGATGGATGTTAAAATGATCCCTATTCTTAATAACCTTTTCCTTTAAACTTCTCACCTCTCATATCTTTATGTAAAATATACTGCATATTTTAGTCACCAGCATTTGAGTTTAATCTCCCAAGTAAATTTTAAGGTCCACTAGAGCAAAAACTATATCCAATTTAAATTTTGCATATCTCCCAGCAGAGGACTAGTGCTCAGCATACAATAGGTATTTAATATAATTATGTTGAAAATGAAACTATATGGTTAAAAACAGTAATGCCACTAGTTATCCTCTTAGTCAAATCCTCATAAAATGATCAACATAAAGCATAGCACTGAATTCAAATCCCAAAATCAAATGTCTATAGATGATTTCTTAGATCCTTTCTAAATGCTGGGATTCTATAGGAAAAAGAATAACAATTTATTTCTATAAGGCATTAAGATTCACAAAGTGCTTTTTTCACAACAGTCCCTGTGAAGTAGTTTAGTGTAAGCATTTTACCATTTGACCAAGATGAGGAAACAGTTTCAGAGATCTTAAGAGACTTGATCCTGAATCAAACTAGGGGTAGGTCCAAGAGCTGGGATACAAGATGAGGTCTTCTGATTCTAAGTCCCAAACTGATTGACTGATTTCCACTATGTACATGGTGATGATAATTTCATAATATTTTTCAACTTTTATCTTCTCTGTTCTCTTGAGTCACATTAAAGGTAGGAAAAATCCCATGTCTTGTTATAAACTTCCACAATACTCTCTCTCCAGTGCAACTCCCAGGTTCTGTGTTAGGTCAAATCTTATCCCATTATTGCCATGTATTTATCGAGTTAGTGTCAGGAACTGAAGCTCCCCCTGTCTGAAGTTCTGAACGGACCTTTTCCCTTTATGGACTTCATCAGTGGGAAAAGGCTTCTCTATCATTAGCAAAAGTTGGGCCTTGGAGAAAATCTAGCTAATCTCTTGTAGCTTATGAAAAAATCTGAGACACAAAGTAAGTTAAAGGGATTGATTTGCCCAAGTTCAGTCAGGCAATAACAAGTAGAGGTGGGAACTTGAACTTAGGTCTTCTGATTCCAAATCCACTGCTACTTCTACTATATAATATGCCCATACACATTGCGCGCACACATGGCCAAGCATTACACATCCTTCTCAGGGAAGTACACTGCACACACACTTACAAGCTTACGCATTCATACAGTTCTTATAATAACGAAATCACTGACCATTAGGGCCGTAAGGAACCTCAGAGACGATCTAACTACCTTTATTTTGTAAATTAAACTAAGCCACTGGGATTGTAGGTGACTTGAACAAGGTCACACATCAGTGCCAGCTCCAAATCGAAGCCCCAGCGCTCTCGCCTCCACCCTGGGCAGTCTCCGTGTACGGTGGCCTCGTCGGGGCGGAGGCCCCCGTGAGTCAGGGCCTCTGAGTCAAGAGGTTCCCGGGCTACTGAGGGCTCCAGGCTTACTCAGTCCTTGCCCTCCCGGAGGGTGGCAGTTCTGCTCCCCACGCCAAAAACCTCCCACCGAGTCCGTGTCCACAGCTGAGAGGCGGCTACAAAGGCCGGAGAGAGAAGAAACCCATGCCCCCACCCCCACCCCCACCCCCGGTCGGCCTCGAGCCAACTTCCAACCGACTCTAGATCTGCCAGGCCTCTACGAGGCAGGATCGTTGGGGTCCCGTCCCCCGACCCGACCAGCGGGCCTCACCTGGGCGTTGGCCTCTTACATCGCTCCCTCGCCCCGCGGCAGCCTTTCCCTCGCCCTCCTCCGCCTCAGCCGTCGGCGAATGGCCCCAGTTTGGCCCCACTGCCCCCCTCCAACCGCCCCAGCAGCAGCCGCCGCAGCTGCCGCCGCCTCAGACCCGAGCCTACCCGGAAGTTCTTCCAGGTACTTCCGGCAGGAGAGACCGAGGGAGGCCGGGAAGCCTACAGAAGGGGAGGGTGGGGTGAAGTGGGGGCGGAGTCGAGGGCGGGACTGGTAGAGATTTATCGGAGAGAAGGCGGACCAGATGCGCTAGTTAGCACGTCCACCCAAACTCATACTCACGCCACACCTCCCACCATACACGTACACAGTGGGGAAGGGCGGGGAGAGGTGGGACGGAGCTGGGCAGAGAAGACTCGTGAGGGGCCAGAAGACTGGAGAGCGCACCTATACGCACGCGCTGGGGTGCGTCGGAAGCGCCTGGATCTACCAGATCGGAGAAAGCTCGTTCTCGCAAAATCTCGGAGTCTAGGTCAAGGAGAGGGCGGCGCTGCTTGTCGCACCCCACTGGCGGACTGGTCACCTTCTACCGAGTGGGGGGCGGGATTGATGGGCCCAGAGGGCGGGACTAGGGCGGGCTGAGGGTCGGGGAGGCGGGGCCAGTGCGAGCATGGGTGAGAGGGTTAGTGAAACAAACACCCGCCCCTACACCAAGTTCTGCGCACGCCCCCATACACCCTGTACTTAACAGAATTCTTCTCTCACTCGTAGCCCCAATCACGCACAACTCTGTACATGACTTTCTCATCCTAGATCACCGAATTACACGCACACACTATATGTACACAATTCTTCCTCCTTAACTCCTACCATAATCCTAGCATGAATCAGAATTTCAGATCAGGGCAAAGGAAAACCCTCTACAACCTGCTTAACAATTGTTATCCAGCCTCTGCTTATAGATCTCCAATGTGCATGTAGGAAGTGAAAAGAGCAGTCAATCTTGGGGTCTTCTGAATCCTGGTTCAAATGTTGCTTGCTACCCTTGTGATCTTTGGGGACAAGTCACAATCTTTCTTGGACTCAGTTTCCTCATAGGCAAAATTAAGGAAACGGACAAGGTGGCACCTGAAATGCTTTCCAATGTCAGATTATGAGGCAGTGCATTCCACTCAACTAGCTTTTATCTTTAGGAAATTTACACACACACACACACACACACACACATCAAGCCTAAACTTGTGTCCCCACCCACTGCTTTGGCTTCTGCCCTAAGGGGCCAAAGAGAACAAGTCTGGTCCTTCCAAGTGGTGTCCTTTAAATACTTGGGCAGCTACTATGTCATTCCTTAAGTTTTCTCTTCTTCAGGTTAAACACCCCCGAAATTTCTTGAACAGATCCTTATTAAACCTGGATTTCAAAGGGAAAGCACATAAAAAAGGACTAGGAAAGACTTCTGGAAGAAGGGAAGATTTTAACTGAGATCTGAAGGAAGCCAGGGAAGTGAAAAAGTAGAGATGAGGAGGGAGATAGTCCTAGAAATGGGGAGCAGCCAGTGAAAACACTGGAATGGGTACATGGGAGTGTCATAAGTGCAACAAATAGAAAGTAGGCCAATGTCCCTGGATTGCAGAATTCATGAGGGAGTGTAAGGTTTAAGAAGACTGGAAAGATAGGAAGAAGTAAGGATATGAAGGCCTTTGAAAGCCAAACAGAGGGTTTTATAGAGATCTCAGAGGTAATAGAGATCCACTGTGACTTACTGAATAAACTGTTAATATATGTTCAATTTATCTTCCACTAATCTCTCAGATATTTTTCAGGCAAATTGCTGTCTAACCATGCTTCTTCTTCTATCTTGCACTTGTGAAGAAGATTTTTTTTAACCCAAGAGTAAGACTTGGGTATTTATTCTTATTGAATTTCATATTAAGTTTCTAACCCAACATTCTAGATTAACTGTCAGGATCCTTTAGGGCAGGGCAGGGGTCACCAACCTTTTTGGCCGTGAGAGCCATAAACACCACATTTTTTAAAATGTAATTTCGTGAGAGCTGTACAGTGCTCACAGTGCGCCCTCCTGTAACAGCGCCTGAAAAAAAAAGTGTCTTTATGGCTCCTGCAGAAAGAGCCATATCTGGCCCTCAAAAGAGCCAGATATGGCTCCAGAGCCATACGTTGCCCACCCCTGCTCTAGGGTATGATTCTGACCTCTAGTGTGTTAATCATCTTTTTTTGTGATCTTTGAAAAAATTAAGTATGTGTAAAGAAAACTTCTACAACATATCTATTTATGCCTTTATCTGAGTCATTTTAAATAAAAATGTTTAAATGGCACAGGGCCAACCAGAGAGTTTAGAGTCACTCCACTCAAGACCTTCCAAGTAAATATTGAACTCTATGACTGTGAATCTCACTATTCAATCAATTCTGAATCCCTCTGTGTGTACTTTTATCTTGTCCACAAGAATAACATGAGTTTTATCAAATGTTTTGTTCCAGGTAAACTATATAGTGTCTTCCTGTTCTACTAGCCTAGTAACCTTGTCAAAAAAGGAAGTAAGGTTACTCTGTTCTAACTTGTTCTGAATTAAATCATTCACTAGTTATCCACCAAGTATATACTTAATAGCTTATTCTAGAACATTTCTAAGAATTGAAGTCAAGCTCACTGATCTCTACTTTACAAACATTATTATTGTCTTCCTTTTTTAAATTTTAATAATCAGGATATGTGCCCTCCTCCAGCTCCAAAGTACCTTTCCTATTCTCTGTGATCTTTTACTTATCACTGGCAGTTGCTCAGCAATAATATCTGCTAGCTCTTTGATTTCCCTGGAGATAACCATCTGGGCCAGGTGACCTGAATTCATTAAGGACAACTAGGTGTTCTTTTTCTGTCTCCTTACTTACATTGGGTATTAATTCCCTTTAAGCCTTCTGTTGTGTCCATTCTAGTCTAAAGTTTGAGAAAGTGAAAGGAATACTGATTATAATAATTGGTTGGATTTGCTCAACCCTCCATTTTTCCAGGAGTTTCTGATACATAATAGTCCTTTGCAACTAATAAACTAAGCTTGAGAAACCTACCAACTGAATCCTGCTTTAACTGCACCAATAGCCAGATTGAGAATAATACTTGGAACCTTTCCTGATAAGAATATCATCTTATCTCACCAGGAAGGGCTCCAGAAATTTCCAGATAAGATAACTTATCAATTTGTCTCCTCCATACTCCAAGCACTTAGTGTCAAGATTTTGCTATTACACCTGCTTCTCAAGCAATAATCTTGGTTTTTTTCCCCCTTTTTTCTCTTCCTCAGTTTTCAATAAAATAAAAGCTGGCTAATTTCTTTCTTTCTTTTTTTTAAACCCTTACCTTCCATCTTAGAATCAATACTGTATATTGGTTTCAAGACAGAAGAATGGTAAGGGCTAGGCAATGGGACTTAAGTGACTTGCCCAGGGTCACACAGTTAGGATGTGTCTGAGGTAAAGCTGGCTAATTTCTGTATCTAAGGAGCTCCTTTCCTTAGGAGAGGGGTTCCCGAATGCATGCTTTTCTGCTGAGAAGAATACATTTTGCCCTTTGCTTCTTCCACAGTTTCTAGTGTGTTTCTCTCACACAGTTTAATAGAAGCAAGATGCATTTGAGAAGTTCCCCTTGTTCTCTGTTATCAATTATTGCTTCATTAACAACAAACAGCAATCCTATGCACTCTTCTAAGAACCTCCTCTTTTCCTCAATATAGCTTTAAAGAAAAGGGAAAAAAAAAAAACAACACTTCTTGTTCTCAGCTTTCTTGACTAGCCTCAGCTCTTTCTGAACCTTAGTAACTGATATTGTTCTTACACTACCATTCCATGATCTTGTATTTATCTCTATTTCTCTGTCCATGCTTCCATCTTCTGTATGTATATTTTTAAAGTATAAATCTTATGGTGAGTTCTCTGTGTAGCCACATTGGTGTCAGGCAACTGACTGTAATGTGGCAACTGTTAAATGATGATCATTTTCTCTCATTGTAATTGTTTTCCTTTATGTCTTTTTTTTTAAACCCTTACCTTAGAATAGATAGTGTAAGGGCTAAACAAATGCGGTTAAATAACTTGCTCTGGGTCACACAGCCAGGAAGTATCTGAGGCTACATTTGAACCTAGAACTGCCTGGACTTTAGGCCTGCTACTCTATCCACTGAGCCACCTGGCTACCCCTCCTTTTTGTCTTAGAGCAGTGATGGGCAAACTTTTTAAAGAGGGGGCCAAAGGAAGGGAAATGCTCATCTGTCAGTCTGTTTCTAAGGCAACTCTTTGGAAGTTTCATTGTATTGTATCCTACTCATTGTATTCATCAGATTAGGAATAATGTTGAGCAACTGGATAGAACTGGTTCAGGGGGCCACATCTGGCCCTCAGGCCATAGTTTGCCCATCATTGCCTTAGACAATTTTATTCTTGAGAATTTCCCATCTCTTTTTTGGCTGACTTGTTCTGCAAAAAGTTCTCCTATCATATCATACCTGTCCTTCCTCTGAATCTTCTAGTTCATTTTGCTTGCTGTCTAAATTTTGTTCATTTTTACATAGGTGTTTGAAGTTATTGGTTTTATCATTGGCTCTTTTCTTAGATATTTGTCTCTTGGGTATATTTCAATTACTACACTGTAGTTACTTCCTATAATGGTTTTCTTCTTCCCTCCTTTTCTAATCCTTCCTACACAACAATGTCCTGCCTATGCATAGGCCCACCCACATGCATGCTCCATCTGTACACCAACTCATACCCACATTGAATGTATTCAGATACTCCAAAAACTCTATCCTTCCCCTCAATTTTCAATGATTCCCTTCACACATTGCCCTCCCTATTCCTTGACTTGTACACTAACCAGTGCTGCCAGCTGATCCGCAAACATACCAATGCCTCCCACACATGCTCACCCCCATAAGCAACATTCCCCCATATATGCACATGCCACATACACCCTGACCCAAACACAAATATCAACTACCCACACATGCCAATCCCCCCCACATACCATACTTGTCCACAATTACTGACCTACACTTACATTAACTGCTCCCCACAACATAAAGTGACATCCACCTCCCCTGCTCACTCTCCCACCTAACAACCATTCACACACACCTATCCCTACACATAGTACTCACCTACACTGGTTCCTTACACTCTATAATTGTCTTTCACACAATATCTATATCCTTCTACCTTCTGATCACCCCAAATAGAAAACATTTCCTCACTTTAAGCCCATATGCCAACCCTCCCCACATATATACTGACCTCACAAGAAACCCACAAAACACTGTCCTTACATAGCCCAGCCTTTCTTGTTTATTTGTTAATTATTTGTTATTTAATTAATATTTGTTAATTGATTAAGAATGTTAATTAATTAATAAAGATTATTTGTTAATTAATTAGGAAATAGGGTTAATTAACAAAGTTTATTGATAGATGGATAAGAGAGAATAGAGTGAATTGGATTTCTTTAAGCCAGAATGGAATCTCAAAGAGGACCCATGGGAAGAGAATTTTCTCAAGCACCTTTGGGAAAGATAGTTGGAACAACAGACTCACTCTTTGGTCTGTCCTGAATAAGGAAGGTTGTCCAAAGAGCCTGCTCTATGTGTTGAGAGAATTTCTGGTGAATTTATCTCTTGAAAACCCATCTTAGCAGACAAGAGGAGAGTATTAGGTGCAGTATCTGTGCTGGCCCCAGTAGGTGGCAAGAAAGAGTGAGCTGTCTGAGTGGAGAAATTTTTGTGAGAATTCTAACAAGCCTCTTTTTCATCTGAGCAGCAGGAAAAGAAATCTAACTTATTTCTCTCTGTTAATAAGTTTATATTTAGTGTAGGATAGAAAGACACATATAATTTGGGTATTAGATAGACAGTAAGTATAGATAAGTCAGCCTTGGCTTTGGTCAAGGGAGAAGAAAGTCCCTTGCAGGACAGATTTTGGGGGTTGGTTTAGTTAAGATAATTTTAAATTATGTGAAATAACGTGGTTGCCAAAGTTATTATATCTCAAGTCAGAAGTTTATTTACAAAACAGAGGTGAAACAATAAAGGAGAGAAATGTGAGAGAGGTTATAGAAAATACCTATACTAGTCCTCAGCCAGGAGGGCTGGTCGTGAGTAACTATGAGGCCTCCTCCAAGATGGAAGCTAGTCTCTTGGGAAACTAAGAAAGTAGTCACCCCTTTTCACTCACCCAACAAAGTAGTCCAGGAGTCAGAATCCAAGTTGATGCCATGATCCATGCTGGAATCTCCAGTGAAGTTTCCTCAAAGACTATCTCCAGGAGACACTCTCCACTAGACTCAACTTCACCAGCCTGACTGCTTAGGGATTTTGTGGTTTTTATGGTGGTTTTCCTGTTCTTGCCCCTCTTCACAGGGCCCAATCACAGTTTCCAAATTGTCCAGCCCTGCCCAGGGGCAGTGTCTGTGGGATTGACTTGTCACCTCTAAAAGTGATAACTCTCCTCCTAGGATTCACACATGTTTCTGAGTGTGTGAACTCCCAAAAGAATTCAAAAGTCTCTGACTATTTGAGCTAAAAAAAGGGTGGAGTTCTCTAAGCATCTTACTGGCTTCCTACCCAGCAGCACCAAGCATAGTGTGAATTCACCACGTGGTTCTCTGAGCTCCTCCACCTTGTGTTGATTCAATCAAATGGTAGACAAAGGAGAGTTAATCTTGTCCTCACAATCTAGTGAGGTACTAAGTAGGGGTACTTAAGTTATTGTTAACCAAAGTTTTAACTCCCACTAAGTAAAGAGAATAAAGGATCCCATTTTCACAAGTGTAAACTCAGAATAGACAAAGAGAACAAAGAATTTCCTTTTACAGTGGTCAGTCTATACAAAGTTACAGAGAAGGTGAGGGAATACAGGCTTCCCCCTAGGCACCCCACCATCCCAGATTGTGGGCAAGTCAGAGAGTACATAAAAGACTAATTTTTCCTTGCATTCCTACAGTGCTAAGGAAGGTGACTGAGCTAAGAAAAAGATCCCCTCTGGCTCTCCCTTCATTCTTGATGAGCACAGATCTCCTCCCAGTTTGCTACTGATAAGCATCTATTTTATATCCCAGATATCTGATTATCCTCTAAACTGGATAGTTCACCTCCCTTTGACTTTGAGGCATAGGACATAACCACATGACTCAGGTTCCAGAGACCCAGTAACATGCCATCATCATCCTTTCTAGGCCCTGTTGTTAAAAGGGTATAAAACCCTCAAACCTTATCTCCTTGGGGAGGTGGTGTTCCACCTGCACATTGTCTCCCGGTCTTTCAACATGGCTTCCAAATTAATAAATTTCTTCTTTTATTTTTAATCTAAGTTTTGGAATCTTGCATTCTTGCAAAGGGTAATCTGTCCTGAACCTGGAGTTTCACCTCAAAACTCTCCCATGTAAAAACTATATTAAACTCTAATCTTTACTTTCCATAGAGTTTATTAATATTTGCTTTAATAAGAGAAGGGAGACATAGAAAAAAGCCTATTTCTAACTAGCCCATGAGGACTTCTCCACCTGACTCTCTCAGTAACTTTTCTTTCACCACATACCTGAGCAAATAGAGAAGGCCCCATTTCCTGGAACCCCCTCTTTTGTATCTTCTCCTTTACCCCAAATCCATAACCTTACCTTTTCCAGGTCATATACCTAGATCATTGTCCTGTGACCCATGCTGGAGAATAAGGGAAGCAGGTCAGACCCAAATGCGTGATTCTGGGAGCAGGTTCCCTTCACACAATCCCCTCTTTGATTTTTTGGGAAATCAGAATGCTAAATCTCCTCATTCTGGTCTTTTAGGAGATTAACATATCAGGTCTCTCCAATGACTCATTCCACATACGTAGCTTATGTCGCTAAAGCTTCTCTGACTAGAGGTATATAAAACATTGCACGTTACAAAGAAAGAATTACAACAATTTGGGGATAAGAAGGAAAGAAAACAAAAAGGAGAAAGAAAACAAAAATGATTGATAGACACATTGACAAAAAAGCCAATTAGGGGGCACTCCCTTTTGGCATAAGAGTTTACATTCAGAATAAATGATATGTTCAATCCCTTTCAGTTCAATTCATTATATCCCAAAGATCACTGTGGATCTTTTGATGTAGTGTGTGGTTTCTGTAGGCATTCTTATAATATCTTCTCCAGAAGAACCACTTTGTTGATTTGTGATGTTGGTGATTTTCCTTTCATAAAATTGCTTTTAAAATTTTTAAACTTTGGAATTGAGAATAATTATATACCCATAACAGATGGAGGTGAAATATTGTGTGTAAGGAACCTCAAAAAGGCCATTTTGACTATACCATAAAGTGCATGAAGGATAGTAATATGGAATAAAGATCTTTATTATTACAAGCTTTATTACATACTCCTCCTCATGTACTCTATGGACAGCCAAATTGTCTTTCTTGCTGTTTCTCATGGGATGCTCCATTACCTGTTTTCATGTCCCCCTACTAGTTATCCCCCATTCCTGAGATGCACCCCATCCTCACTGCTACCTTTTAGAATGTTGAGTTTCCCTCATAATTCAGCTCAAGCACCATATTTTACACAAACCCTTTCCTGAAACCCATATCTGCTCACCTTTCCCTCTCATTCCTCCAAATTACCTTGTATCCTTTTTATATTATATATGAACATGATGTTGTCATTTACAAGCTATTTGAAGGCAGGGATCATTTGTTTCATTTTTGTCTTTGTATCTCCATTGTATAGTACAGTGCCTGGGATATAGTAGGCACTTAACAAAAGTTCATTGATGGATTAATAAACCTGAGGAATACTGGGAAGATGGTGGCTTAGATGGAGCAAATCTTAAAACCTCCACACCCTTACACACCAAGATAGAAAACAATGCGCTTCGAGAAGAAAGAGGAACAAATCTAACAACAGGACAGAGCAGGGGGAATCCTACTGCTGCACAACTAGAGAGGTACTCCAAGAAAAAGGCTTCAATTCTTGAACTGTCAAGTCTGAGGGTATAGAAGGGGAATCCCAGGACGCCTCCCCCATGTGCTGTGAGGAGTCTCCAGTGGCTCCTGAAATCTCAGGGTGGGCAGGCGCACCTGCCCTGAGAGGGCCTTGCTATCACAGAACTTGGGGAGTTGAACACAGGCACTGGAGGGATGACTGGAGGAGAAAACCAGAGAAACACAGGAAAAATGCCTGGAAGAAGGTGGCTTAGAGAGAGCCAAACCTCAGCCCCAAGACAACTTGGCTTCCTCACACCAAGATAGAGGCTTCAAGAGGAAAGAAAACCAGATCAAACACAAGGACAGTGCAGGGGGACCCTACTGCTAGACAGCTCAGCTCAGCAAAAACACTCCTTCTTGTCCCCCCACTTATTTTTTTGTCTCCTCTAGATGTTTTAGCCTCAGGACAGATTAAGCAGTACAGACTAATCCAATCAACACAGGCTAAATACCAATAAGTAGACAGACAAGAAGTCTTCAGAGGGCAGAGAAAGTAACTGCAAAGCTCCACTGCCACATGGGGGAAGATCTTTCATCAAAGATCATTAACTACATCTGCTCAAACTAGCAGAACAGAAAAGGGAAAAAATTTGAGAAAACAACAGAAAAAGAGAAAAGAAATGACAATTGACAGATTCTTTCAAGGAAGTGAAAAGAGAGCAAATGAAATAGAAATAGAAGAGGAAGAAGTTCCAGCGAATTTGACACAGGCATTGGAAGATCTCAAAATTCAATTAACTCAAGAACTTCAGGAACTCAAAAAGCAATCAAGAGAGGCAAAAGAGGCTGAAGACAATTTGAAAAAGGAAATCCATGAACTAAAACAAGAAAATAAAGTCTTTAAAAGACAGAATTGACCAGCTTGAAAAGGAAGCAAAGAAGGCAAAAGATGATCTACAAAGACAATCAGACCAGAAGGAGAAGGATGACCAAAAAGCCAGGGATGAAATTCAGTCTTTAAAAAACAGAACTCAACAACTAGAAGCAAATGACTTCACAAGGCAGCAAGAATATATAAAACAAAATTTAAAAAATGAAAAATTTGAGGAGAATATGAAACACCTCATTGATTCAACCAAATATCTGGAGAACAGAGTTAGAAGAGACCATTTAAGAATTATCAGTTTACCAGAACATCATGATAAAAGAGAAGTTTAGACATCATCCTACAAGAAATTATCAGAGACAACTGCCCTGACATTCTTGAACAAGAGGGAAAAGTGGAAATTGAAAGAATCCACAGATCACCTCTTACATTTAATCCACAAACCAAAAACTGACTATATTATTGCAGGGGAAAGTATGGTCATTCAATAAAAATGAGGACTTCCAAGCATTCATAAAGAAAAAACTGGACTTAAACAGAGTTTGCTGCCCAAACATAGAACTCAAGAGAATCATCATAAGGTAATTAAGAGAATGGGGGAGGGGAAAATCTTTTCTTTAAAGGACCTAATAAGTTCAATCAATTTGTGTCCCCAAAAGAAAAGAAGATATTGGCAAATATTAAAAATTTTTATTACCAAAAGGGTAACTAGAAGAAGTTTACATAGAGGGAACAGTGACAAACTATATAGGATGAAATGTCAAGTGTATATATATATACAAAACTAGAGGGGGGAAGAAGGTAATATTAAGAAAAATGGGAAAACAAACAAAATGGAGTAAATTTATATTCCATAAAGAAGCTCGTGGGGCCAACAAGGAAGAATAACAATACACTGTAAGGGTAAAGAGGTTGGAGAGAGGAAATATTTAATACTTAAATGCATTGAAATCAACTTAAAGAGGGAAGAACAATCAGATCCATTGGGGCAGATAATTGATTCATGCCCTATAGAGAAGTAGAAGGGTAACAAAAGTATTGGTGGAGAGGGAAGTTACACTAAGAAGGGAGGGGGGGCTAGCTTAAAAAGATCCTAAAGAAGAATAAGAGGGGAATAAGAAGGGAGAGGGGAGAAAGGTAAGTACAATAAGGGAGGGGATTAGGGGAACTGATTAAAAACAAAACACTGGTATAGAAGGAAATAGTGAAAGAAGAAAGGACAGGACAAGGAGAGATAATCAAAATGTCAGGGAATACACAGTTGATAATTATAACTCTAAATGTGAATGGGATGAACTTGCCCATAAAATGGAAGCAAATAGCAGAATGTATTAGAAACCAAAATCCTACCATATGTTGTCTACAAGAAACACACATGAGACAGGCAGACATACACAGAGTAAAAATGAAAGGATGGAGCAAAATCTTTTTGGCTTCAAATGAGAAAAAGAAGGCAGAGGATACTGGAGTTTTTTTTCCGGGTTAAGATGGCGGCAGAGTAAGAAGCAGCTCTTAACCTCTCCTGACCAAAACACACAAAACTCCTCAAGGGGACATAAAAACAAGTCCAGACGAACGGAGGAACCCCACAACAGGGCACAGCGTGGAAGGTACATGGAATCGAGACATTTCCAGGCTATAAAGGGCTCTCACTAAATCGCGGGCTGAGCAACTGCCCCACCCTCAACCCCTCCACACACAGCACCTATAGCACGGAACCCAGCTAAAAAGAAATAGAGCAAGTTTGGGGCACCCATCGAGTCATTGGCAGCTCCGGGGCCTGTTCCTGAGAGCAGCAAGATCTGGGACCCCAATAAGCCAAAGAACGCAAGCGAAATCTGAGCACGGGAGCAGAGAGAAATCAAACGCTGGGCTCAGAGCGCACAGGCACGGGCAGAGGCGTGGGTAGAGGCAGACACAGCCAGGAACTAAAGCTCTGAAAACCTGAGGGGGAACCAGTGCAGACAGGTATACGACTGTGGAAGCAGCGCCCTGAGACTTGTAACGGAACCTCCTGCAGAGGATCAAACAAGGGGGCCCACCAGGGGGCTTGACCTTGGAAAAAACCAGAACTCAGACCTCAGGAGCCAATAGACCGCTGACAGACACTGGGCGCGAGGATAAACCTGAGAAGCTGCTGGGCCAATGATAGCTACCCAGACTCAGGAAAATCAGAAGAGAAAGAATAACAACAAGAAAAAGAAGCCTTTAACACTCGAAAACTTTTACACAGAGAAAATCCAGACAACCGAGCAAACAGAGGAGGAGAACAAACAAGCATCCAGACCCTCCTCAAATAAGGAAAACTCCTCACAAGCTATGGAAGAGTTCAAAACTGAGATTTTGAGGAAAATGGAAGAGATCTGGCAGGAAAATAACTGTTTAAAAGGTAGAATCTTGCAATTGGAAAGTGAGGCTCAGAAACCAAATGAACTGATAAGCAAATTGAACACCAGAATTGGCCAGATTGAAAAGGAATACCAGAAGATTATGGCCGAAAACCAGAAGATTATGGCTGAAAACCGAAAGATTATAGCTGAAAATCAATCCCTAAAGGCTAGAATTGAGCAAGTAGAAGCTAATGATCTCTCAAGACAACAAGAACAAATAAAACAAAGTCAAAAGACTGAAAAAATAGAAGGAAACATGAAATATCTCAATGAGAGAGTGACAGACCAAGAAAACCGGTCTAGAAGAGACAATTTGAGAAAGGGAAGTTAATCAAGGGAGGGGATAAGGGATAGGGTCTTAATAGCAAACCACTGGTTTTAAAGGAAATAGTTTAAGGAGAAGGGGTAGGAATGGGGGAGGATTTGAAAATGTCAGCAAATGCACAACTGATGATTATAACTCTGAATGTGAATGGGATGAACTCGCTCATAAAACAGAAGCAAATAGCAGAGTGGATTAGAAACCAAAATCCCACCATATGTTGTCTACAAGAAACACATATGAGGCGGGTGGACATACACAAGTTTAAGAAACAGGGTTTGAGCAAAATCTTTTGGGTGTCAAATGAGAAAAAGAAGGCAGGAGTGGCTATTATGATTTCTGACAAAGCCAAAGTAAAAATAGATATGATTAAAAAAGACAGGGAAGGTCATTACATCCTGATTAAAGGCAGTATAAACAATGAGGAAATAACACTGCTCAATATGTATGCACCAAGTGGCATAGCATCCAAATTCATAAAAGAGAAACTGGCAGAGCTCAAGAAGGAAATAGATAGTAAAACCATACTAGTGGGAGATCTAAATATTCCTCTTTCAGATCTAGAAAAATCAAACCAAAAAATAAATAAGAAAGAGTTAAGAGAGGTGAATGAAGTCCTAGAAAATTAGACTTAATTGATATGTGGAGAAAAATAAATCGGGACAAAAAGAAATACACCTTCTTTTCAGCTGCACATGGCACATTCACAAAGATTGACCATGTTATAGGGCATAGAAACATTG